>NC_092710.1:353054409-353424627 GCF_047496885.1 Scyliorhinus torazame | reverse complement strand
GAGGGAGAGAATGATGGAGTTTTTGGATCGGCTGGAAATTCCCCAAGGTGGAAGAGCAGGAAAGGATGGGATTGGGAGCACAGATCACGGTAGAAGAAGTGGTGAAAGGAATTAGGAACATGCAGACGGGAAAGGCCCCGGGACCGGACGGATTCCCAGTTGAATTTTACAGAAAATATTTGGACTTGCTCGCCCCGCTACTGACGAGGACCTTCAACGAGGCAAAGGGAAAGGGGGACAACTGCCCCCGACTATGTCAGAAGCAACGATATCGCTTCTTTTAAAGAAGGAAAAGGATCCGCTACAATGCGGGTCCTACAGACCAATCTCCCTCCTCAATGTAGGATGCCAAGGTCTTGGCCAAGGTAATGGCAATGAGAATAGAGGAATGTGTCCCGGGGGTGGTTCATGAGGACCAAACTGGGTTTGTGAAGGGGAGACAGCTGAACACGAACATACGGAGGTTGTTAGGGGTAATGATGATGGCCCCACCAGAGGGTGAAACGGAGATAGTAGTGGCGATGGATGCCGAGAAAGCATTTGATAGAGTGGAGTGGGATTATCTGTGGGAGGTGTTGAGGAGATTTGGGTTCGGAGAGTGGGTATGTTAGATGGGTGCAGCTGTTGTATAGGGCCCCAGTGGCGAGTGTGGTCACGAATGGACGGGGATCGGCATATTTTCGGCTCCATAGAGGGACAAGGCAGGGATGTCCTCTGTCCCCATTACTGTTTGCACTGGCGATTGAGCCCCTGGCGATAGCGCTGAGAGGTTCCAAGGGATGGAGGGAATACTTAGGGGAGGAGAAGAACACCGGGTATCTTTATATGCGGATGATCTGCTACTATATGTGGCGGATCCAGCGGAGGGGATGCCAGAAATAATGCGGATACTTGGGGAGTTTGGGGATTTTTCAGGGTATAAATTGAACATGGGAAAGAGTGAGCTGTTTGTGGTGCATCCAGGGAGCAGAGTAGAGAAATAGAAGACCTACCGTTGAGGAAGGTAACAAGAGACTTTCGTTACCTGGGGATCCAGATAGCTAAGAATTGGGGCACATTGCACAGGCTAAATTTGACGCGGTTGGTGGAACAGATGGAGGAAGATTTTCAAGAGATGGGATATGTAGCATTGTCAATGGCAGGGAGGGTGCAGGCAGTTAAGATGGTGGTCCTCCCGAGATTCCTTTTTGTGTTTCAGTGTCTCCCGGTGGTGATCACGAAGGCTTTTTCAAAAGGATAGAAAAGAGGTATCATGGGTTTTGTTTGGGCCGGGAAGACTCCGAGAGTGAGGAAGGGATTCTTACAGCGTAGTAGGGATAGGGGGGGGCTGGCACTCACCGAGCCTAAGTGAGTATTATTGGGCCGCTAATATTTCAATGGTGAGTAAGTGGATGGGAGAGGAGGAAGGAGCGGCGTGGAAGAGATTAGAGGAGTGGCGTCCTGTAGGGGGACCAGCCTGCAGGCTATGGTGACAGCCCCATTGCCGTTCCATCCAAGGAACTATACCACGAGTCCGGTGGGTGGTAGCTACACTGAAGATTTGGGGACAGTGGAGACGACATAGGGGAAAGACCGGAGCACTGGGGGGGGTCCCCGATAAGAAACAACCATAGGGTTTGCCCCGGGGGGAATGGATGGGGGATATGGAATGTGGCAAAGAGCAGGTATAACGCAATTGAAAAGATCTATTTGTGGATGGGAAAGTTTGCGAGTCTGGGAGCGCTGACCGAGAAATATTGGTTGCCCCAAGGGAATGCATTCAGGTACATGCAATTGAGGGCTTTTGCGAGGCAGCAGGTGAGGGGAATTCCCGCAGCTCCCGGACACAAGAGGTGCAGGACAGAGTCATCTCAAAGAAATGGGTGGGGGACGGTAAGGTGTCGGATATATATAGGGAAATGAGAGACGAAGGGGGAGACTAATGATGGACGAACTAAAAGGGGAAATGGGAAGAAGAGCTTGGGGAGGAGATTGAGGAGGGGGATGTGGGCAGATGCTCTAAACAGGGTAAACTCGTCGTCCTCGTGCGCCAGGCTAAGCCTGATTCAGTTTAAGGTATTACACAGGGCACATATGACTGGAACACGGCTCAGTAAATTTTTTGGGGTGGAGGATAGGTGTGCGAGGTGCTCGAGAAGCCCAGCGAGAATCATAACCCATTATGTTTTGGTCATGCCCGGCACTACAGGGGTTTTGGATGGGGGTGACAAAGGTGCTTTCGAAAGTAGTAGGAGTCCGGGTCGAACCAAGCTGGGGGTTGGCTATATTTGGGGTTGCACAAGAGCCGGGAGTGCAGGAGGCCGAAAGAGGCCGATGTTTTGGCCCTTTGCCGTCCCCCTAGTAGCCCGGCGCAGAATATTGCTAATGTGGAAAGAAGCCAAGCCCCCGGGGGTGGAGACCCTGGATAAATGATATGGCGGGGTTCATAAAGTTAGAGCGGATTAAGTTCGTCCTAAGGGGGTCGGCTCAAGGGTTTACTAGGCGGTGGCAACCGTTCGTCGAATATCTTGCGGAAAGATAGATAGGGGAGAACAAAGAAGGCAGCAGCAGCGGCCCAGGACTTGGGGGGGGGGGGGGGGGGGGGGAGAGGGATGGGGGGGGATGGGGGGGGGGGTGTGGCCTGAGACAGGCAGTTGCCAATTAGGGCTAGTTTTTATTTTTTGTTATTTAATATTTATTTATTTGTTGTTGTTTTTGTTTAAATTTAAAAAAGGTCATTATTATCTGTATTGTTACAATGTTGTGTAAAGGATGCACAATGTACTGTGTTGGTTGACCAAAAATTTTCAATAAAATATTATTTTAAAAAAAAAAGAATTTAAAAATCTCAGTGGAATTACACATCCTTATGTGAAGCAGGAACATTCAGCTGCTTAATCTGTCGGCAGTTATATATGATGCACAGTGCCCACAGAAGTCAGGCTTTCCAAAATTTACAAGATTGGCCACACCTCGACCACTGAGTATCTCTGGGCCCCGCACCCATCCGGGGGTATGTTCCCCTCTCACCGAGAGCAGAATCACTGCTCAGAATGTGCCTGGACTCCCAGGATTAAACTGCGAGGAGGTCACACAAACTGAACTCGTGTTCCCTGGAATTTGGACAGTTTTAGGGGTGCTTTGGATAAAGTTTTCAAAATATTAAGGGAACTGGGTTCCAATATGGAGAGGACTGCTGCTACTTGCGGAGTCCAGCGCCAGAGCATAGAGCCTAAAGAGGGGAGACCATTGGGAACAAAACTGGGAGACATTCCGAGACAGACAGTGGGTGATGTTTGGAATCCCCTTCCCAATGGCAAAGCCAGCTGTCTGGAGTAAGGTGACAGACAGCCCACGATGCTGGAGGGGCTAAATGACCTCCTGCTCCTAATTACCTGCAACATATACAACAGTCCTATATGGGAATGCTGCTATATGGGAATCCTCACAGCTCACAAAAAGGTCACTTGCCCAGACTTCTCTGAGCTGGTTCTGTTGGATAAATTCACCGAAAGCCATTATCCCAACTTCTCCCTGTAAGCGAGACCAGTTCCCTTTTTCTTTTGTTTTTAAAAAATATATTTATTAAAGTTTTTTAACAACAATTTTTCCTCCCTTACAAACAATACCCCCCCCCCCCCCCGCCCCCGTAACAAAAAACCGAGAAATCGCACAGAGCAAGATATATACATGGCAAATTGATATATTTACACAGCTTTGTACACTGGCCCTCACCCGTACGTGCCAGTTTCCCCAACCCTTCATGTTATCTCTTGCTCATCCACCCTCCCAGGGCAGTGCCGCCCCCCCCCCCCCCCCCCCCCCCTCCCCCCTCCCCTCTCCCAGGACGTCCCCTCCACCCCTCCAAGGTTGCTGCTGCTGCTGACCGACCTTCCTCTAACGCTCCGCGAGATAGTCTAGAACGGTTGCCACCGCCTGTAGAACCCCTGCGCAGACCCTCTCAAGCAAACTTAATCCTCTCCAACTTAATGAACCCGGCCATGTCGTTTATCCAGGCCTCCACGCTGGGGGGCATGCGCGCCTCCTTCCACAATAACAAGATCCTTCGCCGGGATACTAGGGACGCAAAGGCCAGAATGCCAGCCTCTTTCGCCTCCTGCACTCCCGGTTCGTCCACTACTCCAAATATTGCTAGCCCCCAGCTTGGCTTGACCCGGACTTTCACCACCTGGGATATTGCTCCCCGCCACTCCTCTCCCAGAACCCCTCCAGTGCCGGGCATGACCAAAACATATGGACATGGTTTCGCCGGACTCCCTGAACATCTTCCACATCTGTCCTCTACCCCAAAGAACCTACTCAACCTCGCCCCCGTCAAGTGAGCTCTGTGAACCACCTTAAAATTGTATCAGGCTGAGCCTGGCACACGATGAGGAGGAATTAACCCTACCCAAGGCATCAGCCCACAGACCTTCCTCGATCTCCTCCCCCAGCTCCTCCTCCCATTTACCCTTCAACTCTTCTACTAGCGCTTCCCCCCTCTTCTTTCAGCTCCTGGTGTATTTCCGACACCTTGCCCTCCCCGACCCATACACCCGAGATCACCCTATCTTGAACTTCTTGTGCCGGGAGCAACGGGAATTCCCTCACCTGTCGCCTCACAAAAGCCCTCACCCTGCATATATCTAAAGGCATTTCCCGGGGTAACTCGAACTTCTCCTCCAGTGCCCCTAGGCTCGCAAACGTCCCGTCGATGAACAGGTCCCCCCATTCTTCTAATCCCCGCCCGATGCCAGCCCTGGAACCCCCCGTCCAACTTCCCCGGGACAAACCGGTGGTTACCCCTGATCGGGGACCCATATCGATGCTCCCATTGCACCCCTGTGCCGTCTCCACTGGCCCCAGATCCTTAGCGTTGCCGCCACCCACCGGGCTCGTGGTATACTTTGTCGGCGAGAGCGGCAGCGTGCCATCACCAGCGCCCACAAGCTCGTTCCTTTACAGGACGCCATCTCCATCCTCTTCCATGCCGCCCCCTCTCCCTCCATAACCCAACTTGTGGATCATCGCCACATTTGCTGCCCAGTAGTAGCTCCCCAGGTTTGGCAGCGCCAACCCTCCTCGGTCCCCTACTGCGTTCCAGGAACCCTCTCCTTACTCTCGGGGTCTTATTCGCCCATACAAACCCCATAATACTCCTACCTACTCTCTTAAAAAAGCCCTTGGTGATCACGATGGGAAGGCACTGAAACACAAACAGAAACCTCGGAAGGACTACCATTTTGAACGACTGCACTCTACCCCGCCAGCGAGAGCGGTAACATGTCCCATCTTTTGAAATCCTCCTCCATTTGCTCCACCAACCTCGTCAGATTCAGTTTATGTAGGGTCCCCCAACTCCTGGCTATCTGGATCCCCAGATACCGAAAGCTCCCCTCCCGCCCTCCTCAGCGGTAGGTCCCCTATCCCTCTTTCTTGGTCCCCGCCTGTAATACAAAGAGCTCACTCTTCTCTACGTTGAGCTTATAGCCCGAAAACTCCCCAAACTCCCTTAGAGTCTGCATGACCTCCACCATCCCCTCCATTGGAATCCGCCACCTACAGCAACAGGTCATCCGCGTATAGCGACACCCGATGCTCTTCTCCCCCTCGGACCACCCCCCTCCATTTATTAGACTCCCTCAATGACATGGCCAATGGTTCGATCGCCAATGCGAACAACAGGGGGGGACAGGGGGCACCCCTTGCCTCGTCCCTCGGTACAAGTCGAAAGTACTCCGACCTCCGCCGGTTCGTCACTACACTCGCCATCGGAGCTCTGTAAAGGAGCTTAACCCAACTGATAAACCCTCCCCCGAAACCCAAACCTACGCAGCACCTCCCAGAGGTACTCCCACTCTACTCGGTCAAAGGCCTTCTCCGCGTCCATAGCTGCCACTATCTCCGCCTCTCCCTCCTCCGATGGCATCATTATCACGTTTAAGAGCCACCGCACATTAGTGTTTAATTGCCTGCCCTTTACGAATCCCGTCTGGTCCTCATGGATCACCCCCCGGACACAATCCTCAATCCTCGTGACCAGCACTTTTGCCAGCAACTTTGCATCCACATTGAGGAGCGAGATCGGCCTGTACGATCCACATTGCAGTGGGGTCCTTGTCCCGCTTTAGGATCAAAGAAATTGTCGCTTCCGACATTGTCGGGGGCAGGGTCCCCTCCTCTCTTGCCTCATTAAAGATCCTCACTAGTAGCGGGGCCAACAGGTCTGCGTACTTCCTGTAGAACTCCACCGGGAATCCGTCCAGTCCCGGGGCCTTCCCCGCCTGCATACTCCCAAACCCTTGCTCAGCTCCTCCAACCCAATTGGTGCCCCCAAACCAGCCACCTCTTGCTCCTCCACCCTCGGGAATCTCAGTTGATCTAGGAATCGTCTCATCCCCTCTTCCCCCGCTGGGGGCTGGGATCTGTACAGCTCTTCATAAAAGGCCTTAAAATACCTTGTTTATTTTCGTCGCACTCCAAACCGTGGCTCCCCTTCCATCTTTGACTCCCCCCTATTTCCCTCGCTGCCATCCTCTTTCGGAGCTGGTGTGCCAGCATCCGACTAGCCTTTTCCCCCATACTCGTAGGTCGCCCCCCTGGCGCTTCCTCCACTGTGCCTCCGCCTTCCCCGTGGTCAACAGGTCAAACTCTGTCTGGAGCCGTCGTCTTTCCCCAAGTAATCTTTCCTCCAGGGCCTCTGCGTATCTCCTGTCCACTCTCAAAATCTCCCCCACTAACCTCTCCCTTTCCATGCCCTCTGTCCTCCCCTATGAGCCCTGATGGAGATAATCTCTCCCCTGATCACCGCCTTCAACGCCTCCCATACCACCCCCACCCGCACCTCCCCGTTGTCGTTGGCCTCCAAGTACCTTTCGATACACCCCCTCACCTTCCCACACACCACCTCGTCCGCCAGCAGTCCCACATCCAGCCGCTACAGCGGGCGTTGGTCCTCTCCTCTCCCAGCTCCAGTTTCACCCAGTGCGGGGCGTGGTCCGAAACGGCTATGGTCGAATACTCCGTCCCCTCCACCCTCAGGATGAGCGCCCTACCCAGAACAAAGAAATCTATCCGGGAGTAGGCGTTGTGTACATGGGAGAAGAAAGAAAATTCCCTGGCCTGCAGTCCTTACAAACCGCCATGGGGTCCACTCCCCCCATCTGATCCATAAACCCCCTAAGTACCTTGGCTGCCACGGCCTCTTTCAGGTCCTTGATTTGGAGCGGTCCAGTGCTGGGTCCAACACTGTATTGAAGTCCCCTCCCATTATCAGGCCTCCTTTCTCCAGGTCCGGAATGCGCCCCAACATGCGCTTCATGAATCCAGCATCATCCCAGTTCGGGGCGTATACGTTTACCAACACCACCCACGTCCCTTGCAGCCTACCGCTCACCATTACGTATCGCCCTCCATTGTCCGCTACAATAGTCTTGGCCTCAAATGACACCCGCTTTCCCACTAATATTGCCACCCCTCTATTCTTCGCGTCCAGTCCCGAGTGAAATACCTGCCCTACCCATCCCTTTCTTAACCTGACCTGGTCCGCCACCTTCAGGTGTGTCTCTTGGAGCATGACCACGTCCGCCTTCAGTCCCTTCAAGTGCGTGAACACTCGAGCCCTCTTCACCGGCCCATTCAGGCCCCTTACGTTCCACGTTATCAGCCGGATTGGAGGGGCTCTCTCCCCCTCCTCCTCCTACTCCCTCCCTCCCCCCCCCCCGCCGACTAGCCATCTCCTTTTCTGGGCCAGTCAGTGTCCATGCCTCCCTCACCCTCCAGTCCCCCAGACGGGGGGCCCCCCGTCCCGACCACCTCTTCTGTATTCCATTCCCTTTCGGCCAGTGCAGCAGCAGCCCTTTTCCCCCCCCCCCTTCCCCTTCCCCACCCTCCCCTCCCCTCCCCTTCCCCTTCCCCCCCTCCCCTCCCCCCCCCTGCTAGACCCCAGTCTAGCTTTTTTGCTCCCCCAATGTCACTCCCGTAAGTCAGCTGACACCTGCTGACCCCGGCTTACCCCGCCGTCCCACTGACCTCCCCGTGTGGGAGTCTCCCAATCAATATGCATTCCTTTGTTCCCCTTCCCGCCTTTCTTCCCCCGCGCGGGGAAAAACCCCGCGCTTTCCAAAGCCCGCTCCGCCCCCTCTGGCGCAGCTCCTGTCGCAGCCTTGTCTCTCTCCCCCAGCCCATGTAGCATTTCCTGCGCGTGATTGACCCCCTATATACAACCATCACACATCAAACCTCAAACACCCTCACAAACCCTCAGTTAGAGTCCAACTTTTCAGGCGTTTCGAAGTAGTAGTGTTGGCCCTTGTATGTGACCCACAGTCGCGCTGGCTGCAGCATTCCAAATTTCACTTCTTTCCGGTACAACGCCGCTTTGACCCGGTTGAAACCCACTCTCCGCTTTGCAACCTCCGTGCTCCAGTCCGGGTATATTCGGATCTCTGCATTGTCCCACTTACTGCTCCGCTCCTTCTTGGCCCATCTCAGGACCCTCTCTCTGTCCGTGAACCGGTGAAACCTCACCACCATCGCCCTTGGCGGCTCATTTGCCTGGGGCTTCTTCGCCAGCACCCGATGTGCCCCCGTCCAACTCCAGCGGCCTCGAAGGGGCCCTCCTTGCCTATCATCGCCCGAGCATCATGCTCGCGTATTCCCCGGCATCGGCCCCCTCCACTCCCTCAGGGAGACCAGGATCCGCAGATTCTTTCTCCTCGACCTGTTCTCCAGGTCTTCGAGTCTTCCCGCTCACCTCTTGTGTAGCGCCTCGTTCTGCTCCACTCTCACCGCCAGGCCCACGACCTCGTCCTCGTTCTGACTGACTCTTTTCTGTACCTCCTGGATCTCAGCTTCGTGGGCCTTCTGGGTGATCCCGAGTCCTTTAATTGCCGAAAGCATAGGTGCCAACATCTCCTTGCGCATCTCCTCGCGCTGCTCCTCGAAGCAGCGCTTGATGAACTCCTGCAGCTCCCCCTTTGTCCCTGGCCGCCGCCAATTTGTTTTCTTTCCCTCGCTTCTCCCCGTTGCTCCAGTGCCGCTCCTTTGGCCGTTGCACTTCCGGTCCGTTTCATAGAAGTTGGAGGGGGACCTCTCTCTTCCCTTCCCCACGGGTTGAGTCAAAAAAAAGTTCCGTTGGGGCTCCTCTAGAGAGCCCGAAAGTCCGTGGTAGCGGGAGCTGCCGAATCGTGCGGCTTAGCTCCGCATTGCCGCACCCGGAAGTCGACCAGATTCCTTTTCAATTCCTCGATTGAACCTGCCTCCACCACACTCACAGACAGTGCATTCCCGATCCTAACCAGCTGCTGTGTGAACCTGCCTCCACCACACTCACAGACAGTGCATTCCCGATCCCTAACCACCCCGCTGTGTGAACCTGCCTCCACCACACTCACAGACAGTGCATTCCCGATCCTAACCACCCGCTGTGTGAACCTGTCTCCACCACACTCACAGACTGTGCATTCCCGATCCTACCACCCGCTGTGTGAACCTGCCTCCACCACACTCACAGACAGTACATTCCCAATACTAACCACCCGCTGTGTGAACCTGCCTCCACCACACTCACAGACTGTGCATTCCCAATCCTACACCCGCTGTGTGAACCTGCCTCACCACACTCACAGACAGTACATTCCCAATACTAACCACCCGCTGTGTGAACCTGCCTCCACCACACTCAGACAGTGCATTCCCGATCCTAACCAGCTGCTGTGTGAACCTGCCTCCACCACACTCACAAGGCAGTTCATTCCCGAACCTAACCACTCGCTGTGTGAACCTGTCTCCACCACACTCACAGACAGTTCATTCCCGAACCTAACCACCCGCTGTGTGAACCTGTCTCCACCACACTCAGTGTATTCCGATCCTAACCACCCGCTGTGTGAACCTGCCTCCACCACACTCACAGACTGTGCATTCCCAATCCTACCACCCGCTGTGTGAACCTGCCTCCACCACACTCACAGACAGTACATTCCCGATCGTACCACCCGCTGTGTGAATCTGCCTCCACCACACTCACAGACAGTACATTCCCGATCGTACCACCCGCTGTGTGAACCTGCCACCACCACACTGTGTATTCCCGATCCTAACCACCCGCTGTCTGAACCTGCCTCCACCACACTCACAGACTGTGCATTCCCAATCCTACCACCCGCTGTGTGAACCTGCCTCCACCACACTCTCAGACAGTACAATCCCGATCCTACCACCCGCTGTGTGAACCTGACTCTACCACACTCACAGACAGTACATTCTCAATCCTAACCACCCGCTGTGTGAACCTGCCTCCACCACACTCACAGACAGTGCATTCCCGATCCTACCACCCGCTGTGTGAACCTGCCTCCACCACACTCACAGACAGTACATTCTCAATCCTAACCACCCCGCTGTGTGAACCTGCCTCCACCACACTCACAGACAGTACATTCCCAATACTAACCACCCGCTGTGTGAACCTGCCTCCACCACACTCACAGACAGTACATTCTCAATCCTAACCACCCGCTGTGTGAACCTGCCTCCACCACACTCACAGACAGTGCATTCCCGATCCTACCACCCGCTGTGTGAACCTGTCTCCACCACACTCAGTGTATTCCCGATCCTAACCACTCGCTGTGTGAACCTGCCTCCACCACACTCAAGACAGTACATTCCCAATCCTACCACCCGCTGTGTGAACCTGCCTCCACCACACTCACAGACAGTACATTCCCAATCCTACCACCCGCTGTGTGAACCTGCCTCCACCACACTCACAGACAGTGCATTCCCAATCCTACCACCCGCTGTGTGAACCTGCCTCCACCACACTCACAGACAGTGCATTCCCAATCCTATCACCCGCTGTGTGAACCTGCCTCCACCACACTCACAGACAGTGCATTCCCAATCCTACCACCCGCTGTGTGAACCTGCCTCCACCACACTCACAGACAGTACATTCCCGATCCTAACAACCCGCTGTGTGAACCTGCCTCCACCACACTCACAGACAGTGCATTCCCAATCCTACCACCCGCTGTGTGAACCTGCCTCCACCACACTCAGACAGTACATTCCCGAACCTACCACCCGCTGTGTGAACCTGCCTCCACCACACTCACAGACAGTACATTCCCAATCCTACCACCCGCTGTGTGAACCTGCCTCCACCACAATCACAGACAGTGCATTCCCAATCCTACCACCCGCTGTGTGAACCTGCCTCCACCACACTCACAGACAGTACATTCCCGATCCTAACAACCCGCTGTGTGAACCTGCCTCCACCACACTCACAGACAGTGCATTCCCAATCCTACCACCCGCTGTGTGAACCTGCCTCCACCACACTCAGACAGTACATTCCCGAACCTACCACCCGCTGTGTGAACCTGCCTCCACCACACTCACAGACAGTACATTCCCAATCCTACCACCCGCTGTGTGAACCTGCCTCCACCACAATCACAGACAGTACATTCCCAATCCTACCACCACTGTGTGAACCTGCCTCCACCACACTCACAGACAGTACATTCCCGATCCTACCACCCACTGTGTGAACCTGCCTCCACCACATTCAGACAGTGCATTCCCGATCCTACCACCCGCTGTGTGAACCTGCCTCCACCACACTCACAGACAGTACATTCCCAATCCTACCACCCGCTGTCGACAGTACATTCCCGATCCTACCACCCACTGTGTGAACCTGCCTCCACCACATTCAGACAGTGCATTCCCGATCCTACCACCCGCTGTGTGAACCTGCCTCCACCACACTCACAGACAGTACATTCCCAATCCTACCACCCGCTGTGTGAACCTGCCTCCACCACACTCACAGACAGTACATTCCCAATCCTACCACCCGCTGTGTGAACCTGCCTCCACCACACTCACAGACAGTACATTCCCAATCCTACCACCCGCTGTGTGAACCTCCCTCCACCACACTCAGACAGTGCATTCCAAATCCTACCACCCGCTGTGTGAACCTCCCTCCACCACACTCACAGACAGTGCATTCCCAATCCTACCACCCGCTGTGTGAACCTCCCTCCACCACACTCACAGACAGTGCATTCCCAATCCTACCACCCGCTCTGAGGCAATTTTTCCCCTGATGTTACCGTTGCTTCTTTTGCCGATTACCTTAAACCTGTTCCCCTCTGGTTCTCTGCTCTTCCACCAATGGGAACAGTTTCTCCCAATCTTGACCGTTGAAAGTTTTGAATCCCTCCATCAATTCCACTCTTAACCCCCCCCCCAAGGGAAAACAGTTGCAATTTCTCAGATCTATATATCCAAATAAAAGCAAATTACGGCAGATGCTGGAATCTGAATCAAAGAGAAAATGCTGGAAAATCTCAGCAGGTCTGACAACATCTGTCGGGAGAGAAAAGAGCCAACGTTTCGAGTCCAGGTGACCTTTTGTGAAAGGGGGGAGAAAGAAGGGGGAAGCAAAGGGGAGAAAATGTATGGAAAGGGGGGATAAGATAGGAGGAAATAGTAGCGGGGGGGGGGGGGGAATAGATATAAAGAAAGACGAAAGAAATAAAAAAGGTTAAAGACAGTTCAAATGAAATGGAATGAAAAAAGGGGTCGAGATGAGGTATGGCTAATCATCTGAAGTTGTTGAATTCGATGTTGAGAGCGGAAGGCTGTAGCGTGCCTAACTGGAAGATGAGATGTTGTTCCTCCAGTTTGTGTTGAGCTTCACTGGAACATTTCAGCAGGCCAAGGACAGACATGTGGGCACGGGAGCAGGGTCTCGTGTTAAAATGGTAAGCAACTGGAAGGTCAGGGTCCTGAATGCGCACAGACCGAAGATGCGCAGCAAAGCGATCACCCAGTCTGCGTTTGGTCTCTCCATCGGAAAGCCTACAGGTCTCAACATTGAATTCAACAACTTCAGGTGATTTGCTCTACCCCACCTCCACCCATTTGTTTAGCTGTCTTTACTTTGTATTTCCTTCTTGTCTTTCTTTATATATATCCCCCCCCACTCTTTCCCCCTACCTTATCCCCCTTTCCTTAACCTTTTCTCCCTTTGCTTCCCCCTTCCCTTTTTCTCATGTTACCTCTCTCCCACCCATGTCCCCCCTCCCCCCACATCTACATCTGTCACAGTTTACCCTCTGGTGTTAGTTTCTCTGCTGTTTGGCCTTTCACACCTTTTGTTCTCTTTGGGGACTGCCATTACCACTCTCTTAGACCATAAGACATAGGAGCGGAAGTAAGGCCATTCGGCCCATCGAGTCCACTCCACCATTCAATCATGGCTGATTTCGGGGAGCCAATGGATGTGGTATATCTGGATTTCCAGAAAGCCTTTGACAAGGTGCCACACAAAAGGTTGTTGCATAAGATAAAGATGCATGGCATTAAGGGGAAAGTAGTAGCATGGATAGAGGATTGGTTAATTAATAGAAAGCAAAGAGTGGGGATTAATGGGTGTTTCTCTGGTTGGCAATCAGTAGCTAGTGGTGTCCCTCAGGGATCAGTGTTGGGCCCACAACTGTTCACAATTTACATAGATGATTTGGAGTTGGGGACCAAGGGCAATGTGTCCAAGTTTGCAGACGACACTAAGATAAGTGGTAAAGCAAAAAGTGCAGAGGATACTGGAAGTCTGCAGAGGGATTTGGATAGGCTAAGTGAATGGGCTAGGGTCTGGCAGATGGAATACAATGTTGACAAATGTGAGGTTATCCATTTTGGTAGGAATAACAGCAAAAGGGATTATTATTTAAATGATAAAATATTAAAACATGCTGCTGTGCAGAGAGACCTGGGTGTGCTAGTGCATGAGTCACAAAAAGTTGGTTTTCAGGTGCAACAGGTGATTAAGAAGGCAAATGGAATTTTGTCCTTCATTGCTAGAGGGATGCAGTTTAAGACGAGGGAGGTTATGCTGCAATTGTATAAGGTGTTAGTGAGGCCACACCTGGAGTAGTGTGTTCAGTATTGGTCTCCTTACTTGAGAATGGACGTACTGGCACTGGAGGGTGTGCAGAGGAGATTCACTAGGTTAATCCCAGAGCTGAAGGGGTTGGATTACGAGGAGAGGTTGAGTAGACTGGGACTGTACTTGTTGGAATTTAGAAGGATGAGGGGGGATCTTATAGAAACATATAAGATTATGAAGGGAATAGATAGGATAGATGCGGGCAGGTTGTTTCCACTGGCAGGTGAAAGCAGAACTAGGGGGCATAGCCTCAAAATAAGGGGAAGTAGATTTAGGACTGAGTTTAGGAGGAACTTCTTCACCCAAAGGGTTGTGAATCTATGGAATTCCTTGCCCAGTGAAGCAGTAGAGGCTCCTTCATTGAATGTTTTTAAGATAAAGATAGATAGTTTTTTGAAGAATAAAGGGATGAAGGGTTATGGTGTTCGGGCCGGAAAGTGGAGCTGAGTCCACAAAAGATCAGCCATGATCTCATTGAATGGTGAAGCAGGCTCGAGGGGCCAGATGGCCGACTCCTGCTCCTAATTATTATGTTGTTATGGCTGATTTCAACTCCATTTACCCGCTCTCTCTCCATAGCCCTTAATTCCTCGAGAAATGAAGAATTTATCAGCTTCTGTCTTAAAGACAATCAACACTCAAAGGCACCTTATCAAAGGCCTTTTGGAAGTCAAGATAGATAACATCCATTGGCTCTCCTTGGTCTAACCTATTTGTTATCTCTTCAAATAATTCTAACAGGTTTGTCAGGCACGACCTCCCCTTACTATATCCATGCTGACTTGTCCTAATCTGACCCTGCACGTCCAAGAATTTAGAAATCGCATCCTTAACAATGGATTCTAGAATCTTGCCAACAACCGAGGTTAGGCTAATTGGCCTATAATTTTCCATCTTTTTCCTTGTTCCCTTCTTGAACAGGGGTTCATGTAAGAAGTCTTACAACACCAGGTTAAAGTCCAAAAGGTTTGTTTTGAATCACTCGCTTTCGGAGCCCTGCTCCTTCCTCAGGTGAGGAATTCACTGTGCCCACCCCAGTCCAATGCCGGCATCTCCACATCTTGGTGCCTATCTTTCAGTCTCTCACTTCACAGTACAAATATTTCTCACTTTCTAAATCTCTTAGCTTTGACAAAGGACTCGAAACGTCAGCTCTTTTCTCTCCTTACAGATGCTGCCAGACCTGCTGAGATTTCCCAGCATTATATCTGTATATTATATCTACATACCCGAAAATATGTTCCTTCTTCCTCAACCGTGATTTCCCACCTACAGTGACAGGGCCCTCAACAGTGTGCGGTCCATCTCCCGCGCCACTACCCTCGCCCCCTCCCCTCCCTCCCAGAACAAGGATAGAGTCCCCCTCGTTCTCACACTTCACCCCACCAGCCTCCGTATGCAAAGTATAATCCTCCACCATTTTCGCCAACTCCAGCATGATGCCACCACCAAACACATCTTCCCTTCACTCCCTCTGTCAGCATTCCGCAGAGGCCGTTCTGTCCGAGATAATCTAGTCCACTCCTCCACCATACCCAGCTCCTCTCCCATCACCTTCCCATGCAATCGCAGAAGGTGTAATACCTGCCCCTTCCATGCTTAACATCTCAGGAGATGACCAAACGCAGACTGGGTGATCGCTTTGCTGAGCATCTTCGGTCTGTGCTCATTCAGGACCCTGACCTTCCCGTTGCTTGCCATTTAACACGAGACCCTGCTGCCATGCCCACATGTCTGTCCTTGGCCTGCTGAAATGTTCCAGTGAAGCTCAACACAAACTGGAGGAACAACATCTCATCTTCCGGTTAGACACCCTACAGCCTTCCGCTCTCAACATCGAATTCAACAACTTCAGATGATTAGCTCGACCCCACCTCGACCCTTTTGTTTTTTCCCATTTCATTTTAACTGTCTTTTACCATTTCTTTCTCTGTCTTTCTTTATATATATTTAAGCCCCCCCTCCCCCCAGTTTATCCACCTTTCCCTACCCTTTCTCCCCTTTGCTTCCCCCTTCCCTCCCCCCACATCTCCATCTGTCACAGTTCACCCTCTGATGTTAGTTTCTCTGCTGTTTGACCTTTCACATCTTTTGTTCTCTCTGGGGACTGCCATTAGCACTCTTTCCCCACTGTTTCTGTGACTATTCGCACCCCGTTTCCCTGGGTTTCTGTGGCAATGACTCATCTTTCATTCTCACTCCACAGTATAACTATTTCCCACTTTCGGTCTCTTTTCTCTCTCTGAAGATGCTACCAGGCCCGCTGTGATTTTGCAGCATTTTATCTTTGGTTTCAGATTTCAACATTCGCTGTAATTTGCTTTTATATCCATATATATTACATATCTATACATATAACTGAATAGCCACATCCATGGAACCATTCATGTGATCCTTTTGTGCACTCTCTCTAATGCCTTCAAACGGCACGGGTTCATGGGCAGCACGGTAGCACAGTGGTTAGCACGTGTCTGTGTGGGTTTCCTCCGGGTGCTCCGGTTTCCTCCCACAGTCCAAAGACGTGGTTAGGTGGATTGGCCATGTGAAATTGCCAAATAGGTTAGGTTGGGTTGCGTGGATAGAGTGGAGGTGTGGGCTTGGGTGAGGCGCTCTTTCCAAGGGCTGGTACAGAATTGATGGGCCGAATGGCCTCCTTCTGCACTGTAAATTCTATGATAATCTATGATGATAAACCCTTCATAAAGTGGACATAATTATTCCTGTGATTTATACAGTATAACATAATTCCCCTTGTTCTTGTATTCAATGGCCTACAATTTATTTGATTTATTGTCACATGTATTGGTACACAGTGAAAAGTATGGTTTCTTGCATGCTGTACAAACTGCATACCGTACATAAGGACGGAAGGAGAGACTACAGAATGGGCAGCACGGTAGCATTGTGGATAGCACTGGCTTCACAGCTCCAGGGTCCCAGGTTCGATTCCGGCTTGGGTCACTGTCTGTGCGGAGTCTGCACATCCTCCCCGTGTGTGCATGGGTTTCCTCCGGGTGCTCCGGTTTCCTCCCACAGTCCAAAGATGTGCAGGTTAGGTGGATTGGCCATGATAAATTGCCCTTGGTGTCCAAAATTGCCCTTAGTGTTGGGTGGGGTTACTGGGTTAAGGTGATAGGGTGGAGGTGTGGACCTTGGGTCGGGTGCTCTTTCCAAGAGCTGGTGCAGACTCGATGGGCCGAATGGCCTCCTTCTGCACTGTAAATTCTATGATAAAATTCTATGAAATCAAGCCCATTACTTTATTTTTTTTTAAAAAAAATTTTGTGTACCCAATTCATTTTTTCTAATTCATAGAACATAGAACATACAGTGCAGAAGGAGGCCATTCGGCCCATCGAGTCTGCACCGATCCACTTAAGCCCTCACTTCCACCCTATCCCCAAACCCAATAACCCCTCCTAACCTTTTTTGGACACTAAGGGCAATTTATCATGGCCAATCCACCTAACCTCCACGTCTTTGGACTGTGGGAGGAAACCGGAGCACCTGGAGGAAACCCACGCAGACACGGGGAGAACGTGCAGACTCCGCACAGACAGTGACCCAGCGGGGAATCGAACCTGGGACCCTGGCGCTGTGAAGCCATAGTGCTATCCACAATGCTACCGTGCTGCCCATTCTGTAGTCTCTCCTTCCTTCCCTATGTACAGTATGCATTGTTTGTACAGCATGCAAGAAACCATACTTTTCACTGTATACTAATACATGTGACAATAATAAATCAAATCAAATTCCCAATCTACCCCATCAAATCAGCCCTCCCTTTTCTGTGGAGAGGAGACCCAGCCTGTCAGGTTTTCCTCATCCTTGTATCCATTCAGTTGTGGCATCATCTTGGTGATTCTTCCTTGCATTTTCTCAAATGCTTCAAAGTCCTCTTTCTATTGTTTCAGGAGATGAGCTTGTCACTGGCAAGACCAGCATTTGTTACCCATTCTGAATTGACGTTCAGGTGCTAGTGACCGTCGAAAAGGAAGTGAGAGGGTAGGCGAGATTTCCAAGGGAGCGACAAAGCCTCGGGTCCAGGCAACTGGAGGCATGGCCACCAATAGTGCAAACATTTAAATAGGGAGGTTCAAGAGGGCGGGATTTCATCAGCACAGATATCTCAGAGGATTGTGAGGTTGCAGAGTTTAAAAAGCGAGGTAGGGGAATGGTCATGGATGGAATTGAAAAGGATGAATTTGAAAACAAGGATGAAAATTTTAAAGACGAGACATTATGAAGGTCCTAAAAGAGAGGAGGCAGTCCTGGACTTAGTTTAGTAACAAAACCGAGGAGTGGTCAACGTGTCAGTGGAGGAGCATTTTGCAGACAGCAATCATAACTCCGTAAGATTCAAAATTGTTGTGGAAAAGGACAAGGATGGGCCTGTAATGAAAGCTCTAAATTGGGGGAAGGCTGATCTTAATAAGATCGGATCTGATTTAGCCGACTTCCAGTGGCGGCCATGAGCTGAGCGGTTGCATGAAAGTGGCTTTCATGCAAGGTCTTGGACTACGGCCTTTTAAACCCAGCAAACGGGCATCAAATGTACCTAGAATCCTCCACCCTCACCCTCCATCGACTGAACTGCCAGGCAAGATGGGAAAAAGTCAGCCACCAAGCAAAAAAGCCAGGGGAGGGGCACAAAACCGGGAAGGGCTGACCCCGCAGAGCTCCCATTGCAGACCCAAACGCTGATGGACACGCCGACAGGCTTCATCACCTCCGAGATCTGGAGACACAGATGAGGAGAGACCTCCCAGCAGCTATCGAAACGGCAGTGGAAGATGCGAGGGCCCCAAGAGAAGGAGATGGTCAATATGGAGCGGAGACTAGAGGCCCAGGAGAAGTCGATAAGGGACCTCGCGAATGCTGCCACGGACCAGCAGACCGGATTGCGGCTCTTGAGGCCGAGGTGGTTAGCCCCTGAGAAGTTGAGACATGATCCGCGCAGTCTTGGAGGGCTGAAGGGCCAGTTCCTGTACTGTACTGTCCATTGTAGGGGCTGGTTTAGCACACTGGGCTAAACAGCAGGCTTTTAAAGCAGACACAGGCAGGCCAGCAGCACGGTTCAATTCTCGTCCCAGCCTCCCCGAACAGGCGCCGGAATGTGGCAACTAGGAGCTTTTCACAGTAACTTCATTTGAAGCCTACTTGTGACAATAAGCGATTTTCATTGTATTCTTTGTGCTTAGCGAGACCTTGGTGTCCAGCAGAGGCGGCAGAAGGGGATTCTGGGAGAAGTCAACTCGGTGATCTCGACTGTACTGTGGGTACTGAAGAACCAGTAGAGGGCGGCAGAGACGTCACGGAGGTGCACTGTGGGAGCAGTCGGCGCAGTCACCAGTCTGAACAGCAGATCGTGGTAGAACTCAAGGAACGATAAGCCCCAAACATTACATTACTGTAGTGTTTCCATCCTTCCCTCCTCCTCCAAAAAAAGGAAGAGATTGAAAGAGGCTGCTAGAAAATCTGTTGTCGCCTAGAAGGGACTGGGAACCTGACTACAGTTGCAATGAAGAAATTGACCCATGACATCACAGCCAGCAAGTAAGTGATTGGCTGGTGACTGGTAAGTAGTTTTTATTTTTAATTAAGGGGCAATTTAGCATGGTCAATCCACCTACCCTGCACATCTTTGGGTTGTGGGGGCAAAACATAACCAAACACGGGGAGAATGTGCAAACTCCACACGGACAGTGACCCAGAGCCGGGATTGAACCTGGGACTTTGGTGCCGTGTGACAGCAATATTAGCCACTTCACCACAGTACTGCAGCCCCCCCCAATGCCATTACTTTATTAACCATTCTCTCCGACCACCGTCAATGACTTGTGCACATATACCTTATACATTTTATATGTATACCTTATATATCATATGGGGAGGGAAGGTGGCCAGAATGAAAAAGGTGCTATTAAAGAGGGGACGGCAGGCAGGGGTTTGGGTCTTCCGAACCTGATGTATTATTACTGGGCGGCGAATGTGGAGAAGGTACGGAGCTGGGTCAGAGGGGTTGATTCCCATTGGGTCAGAATGGAGGAGAGTTTGTGTAGGGGGTTGGGATTGAAGGCGCTAGTGACAGCGCCGCTCCCGACTGCCCCGGGGAGATACTCAGGGGGTCCGGTAGTAATAACTTCACTGAGAATTTGGAGGCAGGGTCAAGGGAAATGCCGATTCGGGGGAACCATAGATTTGAGTCAGAGAAGTGGGATGGAAATTTTCGGAGATGGAAGGAGAAAGGAATTAGGACACTAAAAGATTTCTTTCTTGGGGGTTGTTTTGCAGGATTGAAGGAGCTGTGAGCGAATCAGGAGCTGGAGCAGGGGGAAATATTTAGATACATGCAGGTTTGAGACTTTGCCAGAAAGGAGATACAGAGTTTCCCAGTAGAGCCGGCTTGCACATTGCTGGAGGAGGTGCTGACGACAGGGGGACTGGAGTATCGGCGGTTTATGGAGCTATTTTGGAGGAGGCGAAGCCGCCGCTAGAAGAGATCAAGGCAAAGTGGGAGGAAGAGCTGGGAGAGGGTATGGGGGAGGGGTTCTGGTGCGAGGGGCTCCGGAGGGTGAACGCCTCCAACTCGTGTGCGAGGTTGGGGCTGATACAGCTGAAGGTGGTGTATAGAGCGCACCTTACAAGGGTGAGTACTATCTTTGAGGGGGTAGAAGATGTATGCGGGGGGTGGAGGGGGGGGCAAACCACATTCATATGTTTTGGATTACTGGAAGGAGGTTTTTAAGGTAATCTCTAAAGTGGTGCACGTGAAACTGGACCCGGTCCCTCAGGACGCCATATTCGGGTTGTCGAACCTTCCAGGGCTGGAAACGGGCACGGAGGCAGAGGTTGTAGCCTTCGCCTCGTTGATCGCCCAAAGGCGGATCCTGTTAGGGTTGAAAGGTGGAGATCAACCTCTCCGCCCTGTGCCCCGGCGTGGCGGGGGGACCTGCTGGAATTCTTGACGCTTGAAAAGGTCAAATGTGAACTGAGGGGAAAGATGAATTGATTCTACAATTCATGGGTGTGGTTGTCTGTATTAGGGGTAATATGGTACCTGTGAAGCCGAGAGGCTATTGGCCGACAGGTCCCGGGTCCTGGTTGGATCTGCCGACTTCTGGCTCCGCCCTGAAGGCGAAGTATAAGAGCTCGAGTTCTCCCAGCAGCCACATTCTGTAACTTAGCTGCTGGGGAACAAGTCTTGCTTAATAAAGCCACGATAGACTTCATCATTTCTCGACTTGTGTAAGTCATTGTGCGCTACAATGGGCGTTATTCATTATGCACTTTCGAGAATTGGATCACATCAAACATTAGGGGGTGGGGGTGCTGAGAGAGTTGGGGGAGGGGGACTGCATGTGTTAGTGGTGACTATGGGTGATTCCTGATTCATCTTTGTCATTTGTTTATGTTGACATGCGGGCTAATGGTTGGGGGTTTGGTGGGAGGATGGGATCGTTGTTATTGATATGGGGATTGACAATACATTTGTTGCTGATTATTGTTGGGTGTAAATTTGGGAGAAAATGTGAAAAAGGAAAAAAAAAAAATTTTAAAATTTTTTTTTTAGATGTTTACCATATATTCTTATTAAGATATGCCCTATGGCCCAGTCCTACAGTTAAAATAACTGCTCTATGACCCAGACCTATATATTCTATAGAGATACAATACCTGTGACCTATAGCCCAGTCCTATATATCCCATACAGATACAATATGAAATGAAATGAAAATCGCTTATTGCACAAGTAGGCTTCAAATGAAGTTACTGTGAAAAGCCCCTAGTCGCCACATTCCGGCACCTGTTTGGGGGCCTATCTGTGCCCTATCGCCCAGTCCTAAATACTTGTGGCCATATGACCCAGCTCTATATATTCTCTATTATAATAATAATACAATCTTTATTATTGTCACAAGTAGGCTTACATTAACACTGCAATGAAGTTACTGTGAAAAGCCCCTAGTCGCCACATTCCGGCTCCTGTTCGGGCACACAGAGGGAGAATTCAGAATGTCCAATTCACCTAACAGCACGTCTCTCAGGACTGTGGGAGGAAACCGGAGCACCCGGAGGAAACCCACGCAGACACGGGGAGAACGTGCAGACTCCGCAGTCACCCAGTCGGGAATCGAACCGGGTCCCTGGTGCTGTGAAGCAACAGTGTACAATACCTGTGCCCTATAGCCCAGTCCTATATATCGTATACACATACAATACCTGTGCCCTATAGCCCAGTCCTATATATCGTATACACATACAATGCCTGTGCCCTATGGCCCAGTCCTATATATTCTATAGATACAATGCCTGTGCCCTATGGCCCAGTCCTATATATTCTATAGATACAATGCCTGTGCCCTATGGCCCAGTCCTATATATTCTATAGATACAATGCCTGTGCCCTATGGCCCAGTCCTATATATTCTATAGATACAATGCCTGTGCCCTATGGCCCAGTCCTATATATTCTATAGATACAATGCCTGTGCCCTATGGCCCAGTCCTATATATTCTATAGATACAATGCCTGTGCCCTATGGCCCAGTCCTATATATTCTATACATATACATTACCTGTGCCCTATGGCCCAGTCCTATATATTCTATACATATACATTACCTGTGCCCTATGGCCCAGTCCTATATATTCTATACATATACATTACCTGTGCCCTATGGCCCAGTCCTATATATTCTATAGCTACAATGCCTGTGCCCTATGGCCCAGTCCTATATATTCTATACATATACATTACCTGTGCCCTATGGCCCAGTCCTATATATTCTATACATATACATTACCTGTGCCCTATGGCCCAGTCCTATATATTCTATACATATACATTACCTGTGCCCTATGGCCCAGTCCTATATATTCTATACATATACATTACCTGTGCCCTATGGCTCACTCCGAAACCAGATAACTTGCTGATTGGGGACTTGTTTTGCTTCCACTGTCTCCACATGGAGTTGCTCCTTTCCTGGGTCCGCTGGTTCGGCACAGAGTCACTGAAAATATTGAAAGATGAGATTATATTATCAACAAATTAACTGAATGCTGATTCCCACTGCCTGCCGATCTCAGGCTGAGCTGTTCAACCTTTCCCAGTTTAACAGGCACGTTCCTGGACAGCCCGCCTTCTCCTCGGTCCAACAATTTCATTGGTCACTAAACCACCGCCGGAAACTGCGCACTCGATGTTGACGTTTTTTCCGGCGAGCCGCCTTAGCATTTGTGGCGCCGACATCATTGGAGAGCGTCCTCTCCGTGCCGCCATCGTGGTAAAGGTGAGCTACTGCCGCTGTATCGCCATCGTGGTAAAGGTGAGCTACTGCCGCCATCCGAGTAAAGGTGAGCTGCCACCGCCATCCAAGTAAAGGTGAGCTGCTGCCACCATCGTGGTAAAGGTGAGCTGGCTACTTCTGGTGCAGTGATTGAGGTATAAATTACAACATCATTTCAAAGAGAGGTGGATAAGAATTTGAAGATAGAAATGGAGACGGGGAAAGGTCAAAGAGATGGCAACAGAGTAGCAGGTAGACCTGCAAAGCTAGCTCCAACACAGCTTCCTTGAGTTAACAGCTTCTCCTATCCTCTGAGTTTGTGATTCTGGAACTTTTCCAGGTCGGTTCACAGTAACTCAGAGTATGTGCGGATGTCTGAGCAGCAACTAATTTACTCGTGGAGTTTGGGAGGGTGTGAGGTATGAGAGGTTGGATAAACTCGGTTTGTTCTCACTGGAATGGCAGACGTTGAGAGGCGATCTGATTGAGGTTTACAAAATTATGAGGGGCATGGACGAGTCGTTGGCAGGAGCTTTTTCTCGGGGTGGAACAAAGAACCTAGGGGACAGAGGGGGAAAGTTCAGAAGAAACGTGCGAGGCAGGGTTTTTACACAGAGGATGGTGAGTGCCTGTAATGCTCTGCCGGGGGAGGTGGTGAAAGCAGTTACCATAGCGGCGTTTAACAGGCATCTTGACAAATACATGAATAGGATGGGAACAGAGGGACCCCAGAAGTGCAGAAGGTTTTAGTTTAGACAGGCATCATGATTGGCGCAGGCTTGAAGGGCCGAAGGACCTGTTCATGTCCAGGAGAATACTGAGATTCAGGCTACTAGACTAGAAGGGCTTGAGGTTCATAAGGAGGAGGTGTGAACAATTCTGGAAAGGGTGAAAATAGATAAGTCCCCTGGTCCGGATGGGATTTATCCTAGGATTCTCTGGGAAGCTAGGGAGGAGATTGCTGAGCCTTTGGCTTTGATCTTTAAGTCATCTTTGTCTACAGGAATAGTGCCAGCAGACTGGAGGATAGCAAATGTTGTCAACACGGTTTCGCGAAGGGTAGGTCGTGCCTCAGAAACCTTATTGAGTTCTTTGAGAAGGTAACCAAACAGGTGGATGAGAGTAAAGCAGTTGATGTGGTGTATATGGATTTCAGTAAAGCGTTTGATAAGGTTCCCCACGGTAGGCTACTGCAGAAAATACGGAGGCATGGGATTCGGGGAGATTTAGCAGTTTGGATCAGAAATTGGCTAGCTGGAAGAAGACAAAGGGTGGTGGTTGATGGGAAGTGTTCAGACTGGAATCCAGTTACTAGTGGTGTACCACAAGGATCTGTTTTGGGGCCACTGCTGTTTGTCAATTTTATAAATGACCTGGACGAGGGTGTAGAAGGATGGGTGAGTAAATTTGCAGATGACACTAAAGTCGGTGGAGTTGTGGACAGTGCAGAAGGATGTTACAAGTTACAGAGGGACATAGATAAGCTGCAGCGCTGGGCTGAGAGGTGGCAAATGGAGTTTAATGCAGAAAAGTGTGAGGTGATTCATTTTGGAAGGAATAACAGGAAGACAGAGTACTGGGCTAATGGTAAGATTCTTGGCAGTGTGGATGAGCAGAGAGATCTCAGTGTCCATGTACATAGATCCCTGAAAGTTGCCACTCGGGTTGAGAGAGTTGTTAAGAAGGCGTACGGTGTGTTAGCTTTTATTGGTAGAGGGATTGACTTTCAGAGCCATGAGGTCATGTTGCAGCTGTACAAAACTCTGGTGCGGCCGCATTTGGAGTATTGCGTGCAATTCTGGTCGCCGCATTATAGGAAGGATGTGGAAGCATTGGAAAGGGTGCAGAGGAGATTTACCAGAATGTTGCCTGGTATGGAGGGAAGATCTTATGAGGAAAGGCTGAGGGATTTGAGGCTGTTTCCGTTAGAGAGAAGAAGGTTAAGAGGTGACTTAATTGAGGCATGCAAGATGATCAGAGGATTAGATAGGGTGGACAGTGAGAGCCTTTTTCCTCGGATGGTGATGTCTAGCATGAGGGGGACATAGCTTTAAATTGAGGGATGATAGATATAAGACAGATGTCAGAGGTAGGTTCTTTACTCCGAGTGTAGTAAGGGTATGGAATGCAGTGCCTGCAACAGTAGTAGACTCGCCAACACTAAGGGTATTCAAATGGTCATTGGGTAGACATATGGACGATAAGGGAATAGTGTAGATGGGCTTTAGAGCGGTTTCACAGGTCGACGCAACATCGAGGGCCGAAGGGCCTGTACTGCGCTGTAATGTTCTATATGTGCTGTTCCGTTCTGTGTTCCCTTCAAGTAAACAATGTGGTATCTCTTTGACCCCTTGTTTGTGAATATTTCATGCAGTCTTTTCGGGGTCCAGCTTCCGTCCTTCAATCTTCCCCTTGCCTTCTAATAAAAACAGGTTAAAGGGATATGGGCAACAAGTAGGGAGGTGGCTTTGAGACCTGGAAGAGATCAGCCACGATCTGATTGAATGGTGGAGCAGGCTCGAAGGGCTGAATTGCCTACTTCTGCTCCTAATTCCTATGTTCCAATGTTCCATTCCTCATCAGCCTCATCCTCCTCCTTGCACTTCTGCCTGCCATCGTGTCCGCTCGCCATTTCACCCCTCCTAGATTGCCTCATTTTTCTTCATCATTTTTCTCCCCCGCCTCACCTCACAATTTACCCCCAATCAAACTTTGGACCATTGGAGTGGAGGGTCTATGAGACCCGTAGCACAGTGCTGTCCATAAAGACCAACTCCGCATGGAGCCTGAGGGCATTGCCCAGCCTCCCAGCAGAGTGGCATTCAGGAGCTATGGCAGGTAGGCTTTGTATGTTACACTCACCTCAAAGTCTCAAGAGACCTGGGGCGAAATTCTCCGGTATCGGCGCGATGTCCGCCGACCGGCGACAAAAACGGTGCAAATCATTCAGGCATCGCGCCGCTCCAAAGGCGCGGAATCCTCCGCCCCTTGACCAGCCGAGTCCTAACCTTGAGGGGCTAGGCCCGCGCCGAACTGATTTCCGCCCCTCCAGCTGGCGCGGAAATGACATTGCCGGGCGGCGCATGCGCGGGAGCGTTAGCGGCCGCTCACGGCATCCCCGCGCGTGCGCTGTGGAGGGAGTGTCTTCCACCTCCGCCATGGTGGAGACCGTGGCGATGGCGGAAGGAAAAGAGTGCCCCCACAGCACAGGCCAGCCCGTGGATCGGTGGGCCCCGATCGCGGGCCAGGCCACCGTGGGGGCACCCCCCGGGGCCAGATCGCCCCGTGCCCCCCCCCAGGACCCCAGAGCCCGCCCGTGCCACCTTGTGCCGCCAGTAAGAGAGGTGGTTTAATCCATGCCGGTGGGACAGGCATTCTAGCAGCGGGACTCCGGCCCGGACGCGGGGGGGGGGGGCGCCAATCAGCGCGGCCCGATTCCCGCCCCTGCCGAATCTCCGGTACCGGAGAATTCGGCAACCGGCGGGGGCGGGATTCACGCCAGCCCCCAGCGATTCTCCGACCCGGAGGGGGGGGTCGGAGAATCTCGCCCCTGATGTCTGCTTTGTGCATGTTACACTTTTTCAAACAATTTGTGTGATTATAATAATAATCTTTATTGTGAGAAGTAGGCTTACATTAACATTGCAATGAAGTTATGAAGTTACTGTGAAAATTCCCTAGTTGCCCCACTCTGGCGCCTGTTCGGGTCACAGAGGAAGAATTCCGAATGTCCAAATTACCTAACAGCATATCTTTTGGGACCTGTGGGAGGAAAACGGAGCACCGGGAGGAAACCCACGCAGCCAGAGGGAGATCGAACCTGGGACCCTGGAGCTGTGAAGCAACAATGCTAACCACTGTGCTGCAGTGCTGCCCATTGGAGGCCAGTGCTATGTCCCTTATTGCATGGTCGCACAGTGATCCCAGGTTCCATTCCCAGCTTGGGTCACTGTCTGTGCGGAGTCTGCACGTTCTCCCTGTGTCTGTGTGGGTTTCCTCCGGGTGCTCCATTTTGTGGGAACTTGCTATGCACACATTAACGGTCAAGTTTCTGAAATTGCAATGGTGACTACAGCTTGAATTCATTTCATTGGCTGTTAAGCTAATCCAAACATCCTGAGATGTGGAGAGGCGCTACATATAAATGCAAGGTGTTCTTTCTAATTGGACGTTTGTCTGGTTTGAACAAGAGATCAGATTAATTCTGTATTTCAGTGAGATTCGGGGGGACTGGGTGGTGGGGGGAGCAGTGACTATAAAACAAAATGGCAGCTGTTCTCAGCAACATCATCTTTATTTTTCAATCTATAATTGAAATAATACACGGGATTCCAGAAACAGGATCTAACAATGGAAATTAAATCCAGTTTCTTCAATCGGTAGAAAGGAAATAATTTTCTCGTCTTCAGTGATTAATTAATCTTCAGTGATTAGATTTTATTGACCTTGTGAACGATGAGAAGCCAGTTTCCAGCATCCATTATCGGACAGCTCTGCACTTTCCAAGGTCCAAGGCACAGGTACCAGATTCCTAAACACACGAAAACAGTGATCTGGAATTCTCAGCTGCTCTTTTCCACAGTTTGGACAAACTGCTGGAGATTCTCAGCCAATAGTTCAGGTTCCTCAAAGGCTGCAAAGTGGCCTCCACGGGACATGTAGGAGAAGCTCACAATCTTCTTGTACTTCATCCTGGCCCAGACCAGTGGAACATGCATCAACTCATTGGGAAATGCAGCCAATCCGGCAGGAACATAGACTCCGACTCTGGATGGGAAACAGGTAAAGAGGGAAGAACGGGAAAAGGAGACGTGCAAACCATCAGAAGATTCCCAAAAGAAGAGCACAAGATCCTGGCCTCATCATAGCCTCAAGAACCAGGAGACGGGCTATTCTCCGGAAAGATTTCGAAGTGTGGAAGTGAATGGGAAGCATCGTGAGCTTCCTGGCACGCAGCGCTGCGAGGCAGACAGCGCAAAACAACGTTAATTGGTCCACTTAATGAGACCCCCACGGGCTTAACGCCGCAAATGAAGGTTCGCCAGCCGATTCACCTGGAACGCACTCGCCAGCCCCCTGCTAACAAGGTCCAGCAGCATTTAAACTGCTCTTGCACAGCCAAGCCCAGTCACCGAGCCAAAGGGGTGAGTTGACCCCAACCCACCCTTCAACTTTGCCTGCCTCCACCCCCCCCCCCCCCCCCACCCCCCCCCCCCCCCCCCCCCCCCCCCACCACCACGTGCGGCTAACAATGCCCTCTCTGTCTCCGCGGGAGAAGCTGTCCCACAATCGCCGGGAGAGGGCCCAGACTGGCGGAGGGCTGTCGGACATAAGAATCTTCATGCCATTTGAGGAACGGGCCCTGGAGATTGCGGGGGGAGGACAGAGCGGTCAGGCAGCTGGGATAAGGATAAACCACAACACAGGCCTACAGCAGGAAATGGTGGATTGAGTAGAGTGGGAGAGTGTCATTGGCTATACCTGTTGATTTGATTTTGAGCTGGCGCATTGACCTTGGCACACAGTTAGCATTCTGCAGAAATCACAACTCATCACTCACTTGGCATCAATCCGGTTCCAGAAACTGACCCGCAGGTTCTCTTTATACATGCGCATGGAGGAGGTAATCGAACCCGTCACCCAGTAGATCATCACATTGGTCAAGAGCTCATCCAGTGAGAATTTCCTGCGATTGGGGCAGACCGATAAAGATATAAGACCAGTATATATCGATGGATAAGCTTACTGAGGGCAGTATATATCGATGGATAAGCTTACTGAGGGCAGTATATATCGATGGATAAGCTTACTGAGGGCAGTATATATCGATGGATAAGCTTACTGAGGGCAGTATATATCGATGGATAAGCTTACTGAGGGCAGTATATATCGATGGGAAAGCTTACTGAGGGCAGTATATATCGATGGATAAGCTTACTGAGGGCAGTATATATCGATGGATAAGCTTACTGAGGGCAGTATATATCGATGGATAAGCTTACTGAGGGCAGTATATATCAATGGATAAGCTTACTGAGGGCAGTATATATCGATGGATAAGCTTACTGAGGACAGTATATATCGATGGATAAGCTTACTGAGGGCAGTATATATCGATGGGAAAGCTTACTGAGGGCAGTATATATCGATGGATAAGCTTACTGAGGGCAGTATATATCGATGGATAAGCTTACTGAGGACAGTATATATCGATGGATAAGCTTACTGAGGACAGTATATATCGATGGATAAGCTTACTGAGGGCAGTATATATCGATGGATAAGCTTACTGAGGGCAGTATATATCGATGGATAAGCTTACTGAGGGCAGTATATATCGATGGATAAGCTTACTGAGGGCAGTATATATCGATGGATAAGCTTACTGAGGACAGTATATATCGATGGATAAGCTTACTGAGGGCAGTATATATCGATGGATAAGCTTACTGAGGGCAGTATATATCGATGGGAAAGCTTACTGAGGGCAGTATATATCGATGGATAAGCTTACTGAGGGCAGTATATATCGATGGATAAGCTTACTGAGGGCAGTATATATCGATGGATAAGCTTACTGAGGACAGTATATATCGATGGATAAGCTTACTGAGGGCAGTATATATCGATGGGAAAGCTTACTGAGGACAGTATATATCGATGGATAAGCTTACTGAGGGCAGTATATATCGATGGGAAAGCTTACTGAGGGCAGTATATATCGATGGGAAAGCTTACTGAGGACAGTATATATCGATGGATAAGCTTACTGAGGGCAGTATATATCGATGGATTAGCTTACTGAGGGCAGTATATATCGATGGATAAGCTTACTGAGGACAGTATATATCGATGGATTAGCTTACTGAGGGCAGTATATATCGATGGATAAGCTTACTGAGGACAGTATATATCGATGGATAAGCTTACTGAGGACAGTATATATCGATGGATAAGCTTACTGAGGGCAGTATATATCGATGGGAAAGCTTACTGAGGACAGTATATATCGATGGATAAGCTTACTGAGGGCAGTATATATCGATGGGAAAGCTTACTGAGCAGTATATATCGATGGATAAGCTTACTGAGGGCAGTATATATCGATGGGAAAGCTTACTGAGGACAGTATATATCGATGGATAAGCTTACTGAGGGCAGTATATATCGATGGGAAAGCTTACTGAGGGCAGTATATATCGATGGAAAAGCTTACTGAGGACAGTATATATCGATGGATAAGCTTACTGAGGACAGTATATATCGATGGATAAGCTTACTGAGGACAGTATATATCGATGGATTAGCTTACTGAGGGCAGTATATATCGATGGATAAGCTTACTGAGGACAGTATATATCGATGGATAAGCTTACTGAGGACAGTATATATCGATGGATAAGCTTACTGAGGGCAGTATATATCGATGGGAAAGCTTACTGAGGACAGTATATATCGATGGATAAGCTTACTGAGGGCAGTATATATCGATGGATAAGCTTACTGAGGGCAGTATATATCGATGGATAAGCTTACTGAGGGCAGTATATATCGATGGGAAAGCTTACTGAGAGCAGTATATATCGATGGGTAAGCTTACTGAGGGCAGTATATATCGATGGGAAAGCTCACTGAGGACAGTATATATCGATGGGAAAGCTTACTGAGGACAGTATATATCGATGGATAAGCTTACTGAGGACAGTATATATCGATGGGTAAGCTTACTGAGGGCAGTATATATCGATGGGAAAGCTTACTGAGGACAGTATATATCGATGGATAAGCTTACTGAGGACAGTATATATCGATGGGAAAGCTTACTGAGGACAGTATATATCGATGGATAAGCTTACTGAGGACAGTATATATCGATGGGAAAGCTTACTGAGAGCAGTATATATCGATGGGTAAGCTTACTGAGGGCAGTATATATCGATGGGAAAGCTTACTGAGGACAGTATATATCGATGGGAAAGCTTACTGAGGACAGTATATATCGATGGGTAAGCTTACTGAGGACAGTATATATCGATGGGTAAGCTTACTGAGGGCAGTATATATCGATGGGTAAGCTTACTGAGGACAGTATATATCGATGGGAAAGCTTACTGAGGGCAGTATATATCGATGGAAAAGCTTACTGAGGGCAGTATATATCGATGGATAAGCTTACTGAGGACAGTATGTATCGATGGATAAGCTTACTGAGGACAGTATATATCGATGGAAAAGCTTACTGAGGGCAGTATGTATCGATGGATAAGCTTACTGAGGACAGTATATATCGATGGATAAGCTTACTGAGGACAGTATATATCGATGGATAAGCTTACTGAGGGCAGTATATATCGATGGATAAGCTTACTGAGGGCAGTATATATCGATGGATAAGCTTACTGAGGACAGTATATATCGATGGGAAAGCTTACTGAGGGCAGTATATATCGATGGATTAGCTTACTGAGGACAGTATATATCGATGGATAAGCTTACTGAGGGCAGTATATATCGATGGATAAGCTTACTGAGGGCAGTATATATCGATGGATAAGCTTACTGAGGGCAGTATATATCGATGGATAAGCTTACTGAGGGCAGTATGTATCGATGGATAAGCTTACTGAGGACAGTATGTATCGATGGATAAGCTTACTGAGGGCAGTATATATCGATGGATAAGCTTACTGAGGACAGTATATATCGATGGATAAGCTTACTGAGGGCAGTATATATCGATGGGAAAGCTTACTGAGGGCAGTATATATCGATGGGAAAGCTTACTGAGCAGTATATATCGATGGATAAGCTTACTGAGGGCAGTATATATCGATGGATAAGCTTACTGAGGGCAGTATATATCGATGGATAAGCTTACTGAGGACAGTATATATCGATGGATAAGCTTACTGAGGGCAGTATATATCGATGGATAAGCTTACTGAGGACAGTATATATCGATGGATAAGCTTACTGAGGGCAGTATGTATTGATGGGAAAGCTTACTGAGGGCAGTATATATCGATGGATAAGCTTACTGAGCAGTATATATCAATGGATAAGCTTACTGAGGGCAGTATATGTCGATGGATAAGCTTACTGAGGACAGTATATATCGATGGGAAAGCTTACTGAGGGCAGTATATATCGATGGGAAAGCTTACTGAGGGCAGTATATATCGATGGATAAGCTTACTGAGGGCAGTATATATCGATGGGAAAGCTTACTGAGGACAGTATATATCGATGGGAAAGCTTACTGAGGGCAGTATATATCGATGGGAAAGCTTACTGAGGGCAGTATGTATCGATGGGAAAGCTTACTGAGGGCAGTATATATCGATGGGAAAGCTTACTGAGGGCAGTATATATCGATGGATAAGCTTACTGAGGACAGTATATATCGATGGGAAAGCTTACTGAGGACAGTATATATCGATGGGAAAGCTTACTGAGGGCAGTATATATCGATGGATAAGCTTACTGAGGGCAGTATATATCGATGGGAAAGCTTACTGAGGGCAGTATATATCGATGGATAAGCTTACTGAGGGCAGTATATATCGATGGATAAGCTTACTGAGGGCAGTATATATCGATGGATAAGCTTACTGAGGACAGTATATATCGATGGATAAGCTTACTGAGGACAGTATATATCGATGGATAAGCTTACTGAGGACAGTATATATCGATGGATAAGCTTACTGAGGGCAGTATATATCGATGGATAAGCTTACTGAGGACAGTATATATCGATGGATAAGCTTACTGAGGACAGTATATATCGATGGATAAGCTTACTGAGGGCAGTATATATCGATGGGAAAGCTTACTGAGGGCAGTATATATCGATGGATAAGCTTACTGAGGGCAGTATATATCGATGGATAAGCTTACTGAGGGCAGTATATATCGATGGATAAGCTTACTGAGGGCAGTATATATCGATGGATAAGCTTACTGAGGACAGTATATATCGATGGGTAAGCTTACTGAGGGCAGTATATATCGATGGGAAAGCTTACTGAGGGCAGTATATATCGATGGATAAGCTTACTGAGGGCAGTATATATCGATGGATAAGCTTACTGAGGACAGTATATATCGATGGATAAGCTTACTGAGGACAGTATATATCGATGGATAAGCTTACTGAGGGCAGTATATATCGATGGGTAAGCTCACTGAGGGCAGTATATATCGATGGATAAGCTTACTGAGGGCAGTATATATCGATGGGAAAGCTTACTGAGGGCAGTATATATCGATGGATTAGCTTACTGAGGACAGTATATATCGATGGATAAGCTTACTGAGGGCAGTATATATCGATGGGTAAGCTCACTGAGGGCAGTATATATCGATGGATAAGCTTACTGAGGGCAGTATATATCGATGGGAAAGCTTACTGAGGACAGTATATATCGATGGATAAGCTTACTGAGGACAGTATATATCGATGGATAAGCTTACTGAGAGCAGTATATATCGATGGATAAGCTTACTGAGGGCAGTATATATCGATGGGAAAGCTTACTGAGGGCAGTATATATCGATGGATAAGCTTACTGAGGGCAGTATATATCGATGGGAAAGCTTACTGAGGGCAGTATATATCGATGGATAAGCTTACTGAGGACAGTATATATCGATGGATAAGCTTACTGAGGACAGTATATATCGATGGATAAGCTTACTGAGGACAGTATATATCGATGGAAAAGCTTACTGAGGGCAGTATATATCGATGGATAAGCTTACTGAGGGCAGTATATATCGATGGATAAGCTTACTGAGGGCAGTATATATCGATGGATAAGCTTACTGAGGGCAGTATATATCGATGGATAAGCTTACTGAGGGCAGTATATATCGATGGAAAAGCTTACTGAGGGCAGTATATATCGATGGATAAGCTTACTGAGGGCAGTATATATCGATGGATAAGCTTACTGAGGGCAGTATATATCGATGGATAAGCTTACTGAGGGCAGTATATATCGATGGATAAGCTTACTGAGGGCAGTATATATCGATGGGAAAGCTTACGGAGGACAGTATATATCGATGGGTAAGCTTACTGAGGGCAGTATATATCGATGGATAAGCTTACTGAGGGCAGTATATATCGATGGGAAAGCTTACTGAGGGCAGTATATATCGATGGGAAAGCTTACTGAGGACAGTATATATCGATGGGAAAGCTTACTGAGGACAGTATATATCGATGGGAAAGCTTACTGAGGACAGTATATATCGATGGGAAAGCTTACTGAGGGCAGTATATATCGATGGATAAGCTTACTGAGGACAGTATATATCGATGGATAAGCTTACTGAGGGCAGTATATATCGATGGATAAGCTTACTGAGGACAGTATATATCGATGGATAAGCTTACTGAGGACAGTATATATCGATGGATAAGCTTACTGAGGGCAGTATATATCGATGGATAAGCTTACTGAGGGCAGTATATATCGATGGATAAGCTTACTGAGGGCAGTATATATCAATGGATAAGCTTACTGAGGGCAGTATATATCGATGGATAAGCTTACTGAGGGCAGTATATATCAATGGATAAGCTTACTGAGGGCAGTATATATCGATGGGTAAGCTTACTGAGGACAGTATATATCGATGGATAAGCTTACTGAGGGCAGTATATATCGATGGGAAAGCTTACTGAGGACAGTATATATCGATGGGAAAGCTTACTGAGGGCAGTATATATCGATGGATAAGCTTACTGAGGACAGTATATATCGATGGATAAGCTTACTGAGGGCAGTATATATCGATGGATAAGCTTACTGAGGACAGTATATATCGATGGGAAAGCTTACTGAGGACAGCATATATCGATGGATAAGCTTACTGAGGGCAGTATATATCGATGGATAAGCTTACTGAGGACAGTATATATCGATGGATAAGCTTACTGAGGGCAGTATATATCGATGGATAAGCTTACTGAGGGCAGTATATATCGATGGGAAAGCTTACTGAGGACAGTATATATCGATGGGTAAGCTTACTGAGGACAGTATATATCGATGGGAAAGCTTACTGAGGACAGTATATATCGATGGATAAGCTTACTGAGGGCAGTATATATCGATGGATAAGCTTACTGAGGGCAGTATATATCGATGGATAAGCTTACTGAGGGCAGTATATATCAATGGATAAGCTTACTGAGGGCAGTATATATCGATGGATTAGCTTACTGAGGACAGCATATATCGATGGATAAGCTTACTGAGGACAGTATATATCGATGGATAAGCTTACTGAGGACAGTATGTATCGATGGATAAGCTTACTGAGGGCAGTATATATCGATGGATAAGCTTACTGAGGACAGTATGTATCGATGGATAAGCTTACTGAGGGCAGTATATATTGATGGGTAAGCTTACTGAGGGCAGTATATATCGATGGATAAGCTTACTGAGGGCAGTATGTATCGATGGATAAGCTTACTGAGGGCAGTATATATCGATGGGAAAGCTTACTGAGGGCAGTATATATCGATGGATAAGCTTACTGAGGGCAGTATATATCGATGGATAAGCTTACTGAGGACAGTATATATCGATGGGTAAGCTTACTGAGGGCAGTATATATCGATGGATAAGCTTACTGAGGACAGTATATATCGATGGATAAGCTTACTGAGGACAGTATATATCGATGGATAAGCTTACTGAGGACAGTATATATCGATGGGTAAGCTTACTGAGGGCAGTATATATCGATGGGTAAGCTTACTGAGGACAGTATATATCGATGGATAAGCTTACTGAGGGCAGTATATATCGATGGATAAGCTTACTGAGCAGTATATATCGATGGATAAGCTTACTGAGGGCAGTATATATCGATGGGAAAGCTTACTGAGGGCAGTATATATCGATGGATAAGCTTACTGAGGGCAGTATATATCGATGGATAAGCTTACTGAGGACAGTATATATCGATGGGTAAGCTTACTGAGGGCAGTATATATCGATGGATAAGCTTACTGAGGACAGTATATATCGATGGATAAGCTTACTGAGGACAGTATATATCGATGGATAAGCTTACTGAGGACAGTATATATCGATGGGTAAGCTTACTGAGGGCAGTATATATCGATGGATAAGCTTACTGAGGACAGTATATATCGATGGATAAGCTTACTGAGGGCAGTATATATCGATGGATAAGCTTACTGAGGACAGTATATATCGATGGGAAAGCTTACTGAGGACAGCATATATCGATGGATAAGCTTACTGAGGGCAGTATATATCGATGGATAAGCTTACTGAGGGCAGTATATATCGATGGATAAGCTTACTGAGGACAGTATATATCGATGGATAAGCTTACTGAGGACAGTATATATCAATGGATAAGCTTACTGAGGGCAGTATATATCGATGGATAAGCTTACTGAGGGCAGTATATATCGATGGATAAGCTTACTGAGGACAGTATATATCAATGGATAAGCTTACTGAGGGCAGTATATATCGATGGATAAGCTTACTGAGGGCAGTATATATCGATGGATAAGCTTACTGAGGACAGTATATATCGATGGATAAGCTTACTGAGGACAGTATATATCAATGGATAAGCTTACTGAGGACAGTATATATCGATGGGAAAGCTTACTGAGGGCAGTATATATCGATGGGTAAGCTTACTGAGGGCAGTATATATCGATGGATAAGCTTACTGAGGACAGTATATATCGATGGGAAAGCTTACTGAGGACAGTATATATCGATGGGAAAGCTTACTGAGGGCAGTATATATCGATGGGAAAGCTTACTGAGGACAGTATATATCGATGGATAAGCTTACTGAGGGCAGTATATATCGATGGGAAAGCTTACTGAGGGCAGTATATATCGATGGATAAGCTTACTGAGGGCAGTATATATCGATGGATAAGCTTACTGAGGACAGTATATATCGATGGGAAAGCTTACTGAGGACAGTATATATCGATGGATAAGCTTACTGAGGGCAGTATATATCGATGGATAAGCTTACTGAGGACAGTATATATCGATGGGAAAGCTTACTGAGGGCAGTATATATCGATGGATAAGCTTACTGAGGGCAGTATATATCGATGGATAAGCTTACTGAGGACAGTATATATCGATGGGAAAGCTTACTGAGGGCAGTATATATCGATGGATAAGCTTACTGAGGACAGTATATATCGATGGGAAAGCTTACTGAGGACAGTATATATCGATGGATAAGCTTACTGAGGGCAGTATGTATCGATGGATAAGCTTACTGAGGGCAGTATATATCGATGGATAAGCTTACTGAGGGCAGTATATATCGATGGGAAAGCTTACTGAGGACAGTATATATCGATGGATAAGCTTACTGAGGACAGTATATATCGATGGATAAGCTTACTGAGGACAGTATGTATCGATGGATAAGCTTACTGAGGACAGTATATATCGATGGGAAAGCTTACTGAGGGCAGTATATATCGATGGATTAGCTTACTGAGGGCAGTATATATCGATGGGTAAGCTTACTGAGGACAGTATATATCGATGGGAAAGCTTACTGAGGACAGTATATATCGATGGATAAGCTTACTGAGGACAGTATATATCGATGGGAAAGCTTACTGAGGGCAGTATATATCGATGGGAAAGCTTACTGAGGGCAGTATATATCGATGGATAAGCTTACTGAGGGCAGTATATATCGATGGGAAAGCTTACTGAGGACAGTATATATCGATGGGAAAGCTTACTGAGGACAGTATATATCGATGGATAAGCTTACTGAGGGCAGTACATATCGATGGATAAGCTTACTGAGGGCAGTATATATCGATGGATAAGCTTACTGAGGGCAGTACATATCGATGGATAAGCTTACTGAGGGCAGTATATATCGATGGGAAAGCTTACTGAGGACAGTATATATCGATGGGAAAGCTTACTGAGGGCAGTATATATCGATGGATAAGCTTACTGAGGGCAGTATATATCGATGGATAAGCTTACTGAGGGCAGTATATATCGATGGGAAAGCTTACTGAGGGCAGTATATATCGATGGATAAGCTTACTGAGGGCAGTATATATCGATGGGAAAGCTTACTGAGGGCAGTATGTATCGATGGATAAGCTTACTGAGGGCAGTATATATCGATGGATAAGCTTACTGAGGACAGTATATATCGATGGGAAAGCTTACTGAGGGCAGTATATATCGATGGGAAAGCTTACTGAGGGCAGTATATATCGATGGATAAGCTTACTGAGGACAGTATATATCGATGGGAAAGCTTACTGAGGGCAGTATATATCGATGGGAAAGCTTACTGAGGGCAGTATATATCGATGGATAAGCTTACTGAGGGCAGTATATATCGATGGGAAAGCTTACTGAGGACAGTATATATCGATGGGAAAGCTTACTGAGGACAGTATATATCGATGGGAAAGCTTACTGAGGGCAGTATATATCGATGGATAAGCTTACTGAGGGCAGTATGTATCGATGGATAAGCTTACTGAGAGCAGTATATATCGATGGATAAGCTTACTGAGGGCAGTATATATCGATGGATAAGCTTACTGAGGGCAGTATATATCGATGGGAAAGCTTACTGAGGACAGTATATATCGATGGGAAAGCTTACTGAGGGCAGTATATATCGATGGATAAGCTTACTGAGGGCAGTATGTATCGATGGATAAGCTTACTGAGGGCAGTATATATCGATGGATAAGCTTACTGAGGGCAGTATATATCGATGGGAAAGCTTACTGAGGACAGTATATATCGATGGGAAAGCTTACTGAGGGCAGTATATATCGATGGATAAGCTTACTGAGGGCAGTATGTATCGATGGATAAGCTTACTGAGAGCAGTATATATCGATGGATAAGCTTACTGAGGGCAGTATATATCGATGGGAAAGCTTACTGAGGACAGTATATATCGATGGGAAAGCTTACTGAGGGCAGTATATATCGATGGATAAGCTTACTGAGGGCAGTATGTATCGATGGATAAGCTTACTGAGGGCAGTATATATCGATGGATAAGCTTACTGAGGGCAGTATATATCGATGGGAAAGCTTACTGAGGACAGTATATATCGATGGATAAGCTTACTGAGGGTAGTATATATCGATGGATAAGCTTACTGAGGGCAGTATATATCGATGGATAAGCTTACTGAGGGCAGTATATATCGATGGATAAGCTTACTGAGGGCAGTATATATCGATGGGAAAGCTTACTGAGGACAGTATATATCGATGGGAAAGCTTACTGAGGGCAGTATATATCGATGGATAAGCTTACTGAGGGCAGTATATATCGATGGATAAGCTTACTGAGGGCAGTATATATCGATGGATAAGCTTACTGAGGGCAGTATATATCGATGGGAAAGCTTACTGAGGGCAGTATATATCGATGGATAAGCTTACTGAGGGCAGTATATATCGATGGGAAAGCTTACTGAGGGCAGTATATATCGATGGGAAAGCTTACTGAGGACAGTATATATCGATGGGAAAGCTTACTGAGGGCAGTATATATCGATGGATAAGCTTACTGAGGGCAGTATATATCGATGGATAAGCTTACTGAGGGCAGTATATATCGATGGGAAAGCTTACTGAGGACAGTATATATCGATGGGAAAGCTTACTGAGGGCAGTATATATCGATGGATAAGCTTACTGAGGGCAGTATATATCGATGGATAAGCTTACTGAGGGCAGTATATATCGATGGATAAGCTTACTGAGGGCAGTATATATCGATGGATAAGCTTACTGAGGGCAGTATATATCGATGGGAAAGCTTACTGAGGGCAGTATATATCGATGGATAAGCTTACTGAGGGCAGTATATATCGATGGGAAAGCTTACTGAGGGCAGTATATATCGATGGGAAAGCTTACTGAGGGCAGTATATATCGATGGATAAGCTTACTGAGGACAGTATATATCGATGGATAAGCTTACTGAGGACAGTATATATCGATGGATAAGCTTACTGAGGGCAGTATATATCGATGGATAAGCTTACTGAGGACAGTATATATCGATGGATAAGCTTACTGAGGGCAGTATATATCGATGGGAAAGCTTACTGAGGACAGTATATATCGATGGATAAGCTTACTGAGGGTAGTATATATCGATGGATAAGCTTACTGAGGGCAGTATATATCGATGGATAAGCTGACTGAGGGCAGTATATATCGATGGATAAGCTTACTGAGGACAGTATATATCGATGGATTAGCTTACTGAGGACAGTATATATCGATGGATTAGCTTACTGAGGGCAGTATATATCGATGGATAAGCTTACTGAGGACAGTATATATCGATGGATAAGCTTACTGAGGACAGTATATATCGATGGATAAGCTTACTGAGGGCAGTATATATCGATGGATAAGCTTACTGAGGACAGTATATATCGATGGATAAGCTTACTGAGGGCAGTATATATCGATGGATAAGCTTACTGAGGACAGTATATATCGATGGGAAAGCTTACTGAGGACAGTATATATCGATGGATAAGCTTACTGAGGACAGTATATATCGATGGATAAGCTTACTGAGGGCAGTATATATCGATGGGAAAGCTTACTGAGGGCAGTATATATCGATGGATAAGCTTACTGAGGGCAGTATATATCGATGGATAAGCTTACTGAGGGCAGTATATATCGATGGATAAGCTTACTGAGGACAGTATATATCGATGGAAAGCTTACTGAGGGCAGTATATATCGATGGATAAGCTTACTGAGGACAGTATATATCGATGGATAAGCTTACTGAGGGCAGTATATATCGATGGATAAGCTTACTGAGGGCAGTATATATCGATGGGAAAGCTTACTGAGGGCAGTATATATCGATGGATAAGCTTACTGAGGGCAGTATATATCGATGGATAAGCTTACTGAGGACAGTATGTATCGATGGATAAGCTTACTGAGGGCAGTATATATCGATGGATAAGCTTACTGAGGGCAGTATATATCGATGGATAAGCTTACTGAGGGCAGTATATATCGATGGATAAGCTTACTGAGGGCAGTATATATCGATGGATAAGCTTACTGAGCAGTATATATCGATGGGAAAGCTTACTGAGGACAGTATATATCGATGGATAAGCTTACTGAGGACAGTATATATCGATGGGAAAGCTTACTGAGGACAGTATATATCGATGGATAAGCTTACTGAGGGCAGTATATATCGATGGATAAGCTTACTGAGGGCAGTATATATCGATGGGAAAGCTTACTGAGGGCAGTATATATCGATGGGAAAGCTTACTGAGGACAGTATATATCGATGGGAAAGCTTACTGAGGACAGTATATATCGATGGATAAGCTTACTGAGGCAGTATATATCGATGGATAAGCTTACTGAGGGCAGTATATATCGATGGATAAGCTTACTGAGGGCAGTATATATCGATGGATAAGCTTACTGAGGGCAGTATATATCGATGGGTAAGCTTACTGAGGGCAGTATATATCGATGGATAAGCTTACTGAGGGCAGTATATATCGATGGGAAAGCTTACTGAGGGCAGTATATATCGATGGATAAGCTTACTGAGGGCAGTATATATCGATGGGAAAGCTTACTGAGGACAGTATATATCGATGGGTAAGCTTACTGAGGACAGTATATATCGATGGGAAAGCTTACTGAGGGCAGTATATATCGATGGATAAGCTTACTGAGGGCAGTATATATCGATGGATAAGCTTACTGAGGGCAGTATATATCGATGGATAAGCTTACTGAGGGCAGTATATATCGATGGGAAAGCTTACTGAGGACAGTATATATCGATGGATAAGCTTACTGAGGGCAGTATATATCGATGGATAAGCTTACTGAGGGCAGTATATATCGATGGATAAGCTTACTGAGGGCAGTATATATCGATGGATAAGCTTACTGAGGGCAGTATATATCGATGGATAAGCTTACTGAGGGCAGTATATATCGATGGGAAAGCTTACTGAGGGCAGTATATATCGATGGATAAGCTTACTGAGGACAGTATATATCGATGGATAAGCTTACTGAGGGCAGTATATATCGATGGATAAGCTTACTGAGGACAGTATGTATCGATGGATAAGCTTACTGAGGGCAGTATATATCGATGGGAAAGCTTACTGAGGGCAGTATATATCGATGGGAAAGCTTACTGAGGGCAGTATATATCGATGGGAAAGCTTACTGAGGGCAGTATATATCGATGGATAAGCTTACTGAGGGCAGTATATATCGATGGATAAGCTTACTGAGGGCAGTATATATCGATGGATAAGCTTACTGAGGGCAGTATATATCGATGGATAAGCTTACTGAGGACAGTATATATCGATGGGAAAGCTTACTGAGGGCAGTATATATCGATGGATAAGCTTACTGAGGGCAGTATATATCGATGGATAAGCTTACTGAGGACAGTATATATCGATGGGAAAGCTTACTGAGGGCAGTATATATCGATGGATAAGCTTACTGAGGACAGTATATATCGATGGATAAGCTTACTGAGGACAGTATATATCGATGGATAAGCTTACTGAGGGCAGTATATATCGATGGGAAAGCTTACTGAGGGCAGTATATATCGATGGGAAAGCTTACTGAGGGCAGTATATATCGATGGGAAAGCTTACTGAGGACAGTATATATCGATGGATAAGCTTACTGAGGACAGTATATATCGATGGATAAGCTTACTGAGGGCAGTATATATCGATGGGAAAGCTTACTGAGGGCAGTATATATCGATGGGAAAGCTTACTGAGGGCAGTATATATCGATGGGAAAGCTTACTGAGGACAGTATATATCGATGGATAAGCTTACTGAGGACAGTATATATCGATGGATAAGCTTACTGAGGGCAGTATATATCGATGGGAAAGCTTACTGAGGGCAGTATATATCGATGGGAAAGCTTACTGAGGGCAGTATATATCGATGGATAAGCTTACTGAGGGCAGTATGTATCGATGGATAAGCTTACTGAGGGCAGTATATATCGATGGATAAGCTTACTGAGGACAGTATATATCGATGGGAAAGCTTACTGAGGGCAGTATATATCGATGGATAAGCTGACTGAGGACAGTATATATCGATGGGAAAGCTTACTGAGGGCAGTATATATCGATGGATAAGCTTACTGAGGGCAGTATGTATCGATGGATAAGCTTACTGAGGACAGTATATATCGATGGGAAAGCTTACTGAGGGCAGTATATATCGATGGATAAGCTTACTGAGGGCAGTATATATCGATGGGAAAGCTTACTGAGAGCAGTATATATCGATGGATAAGCTTACTGAGGGCAGTATATATCGATGGGAAAGCTTACTGAGGGCAGTATATATCGATGGATAAGCTTACTGAGGGCAGTATATATCGATGGATAAGCTTACTGAGGGCAGTATATATCGATGGGAAAGCTTACTGAGGGCAGTATATATCGATGGATAAGCTTACTGAGGGCAGTATATATCGATGGGAAAGCTTACTGAGGGCAGTATATATCGATGGATAAGCTTACTGAGGACAGTATATATCGATGGATAAGCTTACTGAGGGCAGTATGTATCGATGGATAAGCTTACTGAGGACAGTATATATCGATGGATAAGCTTACTGAGGGCAGTATATATCGATGGATAAGCTTACTGAGGGCAGTATATATCGATGGATAAGCTTACTGAGGACAGTATATATCGATGGGAAAGCTTACTGAGGACAGTATATATCGATGGATAAGCTTACTGAGGGCAGTATATATCGATGGATAAGCTTACTGAGGGCAGTATATATCGATGGGAAAGCTTACTGAGGACAGTATATATCGATGGATAAGCTTACTGAGGACAGTATATATCGATGGGAAAGCTTACTGAGGGCAGTATATATCGATGGATAAGCTTACTGAGGGCAGTATATATCGATGGATAAGCTTACTGAGGGCAGTATATATCGATGGGAAAGCTTACTGAGAGCAGTATATATCGATGGGAAAGCTTACTGAGGACAGTATATATCGATGGGAAAGCTTACTGAGGGCAGTATATATCGATGGATAAGCTTACTGAGGGCAGTATATATCGATGGATAAGCTTACTGAGGGCAGTATATATCGATGGGAAAGCTTACTGAGGGCAGTATATATCGATGGGAAAGCTTACTGAGGGCAGTATATATCGATGGATAAGCTTACTGAGGGCAGTATATATCGATGGATAAGCTTACTGAGGGCAGTATATATCGATGGGAAAGCTTACTGAGGGCAGTATATATCGATGGATAAGCTTACTGAGGGCAGTATATATCGATGGGAAAGCTTACTGAGGGCAGTATATATCGATGGATAAGCTTACTGAGGACAGTATATATCGATGGGAAAGCTTACTGAGGGCAGTATATATCGATGGATAAGCTTACTGAGGGCAGTATATATCGATGGATAAGCTTACTGAGGGCAGTATATATCGATGGGAAAGCTTACTGAGGGCAGTATATATCGATGGGAAAGCTTACTGAGGACAGTATATATCGATGGGAAAGCTTACTGAGGGCAGTATATATCGATGGATAAGCTTACTGAGGACAGTATATATCGATGGATAAGCTTACTGAGGACAGTATATATCGATGGGAAAGCTTACTGAGGGCAGTATATATCGATGGGAAAACTTACTGAGGGCAGTATATATCGATGGGAAAGCTTACTGAGGACAGTATATATCGATGGATAAGCTTACTGAGGGCAGTATATATCGATGGATAAGCTTACTGAGGGCAGTATATATCGATGGGAAAGCTTACTGAGGACAGTATATATCGATGGATAAGCTTACTGAGGACAGTATATATCGATGGGAAAGCTTACTGAGGACAGTATATATCGATGGATAAGCTTACTGAGGGCAGTATATATCGATGGATAAGCTTACTGAGGGCAGTATATATCGATGGGAAAGCTTACTGAGAGCAGTATATATCGATGGGAAAGCTTACTGAGGACAGTATATATCGATGGGAAAGCTTACTGAGGGCAGTATATATCGATGGATAAGCTTACTGAGGGCAGTATATATCGATGGGAAAGCTTACTGAGGACAGTATATATCGATGGATAAGCTTACTGAGGGCAGTATATATCGATGGGAAAGCTTACTGAGGACAGTATATATCGATGGATAAGCTTACTGAGGGCAGTATATATCGATGGATAAGCTTACTGAGGACAGTATATATCGATGGGAAAGCTTACTGAGGGCAGTATATATCGATGGGAAAGCTTACTGAGGACAGTATATATCGATGGATAAGCTTACTGAGGGCAGTATATATCGATGGATAAGCTTACTGAGGGCAGTATATATCGATGGATAAGCTTACTGAGGACAGTATATATCGATGGGAAAGCTTACTGAGGGCAGTATATATCGATGGGAAAGCTTACTGAGGGCAGTATATATCGATGGATAAGCTTACTGAGGGCAGTATATATCGATGGGAAAGCTTACTGAGGGCAGTATATATCGATGGGAAAGCTTACTGAGGGCAGTATATATCGATGGGAAAGCTTACTGAGGACAGTATATATCGATGGGAAAGCTTACTGAGGGCAGTATATATCGATGGATAAGCTTACTGAGGACAGTATATATTGATGGATAAGCTTACTGAGGGCAGTATATATCGATGGGAAAGCTTACTGAGGACAGTATATATCGATGGATAAGCTTACTGAGGACAGTATATATCGATGGATAAGCTTACTGAGGGCAGTATATATCGATGGGAAAGCTTACTGAGGGCAGTATATATCGATGGATAAGCTTACTGAGGGCAGTATATATCGATGGATAAGCTTACTGAGGGCAGTATATATCGATGGATAAGCTTACTGAGGACAGTATATATCGATGGATAAGCTTACTGAGGGCAGTATATATCGATGGATAAGCTTACTGAGGGGTCACATGACTTTCTGATCCTCTTGTATCTTTCCAGCATTTAATGTTTTCAATTCTCCAACCAGCCACTTCATCCTCTCTCTACTGTTACACTGAGGTTCAAAAAGGTGGAGTGATTCTCCTTGGGGCAAAGTGGAGAAGGGGGGCATTTGATAAGAGTATACAAGATTATTCCAGCTTTACATAAAATAGCCAAAGAACAGCTGTTCTGATTGGCTGATGGCACAAGGACTTGGGGACACAGATTTCAGATTTTGGGTAAGAGATTCAGGGGTCTGTGAGGAAGCTCCTTTTTACACAGTGCGTGACGAAGACCTGGAGCCTGCTGCCTACAAGGCTGGTGAGAGTGGAGACAAAAGGAAATTGGGTGGTTAATTGAGAGAAATAGACTTGTAGGACTACAATGCTAGAGTTGTAAATGGGACTGATTAGATTACTCTGCAGAGAGCCTCTATGGACTTGATTGGCTGAATGGCTTTTGTGTTAGGGACCTTGGACAGAGGAGGTGAAGGGACAGATGTTCTCAATGTCCTACGGATGTGGGAAGGGAATGAGGTGTTGGGGTGATAAAGGAGCGGGCCAGGGTGTCACAGAAGGTACAGTGCCTTCAGAATGCATGGCCCCTTCGCCAGGTCTATACCTACCCTTTACCTCCTCTCTGCTCACTGTCCGAGGCTGCTCTCTGCTCACTGTCCGAGGCTGCTCTCTGCTCACTGTCCGAGGCTGCTCTCTGCTCACTGTCCGAGGCTGCTCTCTGCTCACTGTCCGAGGCTGCTCTCTGCTCACTGTCCGAGGCTGCTCTCTGCTCACTGTCCGAGGCTGCTCTCTGCTCACTGTCCGAGGCTGCTCTCTGCTCACTGTCCGAGGCTGCTCTCTGCTCACTGTCCGAGGCTGCTCTCTGCTCACTGTCCGAGGCTGCTCTCTGCTCACTGTCCGAGGCTGCTCTCTGCTCACTGTCCGAGGCTGCTCTCTGCTCACTGTCCGAGGCTGCTCGCTGCTCACTGTCCGAGGCTGCTCGCTGCTCACTATCCAAGGCTGGTCTCTGCTCACTGTCCGAGGCTGCTCTCTGCTCACTATTCGAGGCCGCTCTCTGCTCACTGTCCGAGGCTGCTCTCTGCTCACTGTCCGAGGCTGCTCTCTGCTCACTGTCCGAGGCTGCTCTCTGCTCACTGTCCGAGGCTGCTCTCTGCTCACTGTCCGAGGCTGCTCTCTGCTCACTGTCCGAGGCTGCTCTCTGCTCACTGTCCGAGGCTGCTCTCTGCTCACTGTCCGAGGCTGCTCTCTGCTCACTGTCCGAGGCTGCTCTCTGCTCACTGTCCGAGGCTGCTCTCTGCTCACTGTCCGAGGCTGCTCTCTGCTCACTGTCCGAGGCTGCTCTCTGCTCACTGTCCGAGGCTGCTCTCTGCTCACTGTCCGAGGCTGCTCTCTGCTCACTGTCCGAGGCTGCTCTCTGCTCACTATCCCAGGCTGCTCTCTGCTCACTGTCCGAGGCTGCTCTCTGCTCACTGTCCGAGGCTGCTCTCTGCTCACTGTCCGAGGCTGCTCTCTGCTCACAGTCCGAGGCTGGTCTCTGCTCACTGTCCGAGGCTGCTCTCTGCTCACTGTCCGAGGCTGCTCTCTGCTCACTATCCAAGGCTGCTCTCTGCTCACTACCCAAGGCTGGTCTCTGCTCACTATCGAAGGCTGGTCTCTGCTCACTATCCAAGGCGTGTCTCGGCTCACTATCCAAGGCGTGTCTCTGCTCACGATCCAAGGCTGGTCTCTGCTCACTATCCAAGGCGTGTCTCGGCTCACTATCCAAGGCGTGTCTCTGCTCACTATCCAAGGCTGGTCTCTGCTCACTATCCAAGGTGGGTCTCTGCTTACTATCCAAGCCTGGTCTCTGCTCACTATCCAAGGCTGGTCTCTGCTCACTATCCTGGTCTCTGCGCACTATCCAAGGCTGGTCTCTGCTCACTATCCAAGGCCTGTCTCGGCTCACTGTCCGAGGCTGCTCTCTGCTCACTGTCCGAGTCTGCTCTCTGCTCACTGTCCGAGGCTGCTCTCTGCTCACTACCCAAGGCTGGTTTCTGCTCACTATCCAAGGCTGCTCTCTGCTCACTACCCGAGGCTGGTCTCCTACACTATCCTGGTCTCTGCTCACTATCCAAGGTGTGTCTCGGCTCACTATCCAAGGTGTGTCTCTGCTCACTATCCAAGACTGGTCTCTGCTCACTATCCAAGGCTGGTCTCTGCTCACTATCCAAGGCTGGTCTCCTACACTATCCTGGTCTCTGCTCACGATCCAAGGCGTGTCTCGGCTCACGATCCAAGGTGTGTCTCTGCTCACTATCCAAGACTGGTCTCTGCTCACTATCCAAGGCTGGTCTCTGCTCACTATCCAAGGCTGGTCTCCTACACTATCCTGTTCTCTGCTCACTATCCAAGGTGTGTCTCTGCTCACTATCCAAGGCTGGTCTCTGTTCACTATCCAAGGCTGGTCTCTGCTCACTATCCTAGGCTAGTATCTGCTCGCTATCCAAGGCGTGTCTCTGCTCACTATCCAAGGCGTGTCTCTGCTCACTATCCAAGGCGTGTCTCTGCTCACTATCCAAGGCGTGTCTCTGCTCACTATCCAAGGCGTGTCTCTGCTCACTATCCAAGGCGTGTCTCTGCTCACTATCCAAGGCGTGTCTCTGCTCACTATACAAGGCGTGTCTCTGCTCACTATCCAAGGCGTGTCTCTGCTCACTATCCAAGGCGTGCCTCTGCTCACTATCCAAGGCGTGTCTCTGCTCACTATCCAAGGTGTGCCTCTGCTCAGTATCCAAGGCGTGTCTCTGCTCACTATCCAAGGCTGGTCTCTGCTCACTATACAAGGCGTGTCTCGGCTCACTATACAAGTCTGGTCTCGGCTCACTATCCAAGGCTGGTCTCTGCTCACTATCCAAGGCCTGTCTCGGCTCACTATCCAAGACTGGTCTCTGCTCACTATCCAAGGCGTGTCTCTGCTCACTATCCAAGGCGTGTCTCTGCTCACTATCCAAGGCGTGTCTCTGCTCACTATCCAAGGCGTGTCTCTGCTCACTATCCAAGGCGTGTCTTTGCTCACTATCCAAGGCGTGTCTCTGCTCACTATCCAAGGCGTGTCTCTGCTCACTATCCAAGGCGTGTCTCTGCTCACTATCCAAGGTGTGTCTCTGCTCACTATCCAAGGCGTGTCTCTGCTCACTATCCAAGGCGTGTCTCTGCTCACTATCCAAGGCGTGTCTCTGCTCACTACCCAAGGCGTGTCTCGGCTCACTATACAAGTCTGGTCTCGGCTCACTATCCAAGGCTGGTCTCTGCTCACTATCCAAGGCCTGTCTCGGCTCACTATCCAAGACTGGTCTCTGCTCACTATCCAAGGCGTGTCTCTGCTCACTATCCAACGCTGGTCTCTGTCACACTGGGGACTTCTCCATATTGGAACGATCACAGACTGAGTGACCACTTTGTAGAAGACGTCTGCTCACTTCACAAGCATGACTTCTACCTTGCCGTCACTTGACATTTAATTTCACCCTCTTGCTCTCGTGGTCACATTTCTGTCCTTGACCTGCTCAGTGTCCCGGAGAGGCCCGATGGAGCAGAGGAACACCACCTCATCTTCCAACGAGGCACTTCAAAGCTTTCTAGACTCGAGCCTGAGTTCAACAACTTCACACATTTTGATTATTTATTTCCCCGAAGCACACTTCGTATCTTGCTTTCAGACAGAGCTGACCTTCATTCTACTATTAACTACGGTTTATATATTTTAAAATACTTTTCACTGTACCTCAGTAAGCATGACAATAAATCTATAACTACTCTGGACTAATGCTCTGTTTCTTTACTATTACCCTTTCTACGTCCTTCGATATTTAATCATTGCCGTTTCTTTTTTGTTTTAAGTTTGTGTCTTTTTAATTTAGAGTGCCCAATTCATTTTTTCCAATTAAGGGGCAATTTAGCGTGACCAATCCACCTCCCCTGCACACCCTTGGGTTGTGGGGGCGAAACCCACGCAAACACGAGGAGAATGTGCAAACTCCACACGGACAGTGACCCAGAGCCGGGATCGAACCTGGTACCTCGGCGCCGTGAGGCAGCAGTGCCCCACCGTGTTGCCCAATCATTGCCGTTTCTAACCTATGGCATAATTTTCCTTCTGTTCCAGCTGAGCCTCCCACAACAGCATAAAACTCACAACATTTAGATGAGTACAAAATGCCGTAGCATACAAGGCCAGGGGCCTAGTGCTGGAAAATGGGATGAGAATAGATAGGTGCTTGTGAGCGTTGCGGGGGTGGTGGGGGGGGGGGGGGGGGGGGGGGCTGGCGCTAATCACGTTCATATCTTTTGGTCCTGTCCAAAGCTAGAGGATTACTGGAAGGAGGTTTTTAGGGTAATTTCTAAAGTGGTGCACGTGAAATTGGACCCGGGCCTCCGGGAGGCCATATTCGGGGTGTTGGACCAGCCAGGGTTGGATACGGGTGCGGAGGCAGATGTTGTAGCCTTCGCCTCGTTGATTGCCCGAAGGCGGATCCTGATAGGTTGGAGGGCAGCCTCTCCACCCTGTGCCCTGGCGCGGCGGGGGGGGGGGAACCTGTTGGAATTCTTCACTCTCGAGAAGGTTAAGTTTGAACTGAGGGGAAGGATAGAAGGGTTCTACAATTCATGGGCATTATTCATTATGCACTTTCAAGAACTGGATAACATCGAACATTAGTGGGGGTGGGTGGGTGGGAGGGTTGGAGGGGAGGGGGCTGAGTGGGTTAATGGCGACTAAGGGTGATCCCTAATTCCTTTTTGTCATTTGCGGGCTAATGTTTGGGGTTTGGTGGGAGGATGGGATCGTTGTTATTGATATGGGGATTGACATATTTGTTACTGATTATTTAGCACATTGGGCTAAATCTCTGGCTTTGAAAGCAGACCAAGGCAGGCCAGCAGCACGGTTCAATTCCCGTACCAGCCTCCCCGAACAGGCGCCGGAATGTGGCGACTAGGGGCTTTTCACAGTAACTTCATTTGAAGCCTACTTGTGGCAATAAGCGATTTTCATTTTCATTTCATTATTGTTGGTGGGTGTAAATTTGGGAGAAAATGTGAAAAAGGAGGAGAATAAAAATATTTTTTTTAAATGGAGAGGTGCTTGATGGCCGGGGCTGACACGACGGGCCAAAGTGCCTCTTTCTGTGCTGGAAGAGAGTCTGTGACTTTATGACTCATCACATTTCCATCTCTCTTCAGTTCTGATGAAAAGTCATATTGGACTAATGTTACAACACCCTGGGCTAGTGCACGGTCAATCCCAGCCCCACAGGCCCCGCAGTCACAGCACAAGTGAATTAACCAATAATTCAGATACAGTTTCTGAGATTTTTGGCCCTTGATTGCTCCAATGACTGACTTACAGGCACCAGATTTGTAAGTGAAACATAACAACATTTTATAACAAAAATAGAGATAAGACTTGCAATACTTACCATAGAATAACAACCAGCTAATCGACTACTCCCCCCCCTTTCCCCGTCCCACCCTCTGCCCAAACACACACAAGACAGGCACTCAGAGGAAGGGATAGTGGTTAAATGATAGGGATTCTAAGAGAAAAAAGTGAGATGAGTATCCTTGCTTCTAATATTGAAGTCGTTGTAGCCTGTTATCGTCCCAGGGCGTGGAGTGTTTGAAATCACCAATTGGATTGCTAACGAGGATCGTCTGGCAGTAGCATTCAGTCGGAACTCCCAAGCTGTAGGCTTTTCTCCAGGGAGTCACTTTCACTTTTATTAACCTGGGCCTTCACACAAAGAACAGCCTCAGGCCTGTGAAATTCCTATTTGTTTCCAACACCACCAGAAGTACCAACAGCTTGTCTGAGATAAGAAGAGTTCTCCACACAAAGGTTTTAAAGGGTTTTTAAACAACTGACCTGGCCTGCAGCTGGTGGCTTGTCTGGATCCCTTTAAGGTTTTCTTGTCTCCCCTCAAACTCCGTTCTCAGCCTGGATATACTCTTACTTGGTTTCCAGCCTGACCAGAATGCCCTCCAGCTTTACTGAGGAGAAAACAGAGTCTCCAAACAGGGAGAGTGGAACAAAACTAAAATCCAGGTGAAGCCTTTCTGCCCTTGGCAGAACATTCCGGAACGGTCAGCATCGATCAGCATAGACTATTAGCGAAGAGCCCAACAAAGAAAACAGCTCATTGGCCGACAGCCAAGCCCAACAATGTGAGTCATTGACGATGTCAGACTAAACAGCACATCCTGCTGGATTCCATTTCTAAATTAAAGGTGAAGTCCATCTTAAAGACATTGCTCCCATTAAGTGTCTGTAATTACTATTCACGGCAGTTCACTGAACCACTCGGGAGCACCAGTCTTCTGTCTGTTGGGTTATACTTTTGATTGTCACTGATTGTCTTTAGTCCAAATATACAGAATGTCTCATCACCACCTCCCCAAGACCCTCCAGAGAGAGAACTGAGGATACATAAATCTCCCACCTTGTGAGTCCTCCATCGTCCAGGTCCCGGAAATCCTTGCATGTCCAGGTTGAATACTTCTCCAGGATATAAGCTGCTAAACCCACGGGGGAGTCATTCAGCGCACAGCCTGGAAAACAGAACGTGTGTCTCACTCCAGTGCTCAGTGATCCGCAATATAAAACCTTGAACTCCTCGATCGGGTTCCAGTTTCCAGACTCTCACACACCCACCCAGAGTGTCACTCCTGGGGCCTTCTCACACTCACACACCTACCCAGAGTGTCACTCCCGGGTCCTCCTCACACTCACACACCTACCCAGAGTGTCACTCCTGGGGCCTCCTCACACTCACACACCTACCCAGAGTGTCACTCCCGGGACCTCCTCACACTCACACACCTACCCAGAGTGTCACACCCGGGACCTCCTCACACTCACACACCTACCCAGAGTGTCACTCCCGGGGCCTCCTCACTCTCACACACCTACCCAGAGTGTCACTCCCGGGGCCTCCTGACACTCACACACCTACCCAGAGTGTCACTCCTGGGGCCTTCTCACACTCACACACCTACCCAGAGTGTCACTCCTGGGGCCTTCTCACACTCACACACCTACCCAGAGTGTCACTCCCGGGTCCTCCTCACACTCACACACCTACCCAGAGTGTCACTCCTGGGGCCTCCTCACACTCACACACCTACCCAGAGTGTCACTCCCGGGACCTCCTCACACTCACACACCTACCCAGAGTGTCACACCCGGGACCTCCTCACACTCACACACCTACCCAGAGTGTCACTCCCGGGGCCTCCTCACTCTCACACACCTACCCAGAGTGTCACTCCCGGGGCCTCCTGACACTCACACACCTACCCAGAGTGTCACTCCCGGGACCTCCTCACACTCACACACCTACCCAGAGTGTCACACCCGGGCCTTTTTCACACTCACACACCTACCCAGAGTGTCACTCCCGGGACCTCCTCACACTCACACACCTACCCAGAGTGTCACACCCGGGTCTTTTTCACACTCACACACCTACCCAGAGTGTCACTCCCGGGGCCTTCTCACACTCACACACCTACCCAGAGTGTCACACCCGGGTCTTCCTCACACTCACACACCTACCCAGAGTGTCACTCGCGGGTCCTCCTCACACTCACACACCTACCCAGAGTGTCACACCTGGGGCCTCCTCATTCTCACACACCTACCCAGAGTGTCACTCCCGGGTGTTTCTCACACTCACACACCTACCCAGAGTGTCACTCCCGGGGCCTCCTCACACTCACACACCTACCCAGAGTGTCACACCCGGGTCTTTCTCACTCTCACACACCTACCCAGAGTGTCACTCCCGGGTCTTTCTCACACTCACACACCTACCCAGAGTATCACTCCCAGGTCTTCCTCACTCTCACACACCTACCTAGAGTGTCACACCCGGGTCTTTCTCACTCTCACACACCTACCCAGAGTGTCACACCCGGGTCCTCCTCACACTCACACACCTACCCAGAGTGTCACTCCAGGGGCCTCCTCACTCTCACACACCTACCCAGAGTGTCACTCCCGGGTCCTCCTCACACTCACACACCTACCCAGAGTGTCACTCCCAGGTCTTTCTCACACTCACACACCTATCCAGAGTGTCACACCCGGGGCCTCCTCACACTCACACACGTACCCAGAGTGTCACTCCCGGGGCCTCCTCACACTCACACACCTACCCAGAGTGTCACTCCCGGGTCTTTCTCACACTCACACACCTACCCAGAGTGTCACTCCCGGGGTCTCCTCACTCTCACACACCTACCCAGAGTGTCACTCCCGGGGCCTCCTCACTCTCACACCTACCCAGAGTGTCACTCCCGGGGCCTCCTCACACTCACACACCTACCCAGAGAGTCACTCCCGGGTCTTTCTCACACTCACACACCTACCCAGAGTGTCACTCCCGGGTCTTTCTCACACTCACACACCTACCCAGAGTGTCACACCCGGGGCCTCCTCACACTCACACACCTACCCAGAGTGTCACTCCTGGGGCCCCCTCACACTCACACACCTACCCAGAGTGTCACTCCCGGTACCTCCTCACACTCACACACCTACCCAGAGTGTCACTCCTGGGTCTTTCTCACACTCACACACCTACCCAGAGTGTCACTCCCGGGGCCTCCTCACACTCACACCTACCCAGAGTGTCACTCCCGGGGCCTCCTCACACTCACACACCTACCCAGAGTGTCACACCCGGGTCTTTCTCACTCTCACACACCTACCCAGAGTGTCACTCCCGGGTCTTTCTCACACTCACACACCTACCCAGAGTATCACTCCCAGGTCTTCCTCACTCTCACACACCTACCTAGAGTGTCACACCCGGGTCTTTCTCACTCTCACACACCTACCCAGAGTGTCACACCCGGGTCCTCCTCACACTCACACACCTACCCAGAGTGTCACTCCAGGGGCCTCCTCACTCTCACACACCTACCCAGAGTGTCACTCCCGGGTCCTCCTCACACTCACACACCTACCCAGAGTGTCACTCCCAGGTCTTTCTCACACTCACACACCTATCCAGAGTGTCACACCCGGGGCCTCCTCACACTCACACACGTACCCAGAGTGTCACTCCCGGGGCCTCCTCACACTCACACACCTACCCAGAGTGTCACTCCCGGGTCTTTCTCACACTCACACACCTACCCAGAGTGTCACTCCCGGGGTCTCCTCACTCTCACACACCTACCCAGAGTGTCACTCCCGGGGCCTCCTCACTCTCACACCTACCCAGAGTGTCACTCCCGGGGCCTCCTCACACTCACACACCTACCCAGAGAGTCACTCCCGGGTCTTTCTCACACTCACACACCTACCCAGAGTGTCACTCCCGGGTCTTTCTCACACTCACACACCTACCCAGAGTGTCACACCCGGGGCCTCCTCACACTCACACACCTACCCAGAGTGTCACTCCTGGGGCCCCCTCACACTCACACACCTACCCAGAGTGTCACTCCCGGTACCTCCTCACACTCACACACCTACCCAGAGTGTCACTCCTGGGTCTTTCTCACACTCACACACCTACCCAGAGTGTCACTCCCGGGGCCTCCTCACACTCACACCTACCCAGAGTGTCACTCCCGGGGCCTCCTCACACTCACACACCTACCCAGAGTGTCACTCCCGGGGCCTCCTCACTCTCACACACCTACCCAGAGTGTCACTCCCGGGGCCTCCTCACACTCACACCTACCCAGAGTGTCACTCTCGGGTCTTTCTCACTCTCACACACCTACCCAGAGTGTCACTCCCGCGTCCTCCTCACACTCACACACCTACCCAGAGTGTCACTCCCGGGTGTTTCTCACACTCACACACCTACCCAGAGTGTCACTCCCGGGGCCTCCTCACTCTCACACACCTACCCAGAGTGTCACTCCCGGGGCCTCCTCACACTCACACACCTACCCAGAGTGTCACTCCCGGGACCTCCTCACACTCACACACCTACCCAGAGTGTCACCCCCGGGTCCCCCTCACTCTCACACACCTACCCAGAGTGTCACACCCGGGGCCTCCTCACACTCACACACCTACCCAGAGTGTCACTCCCGGGTCTTTCTCACACCCACACACCTACCCAGAGTGTCACTCCCGGGACCTCCTCACACTCACACACCTACCCAGAGTGTCACACCTGGGGCCTCCTCACTCTCACACACCTACCCAGAGTGTCACTCCCGGGTCTTTCTCACACTCACACACCTACCCAGAGTGTCACTCCCGGGTCCTCCTCACACTCACACACCTACCCAGAGTGTCACTCCCGGGTGTTTCTCACACTCACACACCTACCCAGAGTCTCACTCCCGGGGCCTCCTCACTCTCACACACCTACCCAGAGTGTCACTCCCGGGGCCTCCTCACACTCACACACCTACCCAGAGTGTCACTCCCGGGTCTTTCTCACACTCACACACCTACCCAGAGTGTCACTCCCGGGACCTCCTCACACTCACACACCTACCCAGAGTGTCACTCCCGGGGCCTCCTCACACTCACACACCTACCCAGAGTGTCACTCCCGGGGCCTCCTCACTCTCACACACCTACCCAGAGTGTCACTCCCGGGGCCTCCTCACACTCACACACCTACCCAGAGTGTCACTCCCGGAACCTCCTCACACTCACACACCTACCCAGAGTGTCACTCCCGGGTCCTCCTCACTCTCACACACCTACCCAGAGTGTCACACCCGGGGCCTCCTCACACTCACACACCTACCCAGAGTGTCACTCCCGGGTCTTTCTCACACTCACACACCTACCCAGAGTGTCACACCCGGGGCCTCCTCACACTCACACACCTACCCAGAGTGTCACTCCCGGGGCCTCCTCACACTCACACCTACCCAGAGTGTCACTCCCGGGTCTTTCTCACACTCACACACCTACCCAGAGTGTCACTCCCGGGTCTTTCTCACACTCACACACCTACCCAGAGTGTCACTCCCGGGTCTTTCTCACACTCACACACCTACCCATAGTGTCACACCCGGGGCCTCCTCACACTCACACACCTACCCAGAGTGTCACTCCCAGGGCCTCCTCACACTCACACCTACCCAGAGTGTCACTCCCGGGTCTTTCTCACTCTCACACCTACCCAGAGTGTCACTCCCGGGGCCTCCTCACACTCACACACCTACCCAGAGTGTCACTCCCGGGGCCTCCTCACTCTCACACACCGACCCAGAGTGTCACTCCCGGGGCCTCCTCACACTCACACCTACCCAGAGTGTCACTCCCGGGGCCTCCTCACACTCACACACCTACCCAGAGTGTCACTCCCGGGTCTTTCTCACACTCACACACCTACCCAGAGTGTCACTCCCGGGGCCTCCTCACACTCACACACCTACCCAGAGTGTCACACCCGGGTCTTCCTCACTCTCACACACCTACCCAGAGTGTCACACCCGGGTCTTTCTCACACTCACACACCTACCCAGAGTGTCACTCCTGGGTCCTCCTCACTCTCACACACCTACCCAGAGTGTCACTCCCAGGTCTTCCTCACTCTCACACACCTACCCAGAGTGTCACTCCCGGGTCTTTCTCACACTCACACACCTACCCAGAGTGTCACTCCCAGGTCTTCCTCACACTCACACACCTACCCAGAGTGTCACTCCCGGGGCCTCCTCACTCTCACACACCTACCCAGAGTGTCACTCCCGGGTCTTTCTCACACTCACACACCTACCCAGAGTGTCACTCCCGGGTCCTCCTCACACTCACACACCTACCCAGAGTGTCACTCCCGGGTGTTTCTCACACTCACACACCTACCCAGAGTGTCACTCCCGGGACCTCCTCACACTCACACACCTACCCAGAGTGTCACACCCGGGCCTTTTTCACACTCACACACCTACCCAGAGTGTCACTCCCGGGACCTCCTCACACTCACACACCTACCCAGAGTGTCACACCCGGGTCTTTTTCACACTCACACACCTACCCAGAGTGTCACTCCCGGGGCCTCCTCACACTCACACACCTACCCAGAGTGTCACACCCGGGTCTTCCTCACACTCACACACCTACCCAGAGTGTCACTCGCGGGTCCTCCTCACACTCACACACCTACCCAGAGTGTCACACCTGGGGCCTCCTCATTCTCACACACCTACCCAGAGTGTCACTCCCGGGTGTTTCTCACACTCACACACCTACCCAGAGTGTCACTCCCGGGGCCTCCTCACACTCACACACCTACCCAGAGTGTCACACCCGGGTCTTCCTCACTCTCACACACCTACCCAGAGTGTCACACCCGGGTCTTTCTCACACTCACACACCTACCCAGAGTGTCACTCCTGGGTCCTCCTCACTCTCACACACCTACCCAGAGTGTCACTCCTGGGTCCTCCTCACTCTCACACACCTACCCAGAGTGTCACTCCCAGGTCTTCCTCCCTCTCACACACCTACCCAGAGTGTCACACCCGGGTCTTTCTCACTCTCACACACCTACCCAGAGTGTCACTCCCGGGTCTTTCTCACACTCACACATCTACCCAGAGTGTCACTCCCAGGTCTTCCTCACTCTCACACACCTACCTAGAGTGTCACACCCGGGTCTTTCTCACTCTCACACACCTACCCAGAGTGTCACACCCGGGTCCTCCTCACACTCACACACCTACCCAGAGTGTCACTCCCGGGGCCTCCTCACTCTCACACACCTACCCAGAGTGTCACTCCCGGGTCCTCCTCACACTCACACACCTACCCAGAGTGTCACTCCCAGGTCTTTCTCACACTCACACACCTATCCAGAGTGTCACACCCGGGGCCTCCTCACACTCACACACGTACCCAGAGTGTCACTCCCGGGGCCTCCTCACACTCACACACCTACCCAGAGTGTCACTCCCGGGTCTTTCTCACACTCACACACCTACCCAGAGTGTCACTCCCGGGGTCTCCTCACTCTCACACACCTACCCAGAGTGTCACTCCCGGGGCCTCCTCACTCTCACACCTACCCAGAGTGTCACTCCCGGGGCCTCCTCACACTCACACACCTACCCAGAGAGTCACTCCCGGGTCTTTCTCACACTCACACACCTACCCAGAGTGTCACTCCCGGGTCTTTCTCACACTCACACACCTACCCAGAGTGTCACACCCGGGGCCTCCTCACACTCACACACCTACCCAGAGTGTCACTCCTGGGGCCCCCTCACACTCACACACCTACCCAGAGTGTCACTCCCGGTACCTCCTCACACTCACACACCTACCCAGAGTGTCACTCCTGGGTCTTTCTCACACTCACACACCTACCCAGAGTGTCACTCCCGGGGCCTCCTCACACTCACACCTACCCAGAGTGTCACTCCCGGGGCCTCCTCACACTCACACACCTACCCAGAGTGTCACTCCCGGGGCCTCCTCACTCTCACACACCTACCCAGAGTGTCACTCCCGGGGCCTCCTCACACTCACACCTACCCAGAGTGTCACTCTCGGGTCTTTCTCACTCTCACACACCTACCCAGAGTGTCACACCCGGGTCCTCCTCACACTCACACACCTACTCAGAGTGTCACTCCCGGGACCTCCTCACACTCACACACCTACCCAGAGTGTCACACCCGGGTCTTTTTCACACTCACACACCTACCCAGAGTGTCACTCCCGCGTCCTCCTCACACTCACACACCTACCCAGAGTGTCACTCCCGGGTGTTTCTCACACTCACACACCTACCCAGAGTGTCACTCCCGGGGCCTCCTCACTCTCACACACCTACCCAGAGTGTCACTCCCGGGGCCTCCTCACACTCACACACCTACCCAGAGTGTCACTCCCGGGACCTCCTCACACTCACACACCTACCCAGAGTGTCACCCCCGGGTCCCCCTCACTCTCACACACCTACCCAGAGTGTCACACCCGGGGCCTCCTCACACTCACACACCTACCCAGAGTGTCACTCCCGGGTCTTTCTCACACTCACACACCTACCCAGAGTGTCACTCCCGGGACCTCCTCACACTCACACACCTACCCAGAGTGTCACACCTGGGGCCTCCTCACTCTCACACACCTACCCAGAGTGTCACTCCCGGGTCTTTCTCACACTCACACACCTACCCAGAGTGTCACTCCCGGGTCCTCCTCACACTCACACACCTACCCAGAGTGTCACTCCCGGGTGTTTCTCACACTCACACACCTACCCAGAGTCTCACTCCCGGGGCCTCCTCACTCTCACACACCTACCCAGAGTGTCACTCCCGGGGCCTCCTCACACTCACACACCTACCCAGAGTGTCACTCCCGGGTCTTTCTCACACTCACACACCTACCCAGAGTGTCACTCCCGGGACCTCCTCACACTCACACACCTACCCAGAGTGTCACTCCCGGGGCCTCCTCACACTCACACACCTACCCAGAGTGTCACTCCCGGGGCCTCCTCACTCTCACACACCTACCCAGAGTGTCACTCCCGGGGCCTCCTCACACTCACACACCTACCCAGAGTGTCACTCCCGGAACCTCCTCACACTCACACACCTACCCAGAGTGTCACTCCCGGGTCCTCCTCACTCTCACACACCTACCCAGAGTGTCACACCCGGGGCCTCCTCACACTCACACACCTACCCAGAGTGTCACTCCCGGGTCCTCCTCACACTCACACACCTACCCAGAGTGTCACACCCGGGGCCTCCTCACACTCACACACCTACCTAGAGTGTCACTCCCGGGGCCTCCTCACACTCACACCTACCCAGAGTGTCACTCCCGGGTCTTTCTCACACTCACACACCTACCCAGAGTGTCACTCCCGGGTCTTTCTCACACTCACACACCTACCCAGAGTGTCACTCCCGGGTCTTTCTCACACTCACACACCTACCCAGAGTGTCACACCCGGGGCCTCCTCACACTCACACACCTACCCAGAGTGTCACACCCGGGGCCTCCTCACACTCACACACCTACCCAGAGTGTCACTCCTGGGGCCTCCTCACACTCACACCTACCCAGAGTGTCACTCTCGGGTCTTTCTCACTCTCACACACCTACCCAGAGTGTCACACCCGGGTCCTCCTCACACTCACACACCTACTCAGAGTGTCACTCCCGGGACCTCCTCACACTCACACACCTACCCAGAGTGTCACACCCGGGTCTTTTTCACACTCACACACCTACCCAGAGTGTCACTCCCGCGTCCTCCTCACACTCACACACCTACCCAGAGTGTCACTCCCGGGGCCTCCTCACACTCACACACCTACCCAGAGTGTCACTCCCGGGACCTCCTCACACTCACACACCTACCCAGAGTGTCACACCCGGGTCTTTTTCACACTCACACACCTACCCAGAGTGTCACTCCCGGGGCCTCCTCACTCTCACACACCTACCCAGAGTGTCACTCCCGGGGCCTCCTCACACTCACACACCTACCCAGAGTGTCACTCCCGGGACCTCCTCACACTCACACACCTACCCAGAGTGTCACCCCCGGGTCCCCCTCACTCTCACACACCTACCCAGAGTGTCACACCCGGGGCCTCCTCACACTCACACACCTACCCAGAGTGTCACTCCCGGGTCTTTCTCACACTCACACACCTACCCAGAGTGTCACTCCCGGGACCTCCTCACACTCACACACCTACCCAGAGTGTCACACCTGGGGCCTCCTCACACTCACACACCTACCCAGAGTGTCACTCCCGGGTCTTTCTCACACTCACACACCTACCCAGAGTGTCACTCCCGGGTCCTCCTCACACTCACACACCTACCCAGAGTGTCACTCCCGGGGCCTCCTCACTCTCACACACCTACCCAGAGTGTCATTCCCGGGGCCTCCTCACACTCACACACCTACCCAGAGTGTCACTCCCGGGTCTTTCTCACACTCACACACCTACCCAGAGTGTCACTCCCGGGACCTCCTCACACTCACACACCTACCCAGAGTGTCACTCCCGGGGCCTCCTCACACTCACACACCTACCCAGAGTGTCACTCCCGGGGCCTCCTCACTCTCACACACCTACCCAGAGTGTCACTCCCGGGGCCTCCTCACACTCACACACCTACCCAGAGTGTCACTCCCGGAACCTCCTCACACTCACACACCTACCCAGAGTGTCACTCCCGGGTCCTCCTCACTCTCACACACCTACCCAGAGTGTCACACCCGGGGCCTCCTCACACTCACACACCTACCTAGAGTGTCACTCCCGGGTCTTTCTCACACTCACACACCTACCCAGAGTGTCACTCCCGGGTCTTTCTCACACTCACACACCTACCCAGAGTGTCACTCCCGGGTCTTTCTCACACTCACACACCTACCCAGAGTGTCACACCCGGGGCCTCCTCACACTCACACACCTACCCAGAGTGTCACTCCCAGGGCCTCCTCACACTCACACCTACCCAGAGTGTCACTCCCGGGTCTTTCTCACTCTCACACCTACCCAGAGTGTCACTCCCGGGGCCTCCTCACACTCACACACCTACCCAGAGTGTCACTCCCGGGGCCTCCTCACTCTCACACACCGACATAGAGTGTCACTCCCGGGGCCTCCTCACACTCACACCTACCCAGAGTGTCACTCCCGGGGCCTCCTCACACTCACACACCTACCCAGAGTGTCACTCCCGGGTCTTTCTCACACTCACACACCTACCCAGAGTGTCACTCCCGGGGCCTCCTCACACTCACACACCTACCCAGAGTGTCACACCCGGGTCTTCCTCACTCTCACACACCTACCCAGAGTGTCACACCCGGGTCTTTCTCACACTCACACACCTACCCAGAGTGTCACTCCTGGGTCCTCCTCACTCTCACACACCTACCCAGAGTGTCACTCCCAGGTCTTCCTCACTCTCACACACCTACCCAGAGTGTCACTCCCGGGTCTTTCTCACACTCACACACCTACCCAGAGTGTCACTCCCAGGTCTTCCTCACACTCACACACCTACCCAGAGTGTCACTCCCGGGGCCTCCTCACTCTCACACACCTACGCAGAGTGTCACTCCCGGGTCTTTCTCACACTCACACACCTACCCAGAGTGTCACTCCCGGGTCCTCCTCACACTCACACACCTACCCAGAGTGTCACTCCCGGGTGTTTCTCACACTCACACACCTACCCAGAGTGTCACTCCCGGGACCTCCTCACACTCACACACCTACCCAGAGTGTCACACCCGGGTCTTTTTCACACTCACACACCTACCCAGAGTGTCACTCGCGGGTCCTCCTCACACTCACACACCTACCCAGAGTGTCACACCTGGGGCCTCCTCATTCTCACACACCTACCCAGAGTGTCACTCCCGGGTGTTTCTCACACTCACACACCTACCCAGAGTGTCACTCCCGGGGCCTCCTCACACTCACACACCTACCCAGAGTGTCACTCCCGGGTCTTTCTCACACTCACACACCTACCCAGAGTGTCACTCCCAGGTCTTCCTCACTCTCACACACCTACCTAGAGTGTCACACCCGGGTCTTTCTCACTCTCACACACCTACCCAGAGTGTCACACCCGGGTCCTCCTCACACTCACACACCTACCCAGAGTGTCACTCCCGGGGCCTCCTCACTCTCACACACCTACCCAGAGTGTCACTCCCGGGTCTTTCTCACACTCACACACCTACCCAGAGTGTCACTCGCGGGACCTCCTCACACTCACACACCTACCCAGAGTGTCACACCCGGGTCTTTTTCACACTCACACACCTACCCAGAGTGTCACTCCCCGGGCCTCCTCACACTCACACACCTACCCAGAGTGTCACACCCGGGGTCACCTCACACTCACACACCTACCCAGAGTGTCACACCCGGGTCTTTTTCACACTCACACACCTACCCAGAGTGTCACTCCCGGGGCCTCCTCACACTCACACACCTTCCCAGAGTGTCACACCCGGGGCCTCCTCACACTCACACACCTACCCAGAGTGTCACTCCCGGGGCCTCCTCACACTCACACACCTACCCAGAGTGTCACACCCGGGTCTTTCTCACACTCACACACCTACCCAGAGTGTCACACCCGGGGCCTCCTCACACTCACACACCTACAGAGAGTGTCACTCCCGGGGCCTCCTCACACTCACACACCTACCCAGAGTGTCACACCCGGGTCCTCCTCACACTCACACACCTACCCAGAGTGTCACACCCGGGGCCTCCTCACACACCTACCCAGAGTGTCACTCGCGGGTTTTTCTCACACTCACACACCTACCCAGAGTGTCACTCCCGGGGCCTTTTTCACACTCACACACCTACCCAGAGTGTCACTCCCGGGTCTTTCTCACACTCACACACCTACCCAGAGTGTCACACCCGGGTCTTTCTCACACTCACACACACCTACCCAGAGTGTCACTCCCGGGACCTGCTCACACTCACACACCTACCCAGAGTGTCACTCCCGGGACCTGCTCACACTCACACACCTACCCAGAGTGTCACTCCCGGGGCCTCCTGACTCTCACACACCTACCCAGAGTGTCACTCCCGGGGCCTCCTCACACTCTCACACCGATCCAGAGTGTCACTCCCGGGTCCTCCTCACACTCACACACCTACCCAGAGTGTCACACCCGGGGCCTCCTCACACTCACACACCTACCCAGAGTGTTACACCCGGGTCATTCTCACACTCACACACCTACCCAGAGTGTCACTCCCGGGGCCTCCTCACACTCACACACCTACCCAGAGTGTCACACCCGGGTCTCCCTCACACTCACACACCTACCCAGAGTGTCACTCCCGGGTCTTTCTCGCACTCACACACCTACCCAGAGTGTCACACCCGGGTCTTCCTCACACTCACACACCTACCCAGAGTGTCACTCCCGGGTCTTTCTCGCACTCACACGCCTACCCAGAGTGTCACACCCGGGTCTTCCTCACACTCACACACCTACCCAGAGTGTCACTCCCGGGTCTTTCTCACTCTCACACACCTACCCAGAGTGTCACTCCCGGGATCTGCTCCCACTCACACACCTACCCAGAGTGTCACTCCCGGGGCCTCCTCACTCTCACACACCTACCCAGAGTGTCACTCCCGGGGCCTCCTCACACTCACACACCTACCCAGAGTGTCACTCCCGGGGCCTCCTCACACTCACACACCTACCCAGAGTGTCACTCCCAGGTCTTCCTCACACTCACACACCTTCCCAGAGTGTCACACCCGGGGCTACCTCACACTCACACACCTTCCCAGAGTGTCACTCCCGGGTCTTTCTCACACTCACACACCTACCCAGAGTGTCACTCCCGGGTCTTTCTCACACTCACACACCTACCCAGAGTGTCACACCCGGGGCCTCCTCACACTCACACACCTACCTAGAGTGTCACTCCCGGGGCCCCCTCACACTCACACACCTCCCCAGAGTGTCACTCCCGGGGCCTCCTCACACTCACACACCTACCCAGAGTGTCACTCCCGGGGCCTCCTCACACTCACACACCTACCCAGAGTGTCACTCCCAGGTCTTCCTCACACTCACACACCTTCCCAGAGTGTCACACCCGGGGCCTCCTCACACTCACACACCTTCCCAGAGTGTCACTCCCGGGTCTTTCTCACACTCACACACCTACCCAGAGTGTCACTCCCGGGTCTTTCTCACACTCACACACCTACCCAGAGTGTCACACCCGGGGCCTCCTCACACTCACACACCTACCCAGAGTGTCACTCCCGGGGCCCCCTCACACTCACACACCTACCCAGAGTGTCACTCCCGGTACCTCCTCACACTCACACACCTACCCAGAGTGTCACTCCTGGGTCTTTCTCACACTCACACACCTACCCAGAGTGTCACTCCCGGGGCCTCCTCACACTCACACACCTACCCAGAGTGTCACTCCCGGGGCCTCCTCACTCTCACACACCTACCCAGAGTGTCACTCCCGGGGCCTCCTCACACTCACACCTACCCAGAGTGTCACTCCCGGGTCTTTCTCACTCTCACACACCTACCCAGAGTGTCACACCCGGGTCTTTCTCACACTCACACCTACCCAGAGTGTCACTCCTGGGGCCTCCTCACTCTCACACACCTACCCAGAGTGTCACACCCGGGGCCTCCTCACACTCACACACCTACCCAGAGTGTCACACCTGGGGCCTCCTCACTCTCACACACCTACCCAGAGTGTCACTCCCGGGTCTTTTTCACACTCACACACCTACCCAGAGTGTCACTCCCGGGGCCTCCTCACACTCACACACCTACCCAGAGTGTCACTCCCGGGCCTTTCTCACACTCACACACCTACCCAGAGTGTCACTCCCGTGGCCTCCTGACTCTCACACACCTACCCAGAGTGTCACTCCCGGGTCATCTTCACACTCACACACCTACCCAGAGTTTCACTCCCGGGGCCTTTTTCACACTCACACAGCTACCCAAAGTGTCACTCCCGGGGCCTTTTTCACACTCACACACCTACCCAGAGTGTCACTCCCGGGGCCTCCTCACACTCACACTCCTACCCAGAGTGTCACTCCCGGGGCCTCCTCACTCTCACACACCTACCCAGAGTGTCACTCCCGGGTCTTTCTCGCACTCACACACCTACCCAGAGTGTCACTCCCAGGGCCTCCTCACTCTCACACACCTACCCAGAGTGTCACCCCGGGGCCTCCTCACACTCACACACCTACCCAGAGTGTCACTCCCGGGTCCTCCTCACACTCACACACCTACCCAGAGTGTCACTCCCGGGACCTCCTCACACTCACACACCTACCCAGAGTGTCACTCCCGTTTCTTTCTCACACTCACACACCTACCCAGAGTGTCACTCCCGGGTCCTCCTCACACTCACACCTACCCAGAGTGTCACTCCCGGGCCTTTCTCACACTCACACACCTACCCAGAGTGTCACTCCCGTGGCCTCCTGACTCTCACACACCTACCCAGAGTGTCACTCCCGGGTCCTCCTCACACTCACACACCTACCCAGAGTGTCACTCCCGGGGCCTTTTTCACACTCACACAGCTACCCAGAGTGTCACTCCCGGGTCTTTCTCACTCTCACACACCTACCCAGAGTGTCACACCCTGGTCTTCCTCACACTCACACACCTACCCAGAGTGTCACTCCCGGGTCTTTCTCACTCTCACACACCTACCCAGAGTGTCACTCCCGGGGCCTCCTCACACTCACACTCCTACCCAGAGTGTCACTCCCGGGTCTTTCTCGCACTCACACACCTACCCAGAGTGTCACTCCCGGGGCCTCCTCACTCTCACACACCTACCCAGAGTGTCACCCCCGGGGCCTCCTCACACTCACACACCTACCCAGAGTGTCACTCCCGGGTCCTCCTCACACTCACACACCTACCCAGAGTGTCACTCCCGGGACCTCCTCACACTCACACACCTACCCAGAGTGTCACTCCCGGGCCTTTCTCACACTCACACACCTACCCAGAGTGTCACTCCCGGGACCTCCTCACACTCACACACCTACCCAGAGTGTCACTCCCGGGGCCTCCTCACACTCACACCTACCCAGAGTGTCACACCCGGGGCCTCCTCACACTCACACACCTACCCAGAGTGTCACTCCCGGGTCCTCCTCACTCTCACACACCTACCCAGAGTGTCACTCCCGGGTCTTTCTCACACTCACACACCTACCCAAAGTGTCACTCCCGGGACCTCCTCACACTCACACACCTACCCAGAGTGTCACTCCCGGGTCCTCCTCACACTCACACATACCCAGAGTGTCACACCCGGGTCTTTCTCACACTCACACACACCTACCCAGAGTGTCACTCCCGGGACCTGCTCACACTCACACACCTACCCAGAGTGTCACTCCCGGGGCCTCCTCACACTCACACGCCTACCCAGAGTGTCACTCCCGGGTCTTTCTCACACTCACACACCTACCCAGAGTGTCACTCCCGGGTCTTTCTCACACTCACACATCTACCCAGAGTGTCACTCCCGGGACCTCCTCACTTTCACACCTACCCAGAGTGTTACTCCCGGGTCTTTCTCACACTCACACACCTACCCAGAGTGTCACTGCCGGGTCTTTCTCACACTCACACATCTACCCAGAGTGTCACTCCCGGGTCTTTCTCACTCTCACACACCTACCCAGAGTGTCACTCCCGGGTATTTCTCACACTCGCACACCTACACAGAGTGTCACTCCCGGGGCCTCCTCACACTCACACACCTACCCAGAGTGTCACTCCCGGGTCTTTCTCACACTCACACACGTACCCAGAGTGTCACTCCTGGGGCCTCCTCACACTCACACACCTACCCAGAGTGTCACTCCCGGGACCTCCTCACACTCACACACCTACCCAGAGTGTCACTCCCGGGTCTTTCTCACACTCACACACCTACCCAGAGTATCACTCCCGGGGCCTCCTCACACTCACACACCTACCCAGAGTGTCACTCCCGGGGCCTCCTCACTCTCACACACCTACCCAGAGTGTCACCCCCGGGGCCTCCTCACACTCACACACCTACCCAGAGTGTCACTCCCGGGTCCTCCTCACACTCACACACCTACCCAGAGTGTCACTCCCGGGCCTTTCTCACACTCACACACCTACCCAGAATGTCACTCCCGGGACCTCCTCACACTCACACACCTACCCAGAGTGTCACTCCCGGGGCCTCCTCACTCTCACACACCTACCCAGAGTGTCACTCCCGGGCCTTTCTCACACTCACACACCTACCCAGAATGTCACTCCCGGGACCTCCTCACACTCACACACCTACCCAGAGTGTCACTCCCGGGGCCTCCTCACACTCACACCTACCCAGAGTGTCACACCCGGGTCTTTATCACACTCACACACCTACCCAGAGTGTCACTCCCGGGACCTCCTCACACTCACACACCTACCCAGAGCGTCACTCCCGGGTCCTCCTCACACTCACACCTACCCAGAGTGTCACACCCGGGTCTTTCTCACACTCACACACACCTACCCAGAGTGTCACTCCCGGGGCCTCCTCACTCTCACACACCTACCCAGAGTGTCACTCCCGGGGCCTCCTCACACTCTCACACCGATCCAGAGTGTTACTCCCGGGTCCTCCTCACACTCACACACCTACCCAGAGTGTCACACCCGGGGCCTCCTCACACTCACACACCTACCCAGAGTGTTACACCCGGGTCATTCTCACACTCACACACCTACCCAGAGTGTCACTCCCGGGGCCTCCTCACACTCACACACCTACCCAGAGTGTCACACCCGGGTCTTCCTCACACTCACACACCTACCCAGAGTGTCACTCCCGGGACCTCCTCACTCTCACACACCTACCCAGTGTGTCACTCCCGGGTCTTTCTCACTCTCACACACCTACCCAGAGTGTCACTCCCGGGGCCTCCTCACACTCACACCTACCCAGAGTGTCACTCCCGGGGCCTCCTCACACTCTCACACCTACCCAGAGTGTCACTCCCGGGTCGTCCTCACTCTCACACCTACCCAGAGTGTCACTCCCGGGGCCTCCTCACACTCACACACCTACCGAGAGTGTCACTCCTGGGTCCTCCTCCCTCTCACACACCTACCCAGAGTGTCACTCCCGGGTCTTTCTCACACTCACACACCTACCCAGAGTGTCACTCCCGGGACCTCCTCACACTCACACACCTACCCAGAGTGTCACTCCCGGGTCTTCCTCACACTCACACACCTACCCAGAGTGTCACTCCCGGGTCGTCCTCACTCACACACACCTACCCAGAGTGTTACACCCGGGTCATTCTCACACTCACACACCTACCCAGAGTGTCACTCCCGGGGCCTCCTCACACTCACACACCTACCCAGAGTGTCACTCCCGGGTCTTTCTCGCACTCACACACCTACCCAGAGTGTCACACCCGGGTCTTCCTCACACTCACACACCTACCCAGAGTGTCACTCCCGGGTCGTCCTCACTCACACACACCTATCCAGAGTGTCACACCCGGGTCCTCCTCACACTCACACACCTACCCAGAGTGTCACTCCCGGGGCCTCCTCACTCTCACACACCTACCCAGAGTGTCACACCCGGGGCCTCCTCACACTCACACACCTACCCAGAGTGTTACACCCGGGTCATTCTCACACTCACACACCTACCCAGAGTGTCACTCCCGGGGCCTCCTCACACTCACACACCTACCCAGAGTGTCACTCCCGGGTCTTTCTCACACTCACACACCTACCCAGAGTGTCACTCCTGGGGCCTCCTCACACTCACACACCTACCCAGAGTGTCACTCCCGGGACCTCCTCACACTCACACACCTACCCAGAGTGTCACTCCCGGGTCTTTCTCACACTCACACACCTACCCAGAGTGTCACTCCCGGGTCTTTCTCACACTCACACACCTACCCAGAGTATCACTCCCGGGGCCTCCTCACACTCACACACCTACCCAGAGCGTCACTCCCGGGGCCTCCTCACTCTCACACACCTACCCAGAGTGTCACCCCCGGGGCCTCCTCACACTCACACACCTACCCAGAGTGTCACTCCCGGGTCCTCCTCACACTCACACACCTACCCAGAGTGTCACTCCCGGGCCTTTCTCACACTCACACACCTCCCCAGAATGTCACTCCCGGGACCTCCTCACACTCACACACCTACCCAGAGTGTCACTCCCGGGGCCTCCTCACTCTCACACACCTACCCAGAGTGTCACTCCCGGGCCTTTCTCACACTCACACACCTACCCAGAATGTCACTCCCGGGACCTCCTCACACTCACACACCTACCCAGAGTGTCACTCCCGGGGCCTCCTCACACTCACACCTACCCAGAGTGTCACACCCGGGTCTTTATCACACTCACACACCTACCCAGAGTGTCACTCCCGGGACCTCCTCACACTCACACACCTACCCAGAGCGTCACTCCCGGGTCCTCCTCACACTCACACCTACCCAGAGTGTCACACCCGGGTCTTTCTCACACTCACACACACCTACCCAGAATGTCACTCCCGGGGCCTCCTCACTCTCACACACCTACCCAGAGTGTCACTCCCGGGGCCTCCTCACACTCTCACACCGATCCAGAGTGTCACTCCCGGGTCCTCCTCACACTCACACACCTACCCAGAGTGTTACACCCGGGTCATTCTCACACTCACACACCTACCCAGAGTGTCACTCCCGGGGCCTCCTCACACTCACACACCTACCCAGAGTGTCACACCCGGGTCTTCCTCACACTCACACACCTACCCAGAGTGTCACTCCCGGGACCTCCTCACTCTCACACACCTACCCAGAGTGTCACTCCCGGGTCTTTCTCACTCTCACACACCTACCCAGAATGTCACTCCCGGGGCCTCCTCACACTCACACCTACCCAGAGTGTCACTCCCGGGGCCTCCTCACACTCTCACACCTACCCAGAGTGTCACTCCCGGGTCGTCCTCACTCTCACACCTACCCAGAGTGTCACTCCCGGGGCCTCCTCACACTCACACACCTACCGAGAGTGTCACTCCTGGGTCCTCCTCCCTCTCACACACCTACCCAGAGTGTCACTCCCGGGTCTTTCTCACACTCACACACCTACCCAGAGTGTCACTCCCGGGACCTCCTCACACTCACACACCTACCCAGAGTGTCACTCCCGGGTCTTCCTCACACTCACACACCTACCCAGAGTGTCACTCCCGGGTCGTCCTCACTCACACACACCTACCCAGAGTGTCACACCCGGGTCCTCCTCACACTCACACACCTACCCAGAGTGTCACTCCCGGGGCCTCCTCACTCTCACACACCTACCCAGAGTGTCACACCCGGGGCCTCCTCACACTCACACACCTACCCAGAGTGTTACACCCGGGTCATTCTCACACTCACACACCTACCCAGAGTGTCACTCCCGGGGCCTCCTCACACTCACACACCTACCCAGAGTGTCACTCCCGGGTCTTTCTCGCACTCACACACCTACCCAGAGTGTCACACCCGGGTCTTCCTCACACTCACACACCTACCCAGAGTGTCACTCCCGGGTCTTTCTCACTCTCACACACCTACCCAGAGTGTCACTCCCGGGGCCTCCTGACACTCACACTCCTACCCAGAGTGTCACTCCCGGGGCCTCCTCACTCTCACACACCTACCCAGAGTGTCACTCCCGGGTCTTTCTCGCACTCACACACCTACCCAGAGTGTCACTCCCGGGGCCTCCTCACTCTCACACACCTACCCAGAGTGTCACCCCCGGGGCCTCCTCACACTCACACACCTACCCAGAGTGTTACTCCCGGGTCCTCCTCACACTCACACACCTACCCAGAGTGTCACTCCCGGGCCTTTCTCACACTCACACACCTACCCAGAGTGTCACTCCCGTGGCCTCCTCACACTCACACACCTACCCAGAGTGTCACTCCCGGGGCCTCCTCACATTCACACCTACCCAGAGTGTCACACCCGGGGCCTCCTCACACTCACACACCGACCCAGTGTGTCACTCCCGGGTCCTCCTCACTCTCACACACCTACCCAGAGTGTCACTCCCGGGTCTTTCTCACACTCACACACCTACCCAAAGTGTCACTCCCGGGTCCTCCTCACTCTCACACACCTACCCAGAGTGTCACTCCCGGGTCTTTCTCACACTCACACACCTACCCAGAGTGTCACTCCCGGGACCTCCTCACACTCACACACCTACCCAGAGTGTCACTCCCGGGTCCTCCTCACACTCACACCTACCCAGAGTGTCACTCCCGGGCCTTTCTCACACTCACACACCTACCCAGAGTGTCACTCCCGTGGCCTCCTCACTCTCACACACCTACCCAGAGTGTCACTCCCGGGGCCTTTTTCACACTCACACATCTACCCAGAGTGTCACTCCCGGGACCTCCTCACACTCACACACCTACCCAGAGTGTCACACCCGGGTCTTTCTCACACTCACACACCTACCCAGAGTGTCACTCCCGGGACCTCCTCACACTCACACACCTACCCAGAGTGTCACTCCCGGGTCCTCCTCACACTCACACCTACCCAGAGTGTCACTCCCGGGCCTTTCTCACACTCACACACCTACCCAGAGTGTCACTCCCGTGGCCTCCTGATTCTCACACACCTACCCAGAGTGTCACTCCCGGGTCCTCCTCACACTCACACACCTACCCAGAGTGTCACTCCCGGGGCCTTTTTCACACTCACACAGCTACCCAGAGTGTCACTCCCGGGTCTTTCTCACTCTCACACACCTACCCAGAGTGTCACACCCGGGTCTTCCTCACACTCACACACCTACCCAGAGTGTCACTTCCGGGTCTTTCTCACTCTCACACACCTACCCAGAGTGTCACTCCCGGGGCCTCCTCACACTCACACTCCTACCCAGAGTGTCACTCCCGGGTCTTTCTCGCACTCACACACCTACCCAGAGTGTCACTCCCGGGGCCTCCTCACTCTCACACACCTACCCAGAGTGTCACCCCCGGGGCCTCCTCACACTCACACACCTACCCAGAGTGTCACTCCCGGGTCCTCCTCACACTCACACACCTACCCAGAGTGTCACTCCCGGGACCTCCTCACACTCACACACCTACCCAGAGTGTCACTCCCGGGCCTTTCTCACACTCACACACCTACCCAGAGTGTCACTCCCGGGGCCTCCTCACACTCACACCTACCCAGAGTGTCACACCCGGGGCCTCCTCACACTCACACACCTACCCAGAGTGTCACTCCCGGGTCCTCCTCACTCTCACACACCTACCCAGAGTGTCACTCCCGGGTCTTTCTCACACTCACACACCTACCCAAAGTGTCACTCCCGGGACCTCCTCACACTCACACACCTACCCAGAGTGTCACTCCCGGAACCTGCTCACACTCACACACCTACCCAGAGTGTCACTCCCGGGTCCTCCTCACACTCACACACCTACCCAGAGTGTCACACCCGGGGCCTCCTCACACTCACACACCTACCCAGAGTGTTACACCCGGGTCTTCCTCACACTCACACACCTACCCAGAGTGTCACTCCCGGGTCTTTCTCGCACTCACACACCTACCCAGAGTGTCACACCCGGGTCTTCCTCACACTCACACACCTACCCAGAGTGTCACTCCCGGGGCCTCCTCACACTCTCACACCGATCCAGAGTGTCACTCCCGGATCCTCCTCACTCTCACACACCTACCCAGAGTGTCACACCCGGGGCCTCTTCACACTCACACACCTACCCAGAGTGTTACACCCGGGTCATTCTCACACTCACACACCTACCCAGAGTGTCACTCCCGGGGCCTCCTCACACTCACACTCCTACCCAGAGTGTCACTCCCGGGACCTCCTCACACTCACACACCTACCCAGAGTGTCACTCCCGGGGCCTCCTCACACTCACACCTACCCAGAGTGTCACACCCGGGGCCTCCTCACACTCACACACCTACCCAGTGTGTCACTCCCGGGTCCTCCTCACTCTCACACACCTACCCAGAGTGTCACTCCCGGGTCTTTCTCACACTCACACACCTACCCAGAGTGTCACTCCCGGGACCTCCTCACACTCACACACCTACCCAGAGTGTCACTCCCGGGTGCTCCTCACACTCACACCTACCCAGAGTGTCACTCCCGGGCCTTTCTCACACTCACACACCTACCCAGAGTGTCACTCCCGGGTCTTTCTCACTCTCACACACCTACCCAGAGTGTCACACCCGGGTCTTCCTCACACTCACACACCTACCCAGAGTGTCACTCCCGGGTCTTTCTCACTCTCACACACCTACCCAGAGTGTCACTCCCGGGGCCTCCTCACACTCACACTCCTACCCAGAGTGTCACTCCCGGGTCTTTCTCGCACTCACACACCTACCCAGAGTGTCACTCCCGGGGCCTCCTCACTCTCACACACCTACCCAGAGTGTCACCCCCGGGGCCTCCTCACACTCACACACCTACCCAGAGTGTCACTCCCGGGTCCTCCTCACACTCACACACCTACCCAGAGTGTCACTCCCGGGACCTCCTCACACTCACACACCTACCCAGAGTGTCACTCCCGGGCCTTTCTCACACTCACACACCTACCCAGAGTGTCACTCCCGGGGCCTCCTCACACTCACACCTACCCAGAGTGTCACACCCGGGGCCTCCTCACACTCACACACCTACCCAGAGTGTCACTCCCGGGTCCTCCTCACTCTCACACACCTACCCAGAGTGTCACTCCCGGGTCTTTCTCACACTCACACACCTACCCAAAGTGTCACTCCCGGGACCTCCTCACACTCACACACCTACCCAGAGTGTCACTCCCGGAACCTGCTCACACTCACACACCTACCCAGAGTGTCACTCCCGGGTCCTCCTCACACTCACACACCTACCCAGAGTGTCACACCCGGGGCCTCCTCACACTCACACACCTACCCAGAGTGTTACACCCGGGTCTTCCTCACACTCACACACCTACCCAGAGTGTCACTCCCGGGTCTTTCTCGCACTCACACACCTACCCAGAGTGTCACACCCGGGTCTTCCTCACACTCACACACCTACCCAGAGTGTCACTCCCGGGGCCTCCTCACACTCTCACACCGATCCAGAGTGTCACTCCCGGATCCTCCTCACTCTCACACACCTACCCAGAGTGTCACACCCGGGGCCTCTTCACACTCACACACCTACCCAGAGTGTTACACCCGGGTCATTCTCACACTCACACACCTACCCAGAGTGTCAATCCCGGGGCCTCCTCACACTCACACTCCTACCCAGAGTGTCACTCCCGGGACCTCCTCACACTCACACACCTACCCAGAGTGTCACTCCCGGGGCCTCCTCACACTCACACCTACCCAGAGTGTCACACCCGGGGCCTCCTCACACTCACACACCTACCCAGTGTGTCACTCCCGGGTCCTCCTCACTCTCACACACCTACCCAGAGTGTCACTCCCGGGTCTTTCTCACACTCACACACCTACCCAGAGTGTCACTCCCGGGACCTCCTCACACTCACACACCTACCCAGAGTGTCACTCCCGGGTGCTCCTCACACTCACACCTACCCAGAGTGTCACTCCCGGGCCTTTCTCACACTCACACACCTACCCAGAGTGTCACTCCCGTGGCCTCCTCACTCTCACACACCTACCCAGAGTGTCACTCCCGGGTCTTTCTCACACTCACACATCTACCCAGAGTGTCACTCCCGGGACCTCCTCACACTCACACACCTACCCAGAGTGTCACTCCCGGGTCTTTCTCACACTCACACACCTACCCAGAGTGTCACTCCCGGGTCTTTCTCACACTCACACATCTACCCAGAGTGTCACTCCCGGGTCCTCCTCACTCTCACACACCTACCCAGAGTGTCACACCCGGGGCCTCCTCACACTCACACACCTACCCAGAGTGTCACTCCCGGGGCCTCCTCACACTCACACACCTACCCAGAGTGTCACTCCCGGGTCTTTCTCACACTCACACATCTACCCAGAGTGTCACTCCCGGGTCTTTCTCACACTCACACACCTCCCCAGAGTGTCACTCCCGGGTCCTCCTCACACTCTCACACCGATCCAGAGTGTCACTCCCGGGTCCTCCTCACTCTCACACACCTACCCAGAGTGTCACACCCGGGGCCTCCTCACACTCACACACCTACCCAGAGTGTCACTCCCGGGGCCTCCTCACTCTCACACACCTACCCAGAGTGTCACTCCCGGGCCTTTCTCACACTCACACACCTACGCAGAGTGTCACACCCGGGTCTTTCTCACACTCACACACACCTACCCAGAGTGTCACTCCCGGGACCTGCTCACACTCACACACCTACCCAGAGTGTCACTCCCGGGTCTTTCTCACACTCACACAACTACCCAGAGTGTCACTCCCGGGCCTTTCTCACACTCACACACCTACCCAGAGTGTCACACCCGGGTCTTTCTCACACTCACACACCTACCCAGAGTTTCACTCCCGGGACCTGCTCACACTCACACACCTACCCAGAGTGTCACTCCCGGGGCCTCCTCACACTCACACACCTACCCAGAGTGTCACTCCCGGGTCCTCCTCACACTCACACATCTACCCAGAGTGTCACTCCCGGGGCCTCCTCACTCTCACACCTACCCAGAGTGTCACACCCGGGTCTTCCTCACACTCACACACCTACCCAGAGTGTCACTCCCGGGCCTTTCTCACACTCACACACCTACCCAGAGTGTCACACCCGGGCCTTTCTCACACTCACACACACCTACCCAGAGTGTCACGCCCGGGACCTGCTCACACTCACACACCTACCTAGAGTGTCACTCCCGGGGCCTCCTCACACTCACACGCCTACCCAGAGTGTCACTCCTGGGTCTTTCTCACACTCACACACCGACCCAGAGTGTCACTCCCGGGTCTTTCTCACACTCACACATCTACCCAGAGTGTCACTCCCGGGACCTCCTCACTTTCACACCTACCCAGAGTGTTACTCCCGGGTCTTTCTCACACTCACACACCTACCCAGAGTGTCACTGCCGGGTCTTTCTCACACTCACACATCTACCCAGAGTGTCACTCCCGGGTCTTTCTCACTCTCACACACCTACCCAGAGTGTCACTCCCGGGTCTTTCTCACTCTCACACACCTACCCAGAGTGTCACTCCCGGGTATTTCTTACACTCACACACCTACCCAGAGTGTCACTCCCGGGGCCTCCTCACACTCACACACCTACCCAGAGTGTCACTCCCGGGTCTTTCTCACACTCACACACCTACCCAGAGTGTCACTCCTGGGGCCTCCTCACACTCACACACCTACCCAGAGTGTCACTCCCGGGTCCTCCTCACACTCACACACCTACCCAGAGTGTCACTCCCGGGCCTTTCTCACACTCACACACCTACCCAGAATGTCACTCCCGGGACCTCCTCACACTCACACACCTACCCAGAGTGTCACTCCCGGGGCCTCCTCACTCTCACACACCTACCCAGAGCGTCACTCCCGGGTCCTCCTCACACTCACACCTACCCAGAGTGTCACTCCCGGGCCTTTCTCACACTCACACACACCTACCCAGAGTGTCACTCCCGGGACCTGCTCACACTCACACACCTACCCAGAGTGTCACCTCCGGGGCCTCCTCACTCTCACACACCTACCCAGAGTGTCACTCCCGGGGCCTCCTCACACTCTCACACCGATCCAGAGTGTCACTCCCGGGTCCTCCTCACACTCACACACCTACCCAGAGTGTCACACCCGGGGCCTCCTCACACTCACACACCTACCCAGAGTGTTACACCCGGGCCTTTCTCACACTCACACACCTACCCAGAATGTCACTCCTGGGACCTCCTCACACTCACACACCGACCCAGAGTGTCACTCCCGGGTCTTTCTCACACTCACACACCGACCCAGAGTGTCACTCCCGGGTCTTTCTCACACTCACACACCTACCCAGAGTTTCACTCCCGGGACCTCCTCACACTCACACACCTACCCAGAGTGTCACACCCGGGTCTTTCTCACACTCACACACCTACCCAGAGTGTCACTCCCGGGTCCGCCTCACACTCACACACCTACCCAGAGTATCACTCCCGGGACCTGCTCACACTCACACACCTACCCAGAGTGTCACTCCCGGGGCCTCCTCACACTCACACACCTACCCAGAGTGTCACTCCCGGGTCCTCCTCACACTCACACATCTACCCAGAGTGTCACTCCCGGGGCCTCCTCACTCTCACACACCTACCCAGAGTGTCACACCCGGGTCTTCCTCACACTCACACACCTACCCAGAGTGTCACTCCCGGGTCTTTCTCGCACTCACACACCTACCCAGAGTGTCACTCCCGGGTCCTCCTCACACTCACACACCTATCCAGAGTGTCACTCCCGGGGCCTCCTCACACTCACACACCTACCCAGAGTGTCACTCCCGGGTCCTCCTCACTCTCACACACCTACCCAGAGTGTCACTCCCGGGTCCTCCTCACACTCACACCTACCCAGAGTGTCACTCCCGGGCCTTTCTCACACTCACACACCTACCCAGAGTGTCACACCCGGGTCTTTCTCACACTCACACACACCTACCCAGAGTGTCACGCCCGGGACCTGCTCACACTCACACGCCTACCCAGAGTGTCACTCCTGGGTTTTTCTCACACTCACACACCGACCCAGAGTGTCACTGCCGGGTCTTTCTCACACTCACACATCTACCCAGAGTGTCACTCCCGGGTCTTTCTCACTCTCACACACCTACCCAGAGTGTCACTCCCGGGTATTTCTCACACTCACACACCTACCCAGAGTGTCACTCCCGGAGCCTCCTCACACTCACACACCTACCCAGAGTGTCACTCCCGGGTCTTTCTCACACTCACACACCTACCCAGAGTGTAACTCCTGGGGCCTCCTCACACTCACACACCTACCCAGAGTGTCACTCCCGGGTCCTCCTCACACTCACACACCTACCCAGAGTGTCACTCCCGGGCCTTTCTCACACTCACACACCTACCCAGAATGTCACTCCCGGGACCTCCTCACACTCACACACCTACCCAGAGTGTCACTCCCGGGGCCTCCTCACTCTCACACACCTACCCAGAGTGTCACTCCCGGGCCTTTCTCACACTCACACACCTACCCAGAATGTCACTCCCGGGACCTCCTCACACTCACACACCTACCCAGAGTGTCACTCCCGGGACCTCCTCACACTCACACACCTACCCAGAGCGTCACTCCCGGGTCCTCCTCACACTCACACCTACCCAGAGTGTCACTCCCGGGCCTTTCTCACACTCACACACACCTACCCAGAGTGTCACTCCCGGGACCTGCTCACACTCACACACCTACCCAGAGTGTCACTCCCGGGACCTGCTCACACTCACACACCTACCCAGAGTGTCACTCCCGGGGCCTCCTCACTCTCACACACCTACCCAGAGTGTCACTCCCGGGGCCTCCTCACACTCTCACACCGATCCAGAGTGTCACTCCCGGGTCCTCCTCACACTCACACACCTACCCAGAGTGTCACACCCGGGGCCTCCTCACACTCACACACCTACCCAGAGTGTTACACCCGGGTCATTCTCACACTCACACACCTACCCAGAGTGTCACTCCCGGGGCCTCCTCACACTCACACACCTACCCAGAGTGTCACTCCCGGGCCTTTCTCACACTCACACACCTACCCAGAATGTCACTCCTGGGACCTCCTCATACTCACACGCCGACCCAGAGTGTCACTCCCGGGGCCTCCTCACTCTCACACACCTACCCAGAGTGTCACTCCCGGGTCTTTCTCGCACTCACACACCTACCCAGAGTGTCACTCCCGGGACCTCCTCACACTCACACACCTACCCAGAGTGTCACTCCCGGGTCCTCCTCACACTCACACCTACCCAGAGTGTCACTCCCGGGCCTTTCTCACACTCACACACCTACCAAGAGTGTCACTCCCGTGGCCTCCTGACTCTCACACACCTACCCAGAGTGTCACTCCCGGGTCCTCCTCACACTCACACACCTACCCAGAGTGTCACTGCCGGGCCTTTCTCACACTCACACACCTACCCAGAGTGTCACTCCCGGGACCTCCTCACACTCACACACCTACCCAGAGTGTCACTCCCGGGGCCTCCTGACACTCACACCTACCCAGAGTGTCACACCCGGGGCCTCCTGACACTCACACCTACCCAGAGTGTCACTCCCGGGGCCTCCTCACACTCTCACACCGATCCAGAGTGTCACTCCCGGGTCCTCCTCACACTCACACACCTACCCAGAGTGTTACACCCGGGTCATTCTCACACTCACACGGTTACACCCGGGTCATTCTCACACTCACACACCTACCAAGAGTGTCACTCCCGGGGCCTCCTCACACTCACACACCTACCCAGAGTGTCACACCCGGGTCTTCCTCACACTCACACACCTACCCAGAGTGTCACTCCCGGGTCTTTCTCGCACTCACACACCTACCCAGAGTGTCACTCCCGGGTGTTTCTCACACTCACACACCTACCCAGAGTGTCACTCCCGGGGCCTCCTCACACTCACACACCTACCCAGAGTGTCACTCCCGGGACCTCCTCACACTCACACACCTACCCAGAGTGTCACTCCCGGGTCTTTCTCACACTCACACACCTACCCAGAGTGTCACTCCCGGGTCTTTCTCACACTCACACACCTACCCAGAGTGTCACTCCCGGGGCCTCCTCACACTCTCACACCGATCCAGAGTGTCACTCCCGGGTCCTCCTCACTCTCACACACCTACCCAGAGTGTCACTCCCGGGTCCTCCTCACACTCACACACCTACCCAGAGTGTCACTCACGGGGCCTCCTCACTCTCACACACCTACCCAGAGTGTCACTCCCGGGGCCTCCTCACTCTCACACACCTACCCAGAGTGTCACTCCCGGGCCTTTCTCACACTCACACACCTACCCAGAGTGTCACTCCCGGGGCCTCCTCACTCTCACACACCTACCCAGAGTGTCACACCCGGGGCCTCCTCACACTCACACACCTACCCAGAGTGTTACACCCGGGTCATTCTCACACTCACACACCTACCCAGAGTGTCACTCCCGGGGCCTCCTCACACTCACACACCTACCCAGAGTGTCACTCCCGGGTCTTTCTCGCACTCACACACCTACCCAGAGTGTCACACCCGGGTCTTCCTCACACTCTCACACCTACCCAGAGTGTCACTCCCGGGTCGTCCTCACTCACACACACCTACCCAGAGTGTCACACCCGGGTCCTCCTCACACTCACACACCTACCCAGAGTGTCACTCCCGGGGCCTCCTCACTCTCACACACCTACCCAGAGTGTCACACCCGGGGCCTCCTCACACTCACACACCTACCCAGAGTGTCACTCCCGGGGCCTCCTCACACTCACACACCTACCCAGAGTGTCACTCCCGGGTCTTTCTCACACTCACACACCTACCCAGAGTGTCACTCCTGGGGCCTCCTCACACTCACACACCTACCCAGAGTGTCACTCCCGGGACCTCCTCACACTCACACACCTACCCAGAGTGTCACTCCCGGGTCTTTCTCACACTCACACACCTACCCAGAGTGTCACTCCCGGGTCTTTCTCACACTCACACACCTACCCAGAGTATCACTCCCGGGGCCTCCTCACACTCACACACCTACCCAGAGTGTCACTCCCGGGGCCTCCTCACTCTCACACACCTACCCAGAGTGTCACCCCCGGGGCCTCCTCACACTCACACACCTACCCAGAGTGTCACTCCCGGGTCCTCCTCACACTCACACACCTACCCAGAGTGTCACTCCCGGGCCTTTCTCACACTCACACACCTACCCAGAATGTCACTCCCGGGACCTCCTCACACTCACACACCTACCCAGAGTGTCACTCCCGGGGCCTCCTCACTCTCACACACCTACCCAGAGTGTCACTCCCGGGCCTTTCTCACACTCACACACCTACCCAGAATGTCACTCCCGGGACCTCCTCACACTCACACACCTACCCAGAGTGTCACTCCCGGGGCCTCCTCACACTCACACCTACCCAGAGTGTCACACCCGGGTCTTTATCACACTCACACACCTACACAGAGTGTCACTCCCGGGACCTCCTCACACTCACACACCTACCCAGAGCGTCACTCCCGGGTCCTCCTCACACTCACACCTACCCAGAGTGTCACACCCGGGTCTTTCTCACACTCACACACACCTACCCAGAGTGTCACTCCCGGGGCCTCCTCACTCTCACACACCTACCCAGAGTGTCACTCCCGGGGCCTCCTCACACTCTCACACCGATCCAGAGTGTCACTCCCGGGTCCTCCTCACACTCACACACCTACCCAGAGTGTCACACCCGGGGCCTCCTCACACTCACACACCTACCCAGAGTGTTACACCCGGGTCATTCTCACACTCACACACCTACCCAGAGTGTCACTCCCGGGGCCTCCTCACACTCACACACCTACCCAGAGTGTCACACCCGGGTCTTCCTCACACTCACACACCTACCCAGAGTGTCACTCCCGGGACCTCCTCACTCTCACACACCTACCCAGAGTGTCACTCCCGGGTCTTTCTCACTCTCACACACCTACCCAGAGTGTCACTCCCGGGGCCTCCTCACACTCACACCTACCCAGAGTGTCACTCCCGGGGCCTCCTCACACTCTCACACCTACCCAGAGTGTCACTCCCGGGTCGTCCTCACTCTCACACCTACCCAGAGTGTCACTCCCGGGGCCTCCTCACACTCACACACCTACCGAGAGTGTCACTCCTGGGTCCTCCTCCCTCTCACACACCTACCCAGAGTGTCACTCCCGGGTCTTTCTCACACTCACACACCTACCCAGAGTGTCACTCCCGGGACCTCCTCACACTCACACACCTACCCAGAGTGTCACTCCCGGGTCTTCCTCACACTCACACACCTACCCAGAGTGTCACTCCCGGGTCGTCCTCACTCACACACACCTACCCAGAGTGTCACACCCGGGTCCTCCTCACACTCACACACCTACCCAGAGTGTCACTCCCGGGGCCTCCTCACTCTCACACACCTACCCAGAGTGTCACACCCGGGGCCTCCTCACACTCACACACCTACCCAGAGTGTTACACCCGGGTCATTCTCACACTCACACACCTACCCAGAGTGTCACTCCCGGGGCCTCCTCACACTCACACACCTACCCAGAGTGTCACTCCCGGGTCTTTCTCGCACTCACACACCTACCCAGAGTGTCACACCCGGGTCTTCCTCACACTCACACACCTACCCAGAGTGTCACTCCCGGGTCTTTCTCACTCTCACACACCTACCCAGAGTGTCACTCCCGGGGCCTCCTGACACTCACACACCTACCCAGAGTGTCACTCCCGGGGCCTCCTGACACTCACACTCCTACCCAGAGTGTCACTCCCGGGGCCTCCTCACTCTCACACACCTACCCAGAGTGTCACTCCCGGGTCTTTCTCGCACTCACACACCTACCCAGAGTGTCACTCCCGGGGCCTCCTCACTCTCACACATCTACCCAGAGTGTCACCCCCGGGGCCTCCTCACACTCACACACCTACCCAGAGTGTTACTCCCGGGTCCTCCTCACACTCACACACCTACCCAGAGTGTCACTCCCGGGCCTTTCTCACACTCACACACCTACCCAGAGTGTCACTCCCGTGGCCTCCTCACACTCACACACCTACCCAGAGTGTCACTCCCGGGGCCTCCTCACATTCACACCTACCCAGAGTGTCACACCCGGGGCCTCCTCACACTCACACACCTACCCAGTGTGTCACTCCCGGGTCCTCCTCACTCTCACACACCTACCCAGAGTGTCACTCCCGGGTCTTTCTCACACTCACACACCTACCCAAAGTGTCACTCCCGGGTCCTCCTCACTCTCACACACCTACCCAGAGTGTCACTCCCGGGTCTTTCTCACACTCACACACCTACCCAGAGTGTCACTCCCGGGACCTCCTCACACTCACACACCTACCCAGAGTGTCACTCCCGGGTCCTCCTCACACTCACACCTACCCAGAGTGTCACTCCCGGGCCTTTCTCACACTCACACACCTACCCAGAGTGTCACTCCCGTGGCCTCCTCACTCTCACACACCTACCCAGAGTGTCACTCCCGGGGCCTTTTTCACACTCACACATCTACCCAGAGTGTCACTCCCGGGACCTCCTCACACTCACACACCTACCCAGAGTGTCACTCCCGGGTCTTCCTCACACTCACACACCTACCCAGAGTGTCACACCCGGGTCTTTCTCACACTCACACACCTACCCAGAGTGTCACTCCCGGGACCTCCTCACACTCACACACCTACCCAGAGTGTCACTCCCGGGTCCTCCTCACACTCACACCTACCCAGAGTGTCACTCCCGGGCCTTTCTCACACTCACACACCTACCCAGAGTGTCACTCCCGTGGCCTCCTGATTCTCACACACCTACCCAGAGTGTCACTCCCGGGTCCTCCTCACACTCACACACCTACCCAGAGTGTCACTCCCGGGGCCTTTTTCACACTCACACAGCTACCCAGAGTGTCACTCCCGGGTCTTTCTCACTCTCACACACCTACCCAGAGTGTCACACCCGGGTCTTCCTCACACTCACACACCTACCCAGAGTGTCACTCCCGGGTCTTTCTCACTCTCACACACCTACCCAGAGTGTCACTCCCGGGGCCTCCTCACACTCTTACACCTACCCAGAGTGTCACACCCGGGGCCTCTTCACACTCACACACCTGCCCAGAGTGTTACACCCGGGTCATTCTCACACTCACACACCTACCCAGAGTGTCACTCCCGGGGCCTCCTCACACTCACACCTACCCAGAGTGTCACACCCGGGGCCTCCTCACACTCACACACCTACCCAGTGTGTCACTCCCGGGTCCTCCTCACTCTCACACACCTACCCAGAGTGTCACTCCCGGGTCTTTCTCACACTCACACACCTACCCAGAGTGTCACTCCCGGGACCTCCTCACACTCACACACCTACCCAGAGTGTCACTCCCGGGTGCTCCTCACACTCACACCTACCCAGAGTGTCACTCCCGGGCCTTTCTCACACTCACACACCTACCCAGAGTGTCACTCCCGTGGCCTCCTCACTCTCACACACCTACCCAGAGTGTCACTCCCGGGGCCTTTTTCACACTCACACACCTACCCAGAGTGTCACTCCCGGGTCTTTCTCACACTCACACATCTACCCAGAGTGTCACTCCCGGGACCTCCTCACACTCACACACCTACCCAGAGTGTCACTCCCGGGTCTTTCTCACACTCACACACCTACCCAGAGTGTCACTCCCGGGTCTTTCTCACACTCACACATCTACCCAGAGTGTCACTCCCGGGTCTTTCTCACACTCACACACCTCCCCAGAGTGTCACTCCCGGGTCCTCCTCACACTCTCACACCGATCCAGAGTGTCACTCCCGGGCCTTTCTCACACTCACACACCTACGCAGAGTGTCACACCCGGGTCTTTCTCACACTCACACACACCTACCCAGAGTGTCACTCCCGGGACCTGCTCACACTCACACACCTACCCAGAGTGTCACTCCCGGGTCTTTCTCACACTCACACACCTCCCCAGAGTGTCACTCCCGGGTCCTCCTCACTCTCACACACCTACCCAGAGTGTCACTCCCGGGCCTTTCTCACACTCACACACCTACGCAGAGTGTCACACCCGGGTCTTTCTCACACTCACACACACCTACCCAGAGTGTCACTCCCGGGACCTGCTCACACTCACACACCTACCCAGAGTGTCACTCCCGGGTCTTTCTCACACTCACACAACTACCCAGAGTGTCACTCCCGGGCCTTTCTCACACTCACACACCTACCCAGAGTGTCACACCCGGGTCTTTCTCGCACTCACACACCTACCCAGAGTGTCACTCCCGGGGCCTCTTCACACTCACACACCTACCCAGAGTGTTACACCCGGGTCATTCTCACACTCACACACCTACCCAGAGTGTCACTCCCGGGGCCTCCTCACACTCACACACCTATCCAGAGTGTCACTCCCGGGGCCTCCTCACACTCACACACCTACCCAGAGTGTCACTCCCGGGTCCTCCTCACTCTCACACACCTACCCAGAGTGTCACTCCCGGGCCTTTCTCACACTCAAACACCTACCCAGAGTGTCACACCCGGGCCTTTCTCACACTCACACACACCTACCCAGAGTGTCACGCCCGGGACCTGCTCACACTCACACACCTACCTAGAGTGTCACTCCCGGGGCCTCCTCACACTCACACGCCTACCCAGAGTGTCACTCCTGGGTCTTTCTCACACTCACACACCGACCCAGAGTGTCACTCCCGGATCTTTCTCACACTCACACATCTACCCAGAGTGTCACTCCCGGGACCTCCTCACTTTCACACCTACCCAGAGTGTTACTCCCGGGTCTTTCTCACACTCACACATCTACCCAGAGTGTCACTCCCGGGTCTTTCTCACTCTCACACACCTACCCAGAGTGTCACTCCCGGGTATTTCTTACACTCACACACCTACCCAGAGTGTCACTCCCGGGGCCTCCTCACACTCACACACCTACCCAGAGTGTCACTCCCGGGTCTTTCTCACACTCACACACCTACCCAGAGTGTCACTCCTGGGGCCTCCTCACACTCACACACCTACCCAGAGTGTCACTCCCGGGTCCTCCTCACACTCACACACCTACCCAGAGTGTCACTCCCGGGCCTTTCTCACACTCACACACCTACCCAGAATGTCACTCCCGGGACCTCCTCACACTCACACACCTACCCAGAATGTCACTCCCGGGACCTCCTCACACTCACACACCGACCCAGAGTGTCACTCCCGGATCTTTCTCACACTCACACACCGACCCAGAGTGTCACTCCCGGGTCTTTCTCACACTCACACATCTACCCAGAGTGTCACTCCCGGGACCTGCTCACACTCACACACCTACCCAGAGTGTCACTCCCGGGACCTGCTCACACTCACACACCTACCCAGAGTGTCACTCCCGGGGCCTCCTCACTCTCACACACCTACCCAGAGTGTCACTCCCGGGGCCTCCTCACACTCTCACACCGATCCAGAGTGTCACTCCCGGGTCCTCCTCACACTCACACACCTACCCAGAGTGTCACACCCGGGGCCTCCTCACACTCACACACCTACCCAGAGTGTTACACCCGGGTCATTCTCACACTCACACACCTACCAAGAGTGTCGCTCCCGGGGCCTCCTCACACTCACACACCTACCCAGAGTGTCACTCCCGGGGCCTCCTCACACTCACACTCCTACCCAGAGTGTCACTCCCGGGACCTCCTCACACTCACACACCTACCCAGAGTGTCACACCCGGGTCTTTCTCACACTCACACACCTACCCAGAGTGTCACTCCCGGGACCTCCTCACACTCACACACCTACCCAGAGTGTCACACCCGGGTCTTTCTCACACTCACACACCTACCCAGAGTGTCACTCCCGGGTCCGCCTCACACTCACACATCTACCCAGAGTGTCACTCCCGGGGCCTTTTTCACACTCACACACCTACCCAGAGTGTCACTCCCTGGTCTTTCTCACACTCACACACCTACCCAGAGTGTCACACCCGGGTCTTTCTCACACTCACACACACCTACCCAGAGTGTCACTCCCGGGGCCTCCTCACTCTCACACACCTACCCAGAGTGTCACTCCCGGGGCCTCCTCACTCTCACACCTACCCAGAGTGTCACTCCCGGGTCTTTCTCACACTCACACACCTACCCAGAGTGTCACTCCCGGGTCTTTCTCACACTCACACACCTACCCAGAGTTTCACTCCCGGGACCTCCTCACACTCACACACCTACCCAGAGTGTCACACCCGGGTCTTTCTCACACTCACACACCTACCCAGAGTGTCACTCCCGGGTCCGCCTCACACTCACACACCTACCCAGAGTATCACTCCCGGGGCCTCCTCACACTCACACACCTACCCAGAGTGTCACACCCGGGTCTTTCTCACACTCACACACCTACCCAGAGTGTCACTCCCGGGACCTCCTCACACTCACACACCTACCCAGAGTGTCACACCCGGGTCTTTCTCACACTCACACACCTACCCAGAGTGTCACTCCCGGGTCCGCCTCACACTCACACATCTACCCAGAGTGTCACTCCCGGGGCCTTTTTCACACTCACACACCTACCCAGAGTGTCACTCCCTGGTCTTTCTCACACTCACACACCTACCCAGAGTGTCACACCCGGGTCTTTCTCACACTCACACACACCTACCCAGAGTGTCACTCCCGGGGCCTCCTCACTCTCACACACCTACCCAGAGTGTCACTCCCGGGGCCTCCTCACTCTCACACCTACCCAGAGTGTCACTCCCGGGTCTTTCTCACACTCACACACCTACCCAGAGTGTCACTCCCGGGTCTTTCTCACACTCACACACCTACCCAGAGTTTCACTCCCGGGACCTACTCACACTCACACACCTACCCAGAGTGTCACACCCTGGTCTTTCTCACACTCACACACCTACCCAGAGTGTCACTCCCGGGTCCGCCTCACACTCACACACCTACCCAGAGTATCACTCCCGGGACCTGCTCACACTCACACACCTACCCAGAGTGTCACTCCCGGGGCCTCCTCACACTCACACACCTACCCAGAGTGTCACTCCCGGGTCTTCCTCACACTCACACACCTACCCAGAGTGTCACTCCCGGGTCTTTCTCGCACTCACACACCTACCCAGAGTGTCACTCCCGGGTCCTCCTCACACTCACACACCTATCCAGAGTGTCACTCCCGGGGCCTCCTCACACTCACACACCTACCCAGAGTGTCACTCCCGGGTCCTCCTCACTCTCACACACCTACCCAGAGTGTCACTCCCGGGTCCTCCTCACATTCACACCTACCCAGAGTGTCACTCCCGGGCCTTTCTCACACTCACACACCTACCCAGAGTGTCACACCCGGGTCTTTCTCACACTCACACACACCTACCCAGAGTGTCACGCCCGGGACCTGCTCACACTCACACGCCTACCCAGAGTGTCACTCCTGGGTCTTTCTCACACTCACACACCGACCCAGAGTGTCACTGCCGGGTCTTTCTCACACTCACACATCTACCCAGAGTGTCACTCCCGGGTCTTTCTCACTCTCACACACCTACCCAGAGTGTCACTCCCGGGTATTTCTCACACTCACACACCTACCCAGAGTGTCACTCCCGGGTCCTCCTCACACTAACACACCTACCCAGAGTGTCACTCCCGGGCCTTTCTCACACTCACACACCTACCCAGAATGTCACTCCCGGGACCTCCTCACACTCACACACCTACCCAGAGTGTCACTCCCGGGGCCTCCTCACTCTCACACACCTACCCAGAGTGTCACTCCCGGGCCTTTCTCACACTCACACACCTACCCAGAATGTCACTCCCGGGACCTCCTCACACTCACACACCTACCCAGAGTGTCACTCCCGGGACCTCCTCACACTCACACACCTACCCAGAGCGTCACTCCCGGGTCCTCCTCACACTCACACCTACCCAGAGTGTCACTCCCGGGCCTTTCTCACACTCACACACACCTACCCAGAGTGTCACTCCCGGGACCTGCTCACACTCACACACCTACCCAGAGTGTCACTCCCGGGACCTGCTCACACTCACACACCTACCCAGAGTGTCACTCCCGGGGCCTCCTCACTCTCACACACCTACCCAGAGTGTCACTCCCGGGGCCTCCTCACACTCTCACACCGATCCAGAGTGTCACTCCCGGGTCCTCCTCACACTCACACACCTACCCAGAGTGTCACACCCGGGGCCTCCTCACACTCACACACCTACCCAGAGTGTTACACCCGGGTCATTCTCACACTCACACACCTACCCAGAGTGTCACTCCCGGGGCCTCCTCACACTCACACACCTACCCAGAGTGTCACTCCCGGGCCTTTCTCACACTCACACACCTACCCAGAATGTCACTCCTGGGACCTCCTCACACTCACACACCTACCCAGAATGTCACTCCCGGGACCTCCTCATACTCACACACCGACCCAGAGTGTCACTCTCGGGTCTTTCTCACACTCACACATCTACCCAGAGTGTCACTCCCGGGACCTCCTCACACTCACACTCCTACCCAGAGTGTCACTCCCGGGGCCTCCTCACTCTCAGACACCTACCCAGAGTGTCACTCCCGGGTCTTTCTCGCACTCACACACCTACCCAGAGTGTCACTCCCGGGACCTCCTCACACTCACACACCTACCCAGAGTGTCACTCCCGGGTCCTCCTCACACTCACACCTACCCAGAGTGTCACTCCCGGGCCTTTCTCACACTCACACACCTACCCAGAGTGTCACTCCCGTGGCCTCCTGACTCTCACACACCTACCCAGAGTGTCACTCCCGGGTCCTCCTCACACTCACACACCTACCCAGAGTGTCACTCCCGGGCCTTTCTCACACTCACACACCTACCCAGAGTGTCACTCCCGGGACCTCCTCACACTCACACACCTACCCAGAGTGTCACTCCCGGGGCCTCCTGACACTCACACCTACCCAGAGTGTCACACCCGGGGCCTCCTGACACTCACACCTACCCAGAGTGTCACTCCCGGGGCCTCCTCACACTCTCACACCGATCCAGAGTGTCACTCCCGGGTCCTCCTCACACTCACACACCTACCCAGAGTGTTACACCCGGGTCATTCTCACACTCACACACCTACCAAGAGTGTCACTCCCGGGGCCTCCTCACACTCACACACCTACCCAGAGTGTCACACCCGGGTCTTCCTCACACTCACACACCTACCCAGAGTGTCACTCCCGGGTCTTTCTCGCACTCACACACCTACCCAGAGTGTCACTCCCGGGTGTTTCTCACACTCACACACCTACCCAGAGTGTCACTCCCGGGGCCTCCTCACACTCACACACCTACCCAGAGTGTCACTCCCGGGACCTCCTCACACTCACACACCTACCCAGAGTGTCACTCCCGGGTCTTTCTCACACTCACACACCTACCCAGAGTGTCACTCCCGGGTCTTTCTCACACTCACACACCTACCCAGAGTATCACTCCCGGGGCCTCCTCACACTCACACACCTACCCAGAGTGTCACACCCGGGTCTTTCTCACACTCACACACACCTACCCAGAGTGTCACTCCCGGGGCCTCCTCACTCTCACACCTACCCAGAGTGTCACTCCCGGGTCTTTCTCACACTCACACACCTACCCAGAGTGTCACTCCCGGGTCTTTCTCACACTCACACACCTACCCAGAGTGTCACTCCCGGGGCCTCCTCACACTCTCACACCGATCCAGAGTGTCACTCCCGGGTCCTCCTCACTCTCACACACCTACCCAGAGTGTCACTCCCGGGTCCTCCTCACACTCACACACCTACCCAGAGTGTCACTCACGGGGCCTCCTCACTCTCACACACCTACCCAGAGTGTCACTCCCGGGCCTTTATCACACTCACACACCTACGCAGAGTGTCACTCCCGGGTCTTTCTCACACTCACACAACTACCCAGAGTGTCACTCCCGGGGCCTCCTCACACTCACACACCTACCCAGAGTGTCACTCCCGGGTCCTCCTCACACTCACACATCTACCCAGAGTGTCACTCCCGGGGCCTCCTCACTCTCACACCTACCCAGCGTGTCACACCCGGGTCTTTCTCACACTCACACACCTACCCAGAGTGTCACTCCCGGGGCCTCCTCACACTCACACACCTACCCAGAGTGTCACACCCGGGTCTTTCTCGCACTCACACACCTACCCAGAGTGTCACACCCGGGTCTTCCTCACACTCACAAACCTACCCAGAGTGTCACTCCCGGGTCTTTCTCACTCTCACACACCTACCCAGAGTGTCACACCCGGGTCTTCCTCACACTCACACACCTACCCAGTGTGTCACTCCCGGGTCTTTCTCACTCTCACACACCTACCCAGAGTGTCACTCCCGGGGCCTCCTCACACTCACACTCCTACCCAGAGTGTCACTCCCGGGGCCTCCTCACTCTCACACACCTACCCAGAGTGTCACTCCCGGGCCTTTCTCACACTCACACACCTACCCAGAGTGTCACTCCCGGGACCTCCTCACACTCACACACCTACCCAGAGTGTCACTCCTGGGGCCTCCTCACACTCACACCTACCCAGAGTGTCACACCCGGGGCCTCCTCACACTCACACACCTACCCAGTGTGTCACTCCCGGGTCCTCCTCACTCTCACACACCTACCCAGAGTGTCACTCCCGGGTCCTCCTCACACTCACACACCTATCCAGAGTGTCGCTCCCGGGGCCTCCTCACACTCACACACCTACCCAGAGTGTCACTCCCGGGTCTTTCTCACACTCACACACCTACCCAAAGTGTCACTCCCGGGACCTCCTCACACTCACACACCTACCCAGAGTGTCACTCCCGGGTCCTCCTCACACTCACACCTACCCAGAGTGTCACTCCCGGGCCTTTCTCACACTCACACACCTACCCAGAGTGTCACACCCGGGTCTTTCTCACACTCACACACACCTACCCACAGTGTCACGCCCGGGACCTGCTCACACTCACACACCTACCCAGAGTGTCACTCCCGGGGCCTCCTCACACTCACACACCTACCCAGAGTGTCACTCCCGGGACCTCCTCACTTTCACACCTACCCAGAGTGTCACTCCCGGGGCCTCCTCACACTCACACACCTACCCAGAGTGTCACTCCCGGGTCCTCCTCACTCTCACACACCTACCCAGAGTGTCACTCCCGGGTCCTCCTCACACTCACACCTACCCAGAGTGTCACTCCCGGGCCTTTCTCACACTCACACACCTACCCAGAGTGTCACACCCGGGTCTTTCTCACACTCACACACACCTACCCAGAGTGTCACGCCCGGGACCTGCTCACACTCACACGCCTACCCAGAGTGTCACTCCTGGGTCTTTCTCACACTCACACACCGACCCAGAGTGTCACTGCCGGGTCTTTCTCACACTCACACATCTACCCAGAGTGTCACTCCCGGGTCTTTCTCACTCTCACACACCTACCCAGAGTGTCACTCCCGGGTATTTCTCACACTCACACACCTACCCAGAGTGTCACTCCCGGGTCCTCCTCACACTAACACACCTACCCAGAGTGTCACTCCCGGGCCTTTCTCACACTTACACACCTACCCAGAATGTCACTCCCGGGACCTCCTCACACTCACACACCTACCCAGAGTGTCACTCCCGGGACCTCCTCACACTCACACACCTACCCAGAGCGTCACTCCCGGGTCCTCCTCACACTCACACCTACCCAGAGTGTCACTCCCGGGACCTGCTCACACTCACACACCTACCCAGAGTGTCACTCCCGGGACCTGCTCACACTCACACACCTACCCAGAGTGTCACTCCCGGGGCCTCCTCACTCTCACACACCTACCCAAAGTGTCACTCCCGGGGCCTCCTCACACTCTCACACCGATCCAGAGTGTCACTCCCGGGTCCTCCTCACACTCACACACCTACCCAGAGTGTCACACCCGGGGCCTCCTCACACTCACACACCTACCCAGAGTGTTACACCCGGGTCATTCTCACACTCACACACCTACCCAGAGTGTCACTCCCGGGGCCTCCTCACACTCACACACCTACCCAGAGTGTCACTCCCGGGCCTTTCTCACACTCACACACCTACCCAGAATGTCACTCCTGGGACCTCCTCATACTCACACACCGACCCAGAGTGTCACTCTCGGGTCTTTCTCACACTCACACATCTACCCAGAGTGTCACTCCCGGGACCTCCTCACACTCACACTCCTACCCAGAGTGTCACTCCCGGGCCTTTCTCACACTCACACACCTACCCAGAGTGTCACTCCCGTGGCCTCCTGACTCTCACACACCTACCCAGAGTGTCACTCCCGGGTCCTCCTCACACTCACACACCTACCCAGAGTGTCACTCCCGGGCCTTTCTCACACTCACACACCTACCCAGAGTGTCACTCCCGGGACCTCCTCACACTCACACACCTACCCAGAGTGTCACTCCCGGGGCCTCCTGACACTCACACCTACCCAGAGTGTCACACCCGGGGCCTCCTGACACTCACACCTACCCAGAGTGTCACTCCCGGGGCCTCCTCACACTCTCACACCGATCCAGAGTGTCACTCCCGGGTCCTCCTCACACTCACACACCTACCCAGAGTGTTACACCCGGGTCATTCTCACACTCACACACCTACCAAGAGTGTCACTCCCGGTGCCTCCTCACACTCACACACCTACCCAGAGTGTCACACCCGGGTCTTCCTCACACACACACACCTACCCAGAGTGTCACTCCCGGGTCTTTCTCGCACTCACACACCTACCCAGAGTGTCACACCCGGGTCTTTCTCACACTCACACACCTACCCAGAGTGTCACTCCCGGGTGTTTCTCACACTCACACACCTACCCAGAGTGTCACTCCCGGGGCCTCCTCACACTCACACACCTACCCAGAGTGTCACTCCCGGGACCTCCTCACACTCACACACCTACCCAGAGTGTCACTCCCGGGTCTTTCTCACACTCACACACCTACCCAGAGTGTCACTCCCGGGTCTTTCTCACACTCACACACCTACCCAGAGTATCACTCCCGGGGCCTCCTCACACTCACACACCTACCCAGAGTGTCACACCCGGGTCTTTCTCACACTCACACACACCTACCCAGAGTGTCACTCCCGGGGCCTCCTCACTCTCACACCTACCCAGAGTGTCACTCCCGGGTCTTTCTCACACTCACACACCTACCCAGAGTGTCACTCCCGGGTCTTTCTCACACTCACACACCTACCCAGAGTGTCACTCCCGGGGCCTCCTCACACTCTCACACCGATCCAGAGTGTCACTCCCGGGTCCTCCTCACTCTCACACACCTACCCAGAGTGTCACTCCCGGGTCCTCCTCACACTCACACACCTACCCAGAGTGTCACTCACGGGGCCTCCTCACTCTCACACACCTACCCAGAGTGTCACTCCCGGGGCCTCCTCACTCTCACACACCTACCCAGAGTGTCACTCCCGGGCCTTTCTCACACTCACACACCTACGCAGAGTGTCACTCCCGGGTCTTTCTCACACTCACACAACTACCCAGAGTGTCACTCCCGGGTCCTCCTCACACTCACACATCTACCCAGAGTGTCACTCCCGGGGCCTCCTCACTCTCACACCTACCCAGCGTGTCACACCCGGGTCTTTCTCACACTCACACACCTACCCAGAGTGTCACTCCCGGGGCCTCCTCACACTCACACACCTACCCAGAGTGTCACACCCGGGTCTTTCTCGCACTCACACACCTACCCAGAGTGTCACACCCGGGTCTTCCTCACACTCACACACCTACCCAGAGTGTCACTCCCGGGTCTTTCTCACTCTCACACACCTACCCAGAGTGTCACACCCGGGTCTTCCTCACACTCACACACCTACCCAGTGTGTCACTCCCGGGTCTTTCTCACTCTCACACACCTACCCAGAGTGTCACTCCCGGGGCCTCCTCACACTCACACTCCTACCCAGAGTGTCACTCCCGGGGCCTCCTCACTCTCACACACCTACCCAGAGTGTCACTCCCGGGCCTTTCTCACACTCACACACCTACCCAGAGTGTCACTCCCGGGACCTCCTCACACTCACACACCTACCCAGAGTGTCACTCCTGGGGCCTCCTCACACTCACACCTACCCAGAGTGTCACACCCGGGGCCTCCTCACACTCACACACCTACCCAGTGTGTCACTCCCGGGTCCTCCTCACTCTCACACACCTACCCAGAGTGTCACTCCCGGGTCCTCCTCACACTCACACACCTATCCAGAGTGTCGCTCCCGGGGCCTCCTCACACTCACACACCTACCCAGAGTGTCACTCCCGGGTCTTTCTCACACTCACACACCTACCCAAAGTGTCACTCCCGGGACCTCCTCACACTCACACACCTACCCAGAGTGTCACTCCCGGGTCCTCCTCACACTCACACCTACCCAGAGTGTCACTCCCGGGCCTTTCTCACACTCACACACCTACCCAGAGTGTCACACCCGGGTCTTTCTCACACTCACACACACCTACCCACAGTGTCACGCCCGGGACCTGCTCACACTCACACACCTACCCAGAGTGTCACTCCCGGGGCCTCCTCACACTCACACGCCTACCCAGAGTGTCACTCCCGGGTCTTTCTCACACTCACACACCTACCCAGAGTGTCACTCCCGGGACCTCCTCACTTTCACACCTACCCAGAGTGTTACTCCCGGGTCTTTCTCACACTCACACACCTACCCAGAGTGTCACTGCCGGGTCTTTCTCACACTCACACATCTACCCAGAGTGTCACTCCCGGGTCTTTCTCACTCTCACACACCTACCCAGAGTGTCACTCCCGGGGCCTCCTCACACTCACACACCTACCCAGAGTGTCACTCCCGGGACCTCCTCACACTCACACACCTACCCAGAGTGTCACTCCCGGGTCTTTCTCACACTCACACACCTACCCAGAGTGTCACTCCCGGGTCTTTCTCACACTCACACACCTACCCAGAGTATCACTCCCGGGGCCTCCTCACACTCACACACCTACCCAGAGTGTCACACCCGGGTCTTTCTCACACTCACACACACCTACCCAGAGTGTCACTCCCGGGGCCTCCTCACTCACACACCTACCCAGAGTGTCACTCCCGGGACCTCCTCACACTCACACACCTACCCAGAGTGTCACTCCCGGGGCCTCCTGACACTCACACCTACCCAGAGTGTCACACCCGGGGCCTCCTGACACTCACACCTACCCAGAGTGTCACTCCCGGGGCCTCCTCACACTCTCACACCGATCCAGAGTGTCACTCCCGGGTCCTCCTCACACTCACACACCTACCCAGAGTGTTACACCCGGGTCATTCTCACACTCACACACCTACCAAGAGTGTCACTCCCGGGGCCTCCTCACACTCACACACCTACCCAGAGTGTCACTCCCGGGGCCTCCTCACTCTCACACACCTACCCAGAGTGTCACTCCCGGGCCTTTCTCACACTCACACACCTACCCAGAGTGTCACTCCCGGGACCTCCTCACACTCACACACCTACCCAGAGTGTCACTCCTGGGGCCTCCTCACACTCACACCTACCCAGAGTGTCACACCCGGGGCCTCCTCACACTCACACACCTACCCAGTGTGTCACTCCCGGGTCCTCCTCACTCTCACACACCTACCCAGAGTGTCACTCCCGGGTCCTCCTCACACTCACACACCTATCCAGAGTGTCGCCTCCGGGGCCTCCTCACACTCACACACCTACCCAGAGTGTCACTCCCGGGTCTTTCTCACACTCACACACCTACCCAAAGTGTCACTCCCGGGACCTCCTCACACTCACACACCTACCCAGAGTGTCACTCCCGGGTCCTCCTCACACTCACACCTACCCAGAGTGTCACTCCCGGGCCTTTCTCACACTCACACACCTACCCAGAGTGTCACACCCGGGTCTTTCTCACACTCACACACACCTACCCAGAGTGTCACGCCCGGGACCTGCTCACACTCACACACCTACCCAGAGTGTCACTCCCGGGGCCTCCTCACACTCACACGCCTACCCAGAGTGTCACTCCCGGGTCTTTCTCACACTCACACACCTACCCAGAGTGTCACTCCCGGGACCTCCTCACTTTCACACCTACCCAGAGTGTTACTCCCGGGTCTTTCTCACACTCACACACCTACCCAGAGTGTCACTGCCGGGTCTTTCTCACACTCACACATCTACCCAGAGTGTCACTCCCGGGTCTTTCTCACTCTCACACACCTACCCAGAGTGTCACTCCCGGGGCCTCCTCACACTCACACACCTACCCAGAGTGTCACTCCCGGGACCTCCTCACACTCACACACCTACCCAGAGTGTCACTCCCGGGTCTTTCTCACACTCACACACCTACCCAGAGTGTCACTCCCGGGTCTTTCTCACACTCACACACCTACCCAGAGTATCACTCCCGGGGCCTCCTCACACTCACACACCTACCCAGAGTGTCACACCCGGGTCTTTCTCACACTCACACACACCTACCCAGAGTGTCACTCCCGGGGCCTCCTCACTCTCACACCTACCCAGAGTGTCACTCCCGGATCTTTCTCACACTCACACACCTACCCAGAGTGTCACTCCCGGGTCTTTCTCACACTCACACACCTACCCAGAGTGTCACTCCCGGGGCCTCCTCACACTCTCACACCGATTCAGAGTGTCACTCCCGGGTCCTCCTCACTCTCACACACCTACCCAGAGTGTCACTCCCGGGTCCTCCTCACACTCACACACCTACCCAGAGTGTCACTCCCGGGGCCTCCTCACTCTCACACACCTACCCAGAGTGTCACTCCCGGGGCCTCCTCACTCTCACACACCTACCCAGAGTGTCACTCCCGGGCCTTTCTCACACTCACACACCTACGCAGAGTGTCACTCCCGGGCCTTTCTCACACTCACACACCTACCCAGAGTGTCACACCCGGGTCTTTCTCACACTCACACACCTACCCAGAGTGTCACTCCCGGGGCCTCCTCACACTCACACACCTACCCAGAGTGTCACTCCCGGGTCCTCCTCACACTCACACATCTACCCAGAGTGTCACTCCCGGGGCCTCCTCACTCTCACACCTACCCAGAGTGTCACACCCGGGTCTTCCTCACACTCACACACCTACCCAGAGTGTCACTCCCGGGTCTTTCTCGCACTCACACACCTACCCAGAGTGTCACACCCGGGTCTTCCTCACACTCACACACCTACCCAGAGTGTCACTCCCGGGTCTTTCTCACTCTCACACACCTACCCAGAGTGTCACACCCGGGTCTTCCTCACACTCACACACCTACCCAGTGTGTCACTCCCGGGTCTTTCTCACTCTCACACACCTACCCAGAGTGTCACTCCCGGGGCCTCCTCACACTCACACTCCTACCCAGAGTGTCACTCCGGGGCCTCCTCACTCTCACACACCTACCCAGAGTGTCACTCCCGGGTCCTCCTCACATTCACACACCTACCCAGAGTGTCACTCCCGGGGCCTCCTCACTCTCACACACCTACCCAGAGTGTCACTCCCGGGGCCTCCTCACTCTCACACCTACCCAGAGTGTCACACCCGGGTCTTTCTCACTCTCACACATCTACCCAGAGTGTCACTCCCGGGGCCTCCTCACTCTCACACCTACCCAGAGTGTCACACCCGGGTCTTTCTCACACTCACACACCTACCCAGAGTGTCACTCCCGGGGCCTCCTCACACACACACACCTACCCAGAGTGTCACACCCGGGTCTTCCTCACACTCACACACCTACCCAGAGTGTCACTCCCGGGTCTTTCTCGCACTCACACACCTACCCAGAGTGTCACACCCGGGTCTTCCTCACACTCACACACCTACCCAGAGTGTCACTCCCGGGTCTTTCTCACTCTCACACACCTACCCAGAGTGTCACACCCGGGTCTTCCTCACACTCACACACCTACCCAGTGTGTCACTCCCGGGTCTTTCTCACTCTCACACACCTACCCAGAGTGTCACTCCCGGGGCCTCCTCACACTCACACTCCTACCCAGAGTGTCACTCCCGGGGCCTCCTCACTCTCACACACCTACCCAGAGTGTCACTCCCGGGCCTTTCTCACACTCACACACCTACCCAGAGTGTCACTCCCGGGACCTCCTCACACTCACACACCTACCCAGAGTGTCACTCCTGGGGCCTCCTCACACTCACACCTACCCAGAGTGTCACACCCGGGGCCTCCTCACACTCACACACCTACCCAGTGTGTCACTCCCGGGTCCTCCTCACTCTCACACACCTACCCAGAGTGTCACTCCCGGGTCCTCCTCACACTCACACACCTATCCAGAGTGTCACTCCCGGGCCTTTCTCACACTCACACACCTACCCAGAGTGTCACACCCGGGTCTTTCTCACACTCACACACACCTACCCAGAGTGTCACGCCCGGGACCTGCTCACACTCACACACCTACCCAGAGTGTCACTCCCGGGGCCTCCTCACACTCACACGCCTACCCAGAGTGTCACTCCCGGGTCTTTCTCACACTCACACACCTACCCAGAGTGTCACTCCCGGGACCTCCTCACTTTCACACCTACCCAGAGTGTTACTCCCGGGTCTTTCTCACACTCACACACCTACCCAGAGTGTCACTGCCGGGTCTTTCTCACACTCACACATCTACCCAGAGTGTCACTCCCGGGTCTTTCTCACTCTCACACACCTACCCAGAGTGTCACTCCCGGGGCCTCCTCACACTCACACACCTACCCAGAGTGTCACTCACGGGTCTTTCTCACACTCACACACCTACCCAGAGTGTCACTCCTGGGGCCTCCTCACACTCACACACCTACCCAGAGTGTCACTCCCGGGACCTCCTCACACTCACACACCTACCCAGAGTGTCACTCCCGGGTCTTTCTCACACTCACACACCTACCCAGAGTATCACTCCCGGGGCCCCCTCACACTCACACACCGACCCAGAGTGTCACTCTCGGGGCCTCCTCACTCTCACACACCTACCCAGAGTGTCACCCCCGGGGCCTCCTCACACTCACACACCTACCCAGAGTGTCACTCCCGGGTCCTCCTTACACTCACACACCTACCCAGAGTGTCACTCCCGGGCCTTTCTCACACTCACACACCTACCCAGAATGTCACACCCGGGTCTTTCTCACACTCACACACCTACCCAGAGTGTCACTCCCGGGGCTTCCTCACACTCACACACCTACCCAGAGTGTCACACCCGGGTCTTTCTCACACTCACACACCTACCCAGAGTGTCACTCCCGGGGCCTCCTCACACTCACACACCTACCCAGAGCGTCACTCCCGGGTCCTCCTCACACTCACACCTACCCAGAGTGTCACTCCCGGGTCTTTCTCACTCTCACACACCTACCCAGAGTGTCACTCCCGGGGCCTCCTCACACTCACACTCCTACCCAGAGTGTCACTCCCGGGACCTCCTCACTCTCACACACCTACCCAGAGTGTCACTCCCGGGTCTTTCTGACTCTCACACACCTACCCAGAGTGTCACTCCCGGGGCCTCCTCACACTCACACCTACCCAGAGTGTCACACCCGGGGCCTCCTCACACTCTCACACCTACCCAGAGTGTCACTCCCGGGTCGTCCTCACTCTCACACCTACCCAGAGTGTCACTCCCGGGGCCTCCTCACACTCACACACCTACCGAGAGTGTCACTCCTGGGTCCTCCTCCCTCTCACACACCTACCCAGAGTGTCACTCCCGGGTCTTTCTCACACTCACACACCTACCCAGAGTGTCACTCCCGGGACCTCCTCACACTCACACACCTACCCAGAGTGTCACTCCCGGGTCTTCCTCACACTCACACACCTACCCAGAGTGTCACTCCCGGGTCGTCCTCACTCTCACACACCTACCCAGAGTGTCACACCCGGGTCCTCCTCACACTCACACACCTACCCAGAGTGTCACTCCCGGGGCCTCCTCACACTCTCACACCTACCCAGAGTGTCACTCCCGGGTCCTCCTCACTCTCACACACCTACCCAGAGTGTCACTCCCGGGGCCTCCTCACTCTCACACACCTACCCAGAGTGTCACTCCCGGGTCTTTCTCGCACTCACACACCTACCCAGAGTGTCACTCCCGGGGCCTCCTCACTCTCACACACCTACCCAGAGTGTCACTCCCGGGTCTTTCTCGCACTCACACACCTACCCAGAGTGTCACTCCCGGGACCTCCTCACACTCACACACCTACCCAGAGTGTCACACCCGGGTCTTTCTCACACTCACACACCTACCCAGAGTGTCACTCCCGGGACCTCCTGACTCTCACACACCTACCCAGAGTGTCACTCCCGGGTCCTCCTCACACTCACACACCTACCCAGAGTGTCACTCCCGGGTCCTCCTCACACTCACACACCTATCCAGAGTGTCACTCCCAGGCCTTTCTCACACTCACACACCTACCCAGAGTGTCACTCCCGGGACCTCCTGACACTCACACACCTACCCAGAGTGTCACTCCCGGGGCCTCCTGACACTCACACCTACCCAGAGTGTCACACCCGGGGCCTCCTCACACTCACACACCTACCCAGAGTGTCACTCCCGGGTCCTCCTCACTCTCACACACCTACCCAGAGTGTCACTCCCGGGTCTTTCTCACACTCACACACCTACCCAAAGTGTCACTCCCGGGACCTCCTCACACTCACACACCTACCCAGAGTGTCACTCCCGGGTCCTCCTCACACTCACACCTACCCAGAGTGTCACTCCCGGGCCTTTCTCACACTCACACACCTACCCAGAGTGTCACACCCGGGTCTTTCTCACACTCACACACACCTACCCAGAGTGTCACTCCCGGGACCTGCTCACACTCACACACCTACCCAGAGTGTCACTCCCGGGGCCTCCTCACTCTCACACACCTACCCAGAGTGTCACTCCCGGGGCCTCCTCACACTCACACGCCTACCCAGAGTGTCACTCCCGGGTCTTTCTCACACTCACACACCTACCCAGAGTGTCACTCCCGGGTCTTTCTCACACTCACACATCTACCCAGAGTGTCACTCCCGGGACCTCCTCACTTTCACACCTACCCAGAGTGTCACTCCCGGGACCTCCTCACACTCACACACCTACCCAGAGTGTCACTCCCGGGGCCTCCTCACTCTCACACACCTACCCAGAGTGTCACTCCCGGGCCTTTCTCACACTCACACACCTACCCAGAATGTCACTCCCGGGACCTCCTCACACTCACACACCTACCCAGAGCGTCACTCCCGGGTCCTCCTCACACTCACACCTACCCAGAGTGTCACTCCCAGGCCTTTCTCACACTCACACACCTACCCAGAGTGTCACACCCGGGTCTTTCTCACACTCACACACACCTACCCAGAGTGTCACTCCCGGGACCTGCTCACACTCACACACCTACCCAGAGTGTCACTCCCGGGACCTGCTCACACTCACACACCTACCCAGAGTGTCACTCCCGGGACCTCCTCACACTCACACACCTACCCAGAGTGTCACTCCCGGGACCTCCTCACACTCACACACCTACCCAGAGTGTCACTCCCGGGACCTCCTCACACTCACACACCTACCCAGAGTGTCACTCCCGGGGCCTCCTCACTCTCACACACCTACCCAGAGTGTCACACCCGGGGCCTCCTCACACTCACACACCTACCCAGAGTGTTACACCCGGGTCATTCTCACACTCACACACCTACCCAGAGTGTCACTCCCGGGTCTTTCTCGCACTCACACACCTACCCAGAGTGTCACTCCCGGGTCTTTCTCGCACTCACACACCTACCCAGAGTGTCACACCCGGGTCTTCCTCACACTCACACACCTACCCAGAGTGTCACTCCCGGGTCTTTCTCACTCTCACACACCTACCCAGAGTGTCACTCCCGGGGCCTCCTGACTCTCACACACCTACCCAGAGTGTCACTCCCGGGACCTCCTCACACTCACACCTACCCAGAGTGTCACTCCCGGGCCTTTCTCACACTCACACACCTACCCAGAGTGTCACACCCGGGTCTTTCTCACACTCACACACACCTACCCAGAGTGTCACTCCCGGGACCTGCTCACACTCACACACCTACCCAGAGTGTCACTCCCGGGGCCTCCTCACTCTCACACACCTACCCAGAGTGTCACTCCCGGGGCCTCCTCACACTCACACACCTATCCAGAGTGTCACTCCCAGGCCTTTCTCACACTCACACACCTACCCAGAGTGTCACTCCCGGGTCTTTCTCACACTCACACACCTACCCAAAGTGTCACTCCCGGGACCTCCTCACACTCACACACCTACCCAGAGTGTCACTCCCGGGTCCTCCTCACACTCACACCTACCCAGAGTGTTACTCCCGGGTCTTTCTCACACTCACACACCTACCCAGAGTGTCACTGCCGGGTCTTTCTCACACTCACACATCTACCCAGAGTGTCACTCCCGGGTCTTTCTCACTCTCACACATCTACCCAGAGTGTCACTCCCGGGGCCTCCTCACACTCACACCTACCCAGAGTGTCACACCCGGGTCTTTCTCACACTCACACACCTACCCAGAGTGTCACTCCCGGGACCTCCTCACTCTCACACACCTGCCCAGAGCGTCACTCCCGGGTCCTCCTCACACTCACACCTACCCAGAGTGTCACTCCCGGGCCTTTCTCACACTCACACACCTACCCAGAGTGTCACTCCCGGGCCTTTCTCACACTCACACACCTACCCAGAGTGTCACACCCGGGTCTTTCTCACACTCACACACCTACCCAGAGTGTCACTCCCGGGTCTTTCTCACACTCACACACCTACCCAGAGTGTCGCTGCCGGGTCTTTCTCACTCTCACACACCTACCCAGAGTGTCACTCCCGGGGCCTCCTCACACTCACACCTACCCAGAGTGTCACACCCCGGTTTTTCTCACACTCACACACCTATCCAGAGTGTCACTCCCGGGACCTCCTCACTCTCACACACCTGCCCAGAGCGTCACTCCCGGGTCCTCCTCACACTCACACCTACCCAGAGTGTCACTCCCGGGCCTTTCTCACACTCACACACCTACCCAGAGTGTCACACCCGGGTCTTTCTCACACTCACACACCTACCCAGAGTGTCACTCCCGGGACCTCCTCACACTCACACACCTACCCAGAGTGTCACACCCGGGTCTTTCTCACACTCACACACACCTACCCAGAGTGTCACTCCCGGGACCTGCTCACACTCACACACCTACCCAGAGTGTCACTCCCGGGACCTGCTCACACTCACACACCTACCCAGAGTGTCACTCCCGGGGCCTCCTCACTCTCACACACCTACCCAGAGTGTCACTCCCGGGGCCTCCTCACACTCTCACACCGATCCAGAGTGTCACTCCCGGGTCCTCCTCACACTCACACACCTACCCAGAGTGTCACACCCGGGGCCTCCTCACACTCACACATCTACCGAGAGTGTTACACCCGGGTCATTCTCACACTCACACACCTACCCAGAGTGTCACTCCCGGGGCCTCCTCACACTCACACACCTACCCAGAGTGTCACACCCGGGTCTTCCTCACACTCACACACCTACCCAGAGTGTCACTCCCGGGTCTTTCTCGCACTCTCACACCTACCCAGTGTGTCACACCCGGGTCTTCCTCACACTCACACACCTACCCAGAGTGTCACTCCCGGGTCTTTCTCACTCTCACACACCTACCCAGAGTGTCACACCCGGGTCTTCCTCACACTCACACACCTACCCAGAGTGTCACTCCCGGGTCTTTCTCACTCTCACACACCTACCCAGAGTGTCACTCTCGGGGCCTCCTCACACTCACACTCCTACCCAGAGTGTCACTCCCGGGTCTTTCTCGCACTCACACACCTACCCAGAGTGTCACTCCCGGGGCCTCCTCACTCTCACACACCTACCCAGAGTGTCACCCCCGGGGCCTCCTCACACTCACACACCTACCCAGAGTGTCACTCCCGGGTCCTCCTCACACTCACACACCTACCCAGAGTGTCAATCCCGGGCCTTTCTCACACTCACACACCTACCCAGAGTGTCACTCCCGGGTCTTTCTCACACTCACACACCTACCCAGAGTGTCACTCCCGGGTCTTTCTCACACTCACACACCTACCCAGAGTATCACTCCCGGGGCCTCCTCACACTCACACACCTACCCAGAGTGTCACACCCGGGTCTTTCTCACACTCACACACCTACCCAGAGTGTCACTCCCGGGACCTCCTCACACTCACACACCTACCCAGAGTGTCACACCCGGGTCTTTCTCACACTCACACACCTACCCAGAGTGTCACTCCCGGGTCAGCCTCACACTCACACATCTACCCAGAGTGTCACTCCCGGGGCCTTTTTCACACTCACACACCTACCCAGAGTGTCACTCCCGGGTCTTTCTCACACTCACACACCTACCCAGAGTGTCACACCCGGGTCTTTCTCACACTCACACACTTACCCAGAGTGTCACTCCCGGGTCTTTCTCACACTCACACACCTACCCAGAGTGTCACTCCCGGGACCTGCTCACACTCACACACCTACCCAGAGTGTCACTCCCGGGACCTCCTCACACTCACACACCTACCCAGAGTGTCACTCCCGGGACCTCCTCACACTCACACACCTACCCAGAGTGTCACTCCCGGGACCTCCTCACACTCACACACCTACCCAGAGTGTCACTCCCGGGGCCTCCTCACTCTCACACACCTACCCAGAGTGTCACACCCGGGGCCTCCTCACACTCACACACCTACCCAGAGTGTCACTCCCGGGGCCTCCTCACTCTCACACACCTACCCAGAGTGTCACTCCCGGGGCCTCCTCACTCTCACACACCTACCCAGAGTGTCACTCCCGGGTCCTCCTCACACTCACACACCTACCCAGAGTGTCACTCCCGGGGCCTCCTCACTCTCACACACCTACCCAGAGTGTCACTCCCGGGGCCTCCTCACTCTCACACACCTACCCAGAGTGTCACTCCCGGGTCCTCCTCACACTCACACACCTACCCAGAGTGTCACTCCCGGGGCCTCCTCACTCTCACACCTACCCAGAGTGTCACTCCCGGGTCTTTCTCACTCTCACACACCTACCCAGAGTGTCACTCCCGGGTCTTTCTCACACTCACACACCTACCCAGAGTGTCACTCCCGGGGCCTCCTCACACTCTCACACCGATCCAGAGTGTCACTCCCGGGTCCTCCTCACTCTCACACACCTACCCAGAGTGTCACTCCCGGGTCCTCCTCACACTCACACACCTACCCAGAGTGTCACTCCCGGGGCCTCCTCACTCTCACACACCTACCCAGAGTGTCACTTCCGGGCCTTTCTCACACTCACACACCTACGTAGAGTGTCACACCCGGGTCTTTCTCAAACTCACACACACCTACCCAGAGTGTCACTCCCGGGACCTGCTCACACTCACACCTACCCAGAGTGTCACTCCCGGGCCTTTCTCACACTCACACACCTACCCAGAGTGTCACTCCCGTGGCCTCCTCACTCTCACACACCTACCCAGAGTGTCACTCCCGGGTCCTCCTCACACTCACACACCTACCCAGAGTGTCACACCCGGGGCCTTTTTGACACTCACACACCTACCCAGAGTGTCACACCCGGGTCTTTCTCACACTCACACACACCTACCCAGAGTGTCACTCCCGGGACCTGCTCACACTCACACACCTACCCAGAGTGTCACTCCCGGGGCCTCCTCACTCTCACACACCTACCCAGAGTGTCACTCCCGGGGCCTCCTCACACTCACACACCTACCCAGAGTGTCACTCCCGGGTCTTTCTCACACTCACACACCTACCCAGAGTGTCACTCCCGGGTCTTTCTCACACTCACACACCTACCCAGAGTGTCACTCCCGGGTCTTTCTCATACTCACACACCGACCCAGAGTGTCACTCCCGGGTGCTCCTCACACTCACACACCTACCCAGAGTGTCACTCCCGGGGCCTCCTCACACTCACACACCTACCCAGAGTGTCACTCCCGGGACCTCCTCACACTCACACACCTACCCAGAGTGTCACACACCCGGGTCTTTCTCACACTCACACACCTACCCAGAGTGTCACTCCCGGGTCCGCCTCACACTCACACACCTTCCCAGAGTATCACTCCCGGGACCTGCTCACACTCACACACCTACCCAGAGTGTCACTCCCGGGACCTCCTCACACTCACACACCTACCCAGAGTGTCACACCCGGGTCTTTTTCACACTCACACACCTACCCAGAGTGTCACTCCCGGGCCTTTCTCACACTCACACACCTACCCAGAGTGTCACACCCGGGTCTTTCTCACACTCACACACACCTACCCAGAGTGTCACTCCCGGGACCTGCTCACACTCACACACCTACCCAGAGTGTCACACCCGGGTCTTTCTCACACTCACACACCTACCCAGAGTGTCACTCCCGGGACCTCCTCACACTCACACACCTACCCAGAGTGTCACACCCGGGTCTTTCTCACACTCACACACCTACCCAGAGTGTCACTCCCGGGTCCGCCTCACACTCACACACCTACCCAGAGTATCACTCCCGGGACCTGCTCACACTCACACACCTACCCAGAGTGTCACTCCCGGGGCCTACTCACAGTCACACACCTACCCAGAGTGTCACTCCCGGGGCCTCCTCACTCTCACACCTACCCAGAGTGTCACACCCGGGTCTTTCTCACACTCACACACCTACCCAGAGTGTCACTCCCGGGCCTTTCTCACACTCACACACCTACCCAGAGTGTCACACCCGAGTCTTTCTCACACTCACACACACCTACCCAGAGTGTCACTCCCGGGACCTGCTCACACTCACACACCTACCCAGAGTGTCACTCCCGGGGCCTCCTCACTCTCACACACCTACCCAGAGTGTCACTCCCGGGGCCTCCTCACACTCTCACACCGATCCAGAATGTCACTCCCGGGTCTTTCTCACTCTCACACACCTACCCAGAGTGTCACTCCCGGGGCCTCCTCACACTCACACTCCTACCCAGAGTGTCACTCCCGGGTCTTTCTCGCACTCACACACCTACCCAGAGTGTCACTCCCGGGACCTCCTCACACTCACACACACCTACCCAGAGTGTCACTCCCGGGACCTGCTCACACTCACACACCTACCCAGAGTGTCACTCCCGGGACCTGCTCACACTCACACACCTACCCAGAGTGTCACTCCCGGGGCCTCCTCACTCTCACACACCTACCCAGAGTGTCACTCCCGGGGCCTCCTCACACTCACACACCTACCCAGAGTGTCACACCCGGGGCCTCCTCACACTCACACACCTACCCAGAGTGTTCCACCCGGGTCATTCTCACACTCAAACACCTACCCAGAGTGTCACACCCGGGTCTTCCTCACACTCACACACCTACCCAGAGTGTCACTCCCGGGTCTTTCTCGCACTCACACACCTACCCAGAGTGTCACACCCGGGTCTTCCTCACACTCACACACCTACCCAGAGTGTCACTCCCGGGTCTTTCTCACTCTCACACACCTACCCAGAGTGTCACACCCGGGTCTTCCTCACACTCACACACCTACCCAGAGTGTCACTCCCGGGTCTTTCTCACTCTCACACACCTACCCAGAGTGTCACTCCCGGGGCCTCCTCACACTCACACTCCTACCCAGAGTGTCACTCCCGGGGCCTCCTCACTCTCACACACCTACCCAGAGTGTCACTCCCGGGCCTTTCTCACACTCACACACCTACCCAGAGTGTCACTCCCGCGACCTCCTCACACTCACACACCTACCCAGAGTGTCACTCCCGGGGCCTCCTCACACTCACACACCTACCCAGAGTGTCACTCCCGGGACCTCCTCACACTCACACACCTACCCAGAGTGTCACTCCCGGGCCCTCCTCACACTCACACCTACCCAGAGTGTCACTCCCGGGCCTTTCTCACACTCACACACCTACCCAGAGTGTCACTCCCGTGGCCTCCTCACTCTCACACACCTACCCAGAGTGTCACTCCCGGGTCCTCCTCACACTCACACACCTACCCAGAGTGTCACACCCGGGGCCTTTTTGACACTCACACACCTACCCAGAGTGTCACACCCGGGTCTTTCTCACACTCACACACACCTACCCAGAGTGTCACTCCCGGGACCTGCTCACACTCACACACCTACCCAGAGTGTCACTCCCGGGGCCTCCTCACTCTCACACACCTACCCAGAGTGTCACTCCCGGGGCCTCCTCACACTCACACACCTACCCAGAGTGTCACTCCCGGGTCTTTCTCACACTCACACACCTACCCAGAGTGTCACTCCCGGGTCTTTCTCATACTCACACATCTACCCAGAGTGTCACTCCCGGGTCTTTCTCACTCTCACACACCTACCCAGAGTGTCACTCCCGGGTCTTTCTCACACTCACACACCTACCCAGAGTGTCACTCCCGGGTGTTTCTCACACTCACACACCTACCCAGAGAGTCACTCCCGGGACCTCCTCACACTCACACACCTACCCAGAGTGTCACTCCCGGGTCTTTCTCACACTCACACACCTACCCAGAGTGTCACTCCCGGGTCTTTCTCACTCTCACACACCTACCCAGAGTGTCACTCCCGGGTCTTTCTCACACTCACACACCTACCCAGAGTGTCACTCCCGGGTGTTTCTCACACTCACACACCTACCCAGAGTGTCACACCCGGGGCCTCCTCACACTCACACACCTTCCCAGAGTGTCACTCCTGGGTCCTCCTCCCTCTCACACACCTACCCAGAGTGTCACACCCGGATCTTTCTCACACTCACACACCTACCCAGAGTGTCACTCCCGGGGCCTACTCACACTAACACACCTACCCAGAGTGTCACTCCCAGGGCCTCCTCACACTCACACACCTACCCAGAGTGTCACACCCGGGTCCTCCTCACATTCACACACCTACCCAGAGTGTCACTCCCGGGGCCTCCTCACACTCACACACCTACCCAGAGTGTCACTCCCGGGTCCTCCTCACACTCACACACCTACCCAGAGTGTCACTCCCGGGCCTTTCTCACACTCACACACCTACCCAGAGTGTCACACCCGGGTCTTTCTCACACTCACACACACCTACCCAGAGTGTCACTCCCGGGACATGCTCACACTCACACACCTACCCAGAGTGTCACTCCCGGGTCTTTCTCACACTCACACACCTACCCAGAGTGTCACTCCCGGGTCCTCCTCACACTCACACACCTATCCAGAGTGTCACTCCCGGGGCCTCCTCACACTCACACACCTACCCAGAGTGTCACTCCCGGGGCCTCCTCACTCTCACACACCTACCCAGAGTGTCACTCCCGGGGCCTCCTCACACTCACACACCTACCCAGAGTGTCACTCCCGGGTCTTTCTCACACTCACACACCTACCCAGAGTGTCACTCCCGGGGCCTCCTCACACTCACACACCTTCCCAGAGTGTCACACCCGGGGCCTCCTCACACTCACACACCTTCCCAGAGTGTCACTCCCGGGTCTTTCTCACACTCACACATCTACCCAGAGTGTCACTCCCGGGGCCTCCTCACACTCACACACCTACCCAGAGTGTCACTCCCGGGGCCTCCTCACTCTCACACACCTACCCAGAGTGTCACTCCCGGGTCTTTCTCACACTCACACCTACCCAGAGTGTCACTCTCGGGACCTCTTCACACTCACACACCTACCCAGAGTGTCACTCCCGGGGCCTCCTCACACACACACACCTACCCAGAGTCTCACTCCCGGGGCCTCCTCACACTCACACACCTACCCAGAGTGTCACTCCCGGGGCCTCCTCACACTCACACACCTACCCAGAGTGTCACTCCCGGGACCTCCTCACTCTCACACACCTACCCAGAGTGTCACTCCCGGGTGTTTCTCACACTCACACACCTACCCAGAGTGTCACTCCCGGGGCCTCCTCACACTCACACACCTACCCAGAGTGTCACACCCGGGTCCTCCTCACACTCACACACCTACCCAGAGTGTCACTCCCGGGTCTTTCTCACTCTCACACACCTACCCAGAGTGTCACACCCGGGTCTTTCTCACACTCACACACCTACCCAGAGTGTCACACCCGGGGCCTCCTCACTCTCACACACCTACCCAGAGTGTCACTCCCGGGTGTTTCTCACACTCACACACCTACCCAGAGTGTCACTCCCGGGGCCTCCTCACACTCACACACCTACCTGGAGTGTCTGGTTTCGTTCCCTGAATGACCATGTAACCAGACTCCTTCAGCAAGTTCTCCACATTCCTCTTAACAAATGGATACATTCGCTCAATGTCAGTCTGTGTGAATCCAACCAAGGAAGGCAAATACTTCCCGAGGAATAGGGAAGGAAGGGTTTTCATTCCCATCCTGGAAATTGGGAAGAAGTTCAAGTGGATTCCTTTCACATTCCTGTAAGATAAGGGACAGACTCACTGAATAAAATCAGGATACCTGAGGCAGACCAGAGCGCCTCCCATCCCGGGCACCCTGGACCATCCCGGGAACCCTGTACCATCCCGGGCTCCCTCTACCATCCCGGGCACCCTGTACCATCCCGGGAACCCTCTACCATCCCGGGCACCCTGTACCATCCCGGGCACCCTCTACCATCCCGGCACCCTGTACCATCCCGGCACCCTGTACCATCCCGGGCACCCTGTACCATCCCGGGCACCCTGTACCATCCCGGGCACCCTGTACCATCCCGGGAACCCTCTACCATCCCGGCACCCTGTACCATCCCGGGAACCCTGTACCATCCCGGCACCCTGTACCATCCCGGGCACCCTGTACCATCCCGGGCACCCTGTACCATCCCGGGCACCCTGTACCATCCCGGGAACCCTGTACCATCCCGGGAACCCTGTACCATCCCGGGCTCCCTCTACCATCCCGGGCACCCTCTACCATCCCGGGCACCCTGTACCATCCCGGGAACCCTCTACCATCCCGGCACCCTGTACCATCCCGGGCACCCTCTACCATCCCGGGAACCCTCTACCATCCCGGGCACCCTCTACCATCCCGGGAACCCTCTACCATCCCGGGAACCCTCTACCATCCCGGGAACCCTCTACCATCCCGGGCACCCTGTACCATCCCGGGCACCCTGTACCATCCCGGGCACCCTGTACCATCCCGGGAACCCTGTACCATCCCGGGAACCCTCTACCATCCCGGCACCCTGTACCATCCCGGCACCCTGTACCATCCCGGGAACCCTGTACCATCCCGGGAACCCTCTACCATCCAGGGAACCCTGTACCTACCCGGGAACCCTGTACCATCCCGGGCACCCTGTACCATCCCGGGCACCCTGTACCATCCCGGGAACCCTGTACCATCCCGGGAACCCTGTACCATCCCGGGCTCCCTCTACCATCCCGGGAACCCTGTACCATCCCGGGCACCCTGTACCATCCCGGGAACTCTCTACCATCCCGGGAACCCTCTACCATCCCGGGAACCCTGTACCATCCCGGGAACCCTGTACCATCCCGGGAACCCTGTACCATCCCGGGCACCCTGTACCATCCCGGGCTCCCTCTACCATCCCGGGCACCCTCTACCATCCCGGCACCCTGTACCATCCCGGCACCCTGTACCATCCCGGCACCCTGTACCATCCCGGGAACCCTCTACCATCCCGGGAACCCTCTACCATCCCGGGAACCCTGTACCTACCCGGGAACCCTGTACCATCCCGGGCACCCTGTACCATCCCGGGCTCCCTCTACCATCCCGGCACCCTGTAACATCCCGGGCACCCTGTACCATCCCGGGCACCCTGTACCATCCCGGGCACCCTGTACCATCCCGGGCACCCTGTACCATCCCGGGCACCCTGTACCATCCCGGGCTCCCTCTACCATCCCGGCACCCTGTACCATCCCGGGCACCCTGTACCATCCCGGGAACCCTGTACCATCCCGGGCACCCTGTACCATCCCGGGCACCCTCTACCATCCCGGCACCCTGTACCATCCCGGCACCCTGTACCATCCCGGGAACCCTGTACCATCCCGGGCACCCTGTACCATCCCGGGAACCCTGTACCATCCCGGGAACCCTGTACCATCCCGGGAACCCTGTACCATCCCGGGAACCCTCTACCATCCAGGGAACCCTGTACCTACCCGGGAACCCTGTACCATCCCGGGCACCCTGTACCATCCCGGGAACCCTGTACCATCCCGGGAACCCTGTACCATCCCGGGAACCCTGTACCATCCCGGGAACCCTGTACCATCCCGGGCTCCCTCTACCATCCCGGCACCCTGTACCATCCCGGCACCCTCTACCATCCCGGGCACCCTGTACCATCCCGGGAACCCTCTACCATCCCGGGAACCCTGTACCATCCCGGGACCCTGTACCATCCCGGGCTCCCTCTACCATCCCGGCACCCTGTACCATCCCGGGCACCCTGTACCATCCCGGGGACCCTCTACCATCCCGGGAACCCTGTGCCTACCCGGGAACCCTGTACCATCCCGGGCACCCTGTACCATCCCGGGAACCCTCTACCATCCCGGGCACCCTGTACCATCCCGGGAACCCTCTACCATCCCGGGAACCCTGTACCATCCCGGGCACCCTGTACCATCCCGGGCACCCTGTACCATCCCGGGCACCCTGTACCATCCCGGGCACCCTGTACCATCCCGGGAACCCTCTACCATCCCGGGCACCCTGTACCATCCCGGCACCCTCTACCATCCCGGGCAAGGCAGCAAGTGAAAGCTCAAAAGCAACTTCCCCTTCAACCCCTGCCCCCCCCCCCATCCTTTGCACTCATCATTCTCTCTCTCCATGCCATCCCCTCCAAACTACACCAACTCCACAACCCCTCTTAAGTCCCCTCTGTCACCCCCTTCACTTTGCTTCCCACGTTATCCACCCACTATCCCCAACCTCACCAACATTTTCCATTCCTCCTCCCGCTTCACCCTGTCCTCACCTCGACCCCCTTTCCCACCTCCCCATACACTCTCCCAATGACTTCCTTCCCTAACCTTATCCCTACACCAAAGAACAAAGAAATGTACAGCACAGGAACAGGCCCTTCTGCCCTCCAAGCCCGTGCCGACCATGCTGCCCGACTAAACTACAATCTTCTACACTTCCTGGGTCCGTATCCTTCTATTCCCATCCTATTCATATATTTGTCAAGATGCCCCTTAAATGTCACTATCGTCCCTGCTTCCACCACCTCCTCCGGTAGCGAGTTCCACGCACCCACTACCCTCTGAGTAAAAAAACCTGCCTCGTACATCTACTCTAAACCTTGCCCCTCTCACCTTAAACCTATGCCCCTAGTAATTGACCCCTCTACATTGGTCCACATTGGCATTAACAACATAGGTAGGAAAGGGGACAAGGATGTCAGGCAGGCTTTCAGGGAGCTAGGATGGAAGCTCAGAACGAGAACAAACAGAGTTGTTATCTCTGGGTTGTTGCCCGTGCCACGTGATAATGAGATGAGGAATAGGGAGAGAGAGCAATTAAACACGTGGCTACAGGGATGGTGCAAGTGGGAGGGATTCAGATTTCTGGATAACTGGGGCTCTTTCTGGGGAAGGTGGGACCTCTACAGACAGGATGGTCTCCATCTGAACCTGAGGGGCACAAATATCCTGGGGGGGAGATTTGTTAGTGCTCTTTGGGGGGGTTTAAACTAATGCAGCAGGGGCATGGGAACCTGGATTGTAGTTTTAGGGTGTGTCTACTTCAATGCCAGGAGTATACGAAATAAGGTAGGGGAACTGGCAGCATGGGTTGGTACCTGGGACTTCGATGTTGTGGCCATTTCGGAGACATGGATAGAGCAGGGACAGGAATGGATGTTGCAGGTTCCGGGGTTTAGGTGTTTTAGTAAGCTCAGAGAAGGAGGCAAAAGAGGGGGAGGAGTGGCGCTGCTAGTCAAGAGCAGTATTACGGTGGCGGAGAGGGTGCTAGATTGGGACTCTTCTTCCGAGGTAGTATGGGCTGAAGTTAGAAACAGGAAAGGAGAGGTCACCCTGTTGGGAGTTTTCTATAGGCCTCCAAATAGTTCTAGGGATGTAGAGGAAAGGATGGCGAAGATGATTCTGGATAGGAGCGAAAGTAACAGGGTAGTTATTATGGGAGACTTTAACTTTCCAAATATTGACTGGAAAAGATATAGCTCGAGTACATTAGATGGGTCATTTTTTGTACAATGTGTGCAGGAGGGTTTCCTGACACAATATGTTGACAGGCCAACAAGAGGTGAGGCCACTTTGGATTTGGTTTTGGGTAATGAACCAGGCCAGGTGTTGGATTTGGAGGTAGGAGAGCACTTTGGGGACAGTGACCATAATTCGGTGACGTTTATGTTAGTGATGGAAAGAGATAAGTATACACCGCAGGGCAAGAGTTATAGCTGGGGGAAGGGCAATTATGATGCCATTAGACATGACTTTGGGGGAATAGGTTGGCGAAGTAGGCTGCAAGTGTTGGGCACACTGGATAAGTGGAGCTTGTTCAAGGAACAGCTACTGCGTGTTCTGGGTAAGTACGTACCGGTCAGGCAGGGAGGAAGGCGTCGAGCGAGGGAACCGTGGTTTACCAAGGAAGTGGAATCTCTTGTTAAGAGGAAGAAGGAGGCCTATGTGAAGATGAGGTGTGAAGTTCAGTTGGGGCGATGGATAGTTACAAGATAGCGAGGAAGGATCTAAAGAGAGAGCTAAGGCGAGCAAGGAGGGGACATGAGAAGTATTTGGCAGGTAGGATCAAGGAAACCCCAAAAGATTTCTATAGATATGTCAGGAATAAAAGAATGACTAGGGTAAGAGTAGGGCCAGTCAAGGACAGGGATGGGAAGTTGTGTGTGGAGTCTGAAGAGATAGGCGAGATACTAAATGAATATTTTTCGTCAGTATTCACTCAGGAAAAAGATAATGTTGTGGAGGAGAATGCGGAGACCCAGGCTATTAGAATAGATGGCATTGAGGTACGTAGGGAAGAGGTGTTGGCAATTCTGGACAGGCTGAAAATAGATAAGTCCCCGGGGCCTGATGGGATTTATCCTAGGATTCTCTGGGAGGCCAGGGAAGAGATTGCTGGGCCTTTGGCTTTGATTTTTATGTCATCATTGGTTACAGGAATAGTGCCAGAGGACTGGAGGTTAGCAAGTGTGGTACCTTTGTTCAAAAAGGGGAGTAGAGACAACCCAGGCAACTATAGACCGATGAGCCTCACGTCTGTTGTGGGTAAAGTCTTGGAGGGGATAATAAGAGACAAGATTTATAATCATCTAGATAGGAATAATATGATCAGGGATAGTCAACATGACTTTGTGAAGGGTAGGTCATGCCTTACAAACCTTATAGAGTTCTTTGAGAAGGTGACTGAACAGGTAGACGAGGGTAGAGCAGTTGATGTGGTGTATATGGATTTCAGTAAAGCGTTTGATAAGGTTCCCCATGGTAGGCTATTGCAGAAAATACGGAGGCTGGGGATTGAGGGTGATTTAGAGATGTGGATCAGAAATTGGCTAGCTGAAAGGAGACAGAGGGTGGTGGTTGATGGGAAATGTTCAGAATGGAGTTCAGTTACAAGTGGAATACCACAAGGATCTGTTCTGGGGCCGTTGCTGTTTGTCATTTTTATCAATGACCTAGAGGAGGGCGCAGAAGGGTGGGTGAGTAAATTTGCGGACGACACTAAAGTCAGTGGTGTTGTCGACAGTGCGGAAGGATGTAGCAGGTTACAGAGGGACATAGATAAGCTGCAGAGCTGGGCTGAGAGGTGGCAAATGGAGTTTAATGTAGAGAAGTGTGAGGTGATTCACTTTGGAAGGAATAACAGGAATGCGGAATATTTGGCTAATGGTAAAGTTCTTGGAAGTGTGGATGAGCAGAGGGATCTAGGTGTCCATGTACATAGATCCCTGAAAGTTGCCACCCAGGTTGATAGGGTTGTGAAGAAGGCCTATGGAGTGTTGGCCTTTATTGGTAGAGGGATTGAGTTCCGGAGTCGGGAGATCATGTTGCATCTGTACAGAACTCTGGTACGGCCGCATTTGGAGTATTGCGTACAGTTCTGGTCACCGCATTATAGGAAGGACGTGGAAGCTTTGGAGCAGGTGCAGAGGAGATTTACCAGGATGTTGCCTGGTATGGAGGGAAAATCTTATGAGGAAAAGCTGATGGACTTGAGGTTGTTTTCGTTGGAGAGAAGAAGGTTAAGAGGAGACTTAATAGAGGCATACAAAATGATCAGGGAGTTAGATAGGGTGGACAGTGAGAGTCTCCTCCCGCGGATGGAAATGGCTAGCACGAGGGGACATAACTTTAAACTGAGGGGTAATAGATATAGGACAGAGGTCAGAGGTAGGTTCTTTACGCAAAGAGTGGTGAGGCCGTGGAATGCCCTACCTGCAACAGTAGTGAACTCGCCAACATTGAGGGCATTTAAAAGTTTATTGGATAAGCATATGGACGATAATGGCATAGTGTAGGTTAGATGGCTTTTGTTTCGGTGCAACATCGTGGGCCGAAGGGCCTGTACTGCGTTGTATCGTTCTATGTTCTACCCCGGGGAAAAGCCTCTGACTATCCACTCTGTCTATGCCCCTCATAATTTTGTAGACCTCTATCAGGTCGCCCCTCAACCTCCTTCGTTCCAGTGAGAACAAACCGAGTTTATTCAACCGCTCCTAATAGCTAATCCCCTCCATACCAGGCAACACCCTGGTAAATCTCTTCTGCACCCTCTCTAAAGCCTCCACATCCTTCTGGTAGTGTGGCGACCAGAATTGAACACTATACTCCAAGTGTGGCCTAATTAAGGTTCTATACAGCTGCAACATGACTTGCCAATTCTTATACCCATCACTACCCTTCCCTGAATTTCCTTCACCCATTCCTGAGCCCACCCACATCCCCACCCCAAACACCTCCCTTGCCCCACAACCACTCCAATCCCCCTCTTTGTGATAAATTATGGGTATTTTATTCAATAACAGAAAGACTTACTCTGGCTTCATCTGGGCCATGTTAGTGGAAATCAGGGCACCCCAATCTCCCCCTTGCACGTAGAACCGATCGAACCCCAGGCGGCGCATTAGTTTGCAAAATACACGAGCAGCCGCAATGGAGTTAAAACCTGGAAAAGGCAAATATCACAAGATTTCAGATCTCCCTCACTAAAGGCATCCCATTTCAAACAACACAAGCCAAACAATTTACCCTTACCCAACCCAAACCAATCTACCCCGACCCGATCTACCCCGACCCGACCTACCCCGACCCGACCTACCCCGACCCGATCTACCCCGACCCGACCTACCCGACCCGACCTACCCCGACCCGACCTACCCCGACCCGACCTACCCCGACCCGACCTACCCCGACCCGACCTACCCCGACCCGACCTACCCCGACCCGACCTACCCCGACCCGATCTACCCCGACCCGATCTACCCCGACCCGATCTACCCCGACCCGACCTACCCCGACCCGACCTACCCCGACCCGACCTACCCCGACCCGACCTACCCCGACCCGACCTACCCCGACCCGACCTACCCCGACCCGACCTACCCCGACCCGACCTACCCCGACCCGACCTACCCCGACCCGACCTACCCCGACCCGACCTACCCCGACCCGACCTACCCCGACCCGACCTACCCCGACCCGACCTACCCCGACCCGACCTACCCCGACCCGACCTACCCCGACCCGACCTACCCCGACCCGACCTACCCCGACCCGACCTACCCCGACCCGACCTACCCCGACCCGACCTACCCCGACCCGACCTACCCCGACCCGACCTACCCCGACCCGACCTACCCCGACCCGACCTACCCCGACCCGACCTACCCCGACCCGACCTACCCCGACCCGACCTACCCCGACCCGACCTACCCCGACCCGACCTACCCCGACCCGACCTACCCCGACCCGACCTACCCCGACCCGACCTACCCCGACCCGACCTACCCCGACCCGACCTACCCCGACCCGACCTACCCCGACCCGACCTACCCCGACCCGACCTACCCCGACCCGACCTACCCCGTCTGTTAGTGACGGCTAAAGGTACAGGTAAACTGTAGCCATGATGTAAGAGTCCTTCCTGTTTATTTCCTTTGTTTCCATTATTTAAATTATATTTTTGGTCCATGGCCCCATTATCGGAATCTCCCTTTAAGCGGAAGATCCAAGCTGAAGCAGCCTGCTTGTCAGGACAGTGTGTTCCTAGGTTTTGTATTTTGGAGAGGAGTAACAGGTTTGTCAGTGCGAGTGGAACCTAGGAACTGGTTGTGAAGGAAGTCAGTTCGATTGGCTAGCCCAGGGTGTCCTGGCACTGATGATGCAAAAATAGAAAGGAAAGATGGTTGTGCCTAAAGAAAGGAGAAAGCCATGGTAGCTGGAGATTTCAGTAAGGACGGTGACGTTCTAGAGGAGGTTCAGATGAATACGGGTGAGGTATTAGATGTTTTAGCAGGCATGAAGTTGCATAAATCCCAGCACCTGGTGAAATGTATCCCAGGCTGCTATAGGAGGTGAGGGAGGAGACTTCTGGGGCCTTGACAGAGACATGTAAATCTTCGCTGGCCACATGTGAAGTGCCAAATGACTGGAGGAGAATTAATGTGGTTCCTTTAGTCAAAAATGGAAACCGTGATAGACCAGGTAATTACAGGCCCGTTAGTGTAACGTCAGTGGTAGGGAAATTACTGGAAGAAATTCTCAGAGACTGGGGACAGGGCTCATCAACACTTGGAAAGGCAGAGATTGATCAGCGATAGTCAGTCTGGGTTTACTGGTGGGAGATCCTGTCAAACTAATGGAGTTTTTTTGAAAAGGTGACTAAATATATTGATGAGGGTAGCACAGTAGATGTGGTTTACATGGACTTTAGTAAGGTCTGTTGCTAACTTTGGTTGGCTCTTAATTTGTTGCCCGTTGTATCTTTACTTAATTTGCTCTGTTTCTATTACCTTTGCTCTAGAGTCGCCAAGTATCTTTATGATACCGCCACAAGGTTCAAGTTCAAGTGCTGATCAATAACTCGACACACCAATCAGTAAGATTCAAATCAAAACACATTTATTACACACAGTCAATCACTACTCATGCATAAACTCTACTTTCTAGACTATTCCTATCACTAAAAGGCCTATACTTAGCTTCGGAACTGGCCCACCAGGTCAGGGGAACAAATGACCTTCCGTTCGATTCTGAGCCTGCGGGATTCAAAAGCTGGTATGGACTGGTAGCTAGGAGCGCCTATCTCGTAGCGAGCGTTGACTGGAGACTTACTTGGTTGATGCGGCAGCTTGGGCAGTTCACTGTCAAGGGTTGGTTCGCTGCTGAGTGACCCTGCCAAGAAGGACGATTTGAACTTGGGGACTCTACTTTATAGTCCCCAGGGGCTTCCCGTCCTTCGGGGCGGACCCCGTACCTAGTTCCAAGTGAATGGACTGTGTTCCGATCACTTGGATCGATTTCTCCAATACTGGAGCCGTTCCCTGATCGCTGGGCGGTCCCCTGAGTATCCGTTGGCCTTCCTTTGTCTTGGCTCCTGCTGGCGCCGAGGAGTCTGGCTTGGCCTTATTCACCTTACATGTTTCAATTGTTCCCGGGGATCGCTCATTAGTATGCAGGTGGCTGTGAGTTTCAGTGCTGTCTGGGCTTTTGCAACTTCTAATACACAGGAGACTTTGCACTTCCTAGTTTTTTCTGGCTTGGCTGAATTTCCCTGCAGTCTTTGCGGATCTCCATTTTAAGTCGGGAAGTGGCCAACCCAGGTGGCTACAGGCCTTTGACAAGGTCCCGCATGGAAGGCTGGCAGTGTTGTTGATAGTGAGGAGGATAGTCTTCGGCTTCAGCTGGTAAGTTGGGCAGAGCAATGGCAGATGGAATTTAATCCTGATAAGTGGGAGGTGATGCATTTTGGGAGGTTTTATAAGGATAGGATATACACAATACTCCCTAGGGAGTATTGAGGAACAAAGGGACCTTGGTGTACAAGTCCATGGATCCCTAAAGGCACACAGGTAGATGGGTTGGTGAAGGTGGCATATGGAATGCTTGCCTTTATTAGCTGGAGCATAGAATATAGGAGCAGGGAGGCCTTGGTACAAATTTATAAAATATTGGTTCGGCCACAATGGAATATTGTGAGCAGCTCTGGTCACCACACCATTGGAAGGACATGATTGCACTGGAGGGGGTGCAGAGGAGACTCCCCAGAATGTTGCCTGTGATGGAAAGTTTCAGCAATGAGGAGAGACTGGTTAGGCTGGGCTTGTTTTCCCTGGCTACATCGAGGGCATCTTGAAAATCATCGTACAAGAAACGCCCAGCTTCTGTCGCGACACGACGGGCTTCCTACAGAAACTCAGCACCCATGGACCAGTTGAACCAGGAACATTCCTCGTCACAATGGACGTCTCGGCACTCTACACCAGCATCCCCCAGGACGGCATTGCTGCAAAGTGCTGAGGTGACCGTCCTTGACGGGGATGAGAGTGTGTCCAAGTATGCAACCGATTTTGGAGAGTAGTCCATGGTGAGTCTGATGGTGGGTTGGAACTTATTGATGGCATCGTGTAGTCGTTTCAGTGATTCTTCGCCGTGGGTCCAAAGGAAAAAAATGTCATCGATGTATCTGGTGTATAACATCTGTTGAAGGTCCTGTGCGGTGAGGAGGGCTCAGTACTCAACACCGACAACTGCCAATCTCCAGACGCAATTCTGCAACTCATCCGCTTCATTCTGGATCATAACGTCTTCACCTTCGACAAAAGTTCTTCATCCAGACGCACGGAACAGCCATGGGGACCAAATTTGCACCTCAATATGCCAACATCTTCATGCATAAGTTTGAACAAGGCCTCCTCACCGCACAGGACCTTCAACCGATGTTATACACCAGATACATCGATGACATTTTTTTCCTTTGGACCCATGGTGAAGAATCACTGAAACAACTACACGATGACATCAATTAGTTCCATCCAACCATCAGATTCACCATGGCCTACTCTCCAAAATCAGTTGCATTCTTGGACACACTCGTCTCCATCAAGGACGGTCATGTCAGCACTTCGCTTTACCAAAAGCCCACGGATAACCTCACGATGCTCCACTTCTCCAGCTTCCACCCTAAACACATTAATGAAGCCATCCCCTATGGACAAGCTCTCAGTATACACAGGATCTGCTCAGGCGAGGAGGAGCGTAACAGACATCTGCAGACGCTGAAAGATGCCCTCGTACGAATGGGATATGGCGCTCGACTCATCGATCGACAGTTCCAACGCGCCACAGCTAAAAACCGCACCGACCTCCTCAGAAGACAAGCATGGGACACAACCGACAGAATACCCTTCGTCGTCCAGTACTTCCCCGGAGCGGAGAAACTACAACATTTTCTTCCCAGCCTTCAACACATCATTGATGAAGACGAACATCTTGCCAAGGTCATCCCCACACCCCCACTACTTGCCTTCAAACAACCGCGCAACCTCAAACAAACCATTGTTTGCAGCAAACTACCCAGTCTTCAGAACAGTGACCACGACACCACACAACCCTGCCATGGCAATCTCTGCAAGACGTGCCAGATCATCGACATGGATACCACCATTACACGTGAGAACACCACCCACTATGTATGTGGTACATACTCGTGCGACTCGGCCAACGTTGTCTACCTCATACGCTGCCGGAAAGGATGTCCCGAAGCGTGGTACATTGGCGAGACCATGCAGACGCTGCGACAACGGATGAATGGACATCGCGCGACAATCGCCAGGCAGGAATGTTCCCTTCCAGTCGGGGAACACTTCAGCAGTCAAGGGCATTCAGCCTCTGATCTCTGGGTAAGCGTTCTCCAAGGCGGCCTTCAGGACCCGCGACAACGCAAAATCGCCGAGCAGAAACGTATAGTCAAGTTCCGCACACGAGTGCGGCCTCAACCGGGATCTTGGATTCATGTTGCCTTACATTCACCCCCACCATCTGGCCTGGGCTTGCGAAATCCTACCAACTGCCCTGGCTTGAGACAATTCACACCTCTTTAACCTGGGGTTACCCCATCTCTGGATCTGTAAAGATTTAATCACCTGCTAATGGTCGCATTCCAAGCATTGTTTGGCATCTTTGAATTTGTCTATATATGTGTTTCTGGAACAGACCTCTTCATTCACCTGAGGAAGGAGCAGCGCTCCGAAAGCTAGTGCTTGAAACAAACCTGTTGGACTTTAACCTGGTGTTGTAAGACATCTTACTGTGCTCACCCCAGTCCAACGCCGGCATCTCCACATCATGTTTTCCCTGGAGCAGAGGAGGCTGAGGGGGGATCTGATCAAGGTTTACAAAATTCTGAGATTGTAAGAATCTTTTCCCCATGGCAGAGGTGTCCAAGTCCAGGGGGCATAGGTTAAAGGTGAGGAGTAAATGGTTTAGAGGGACCTGAGGAAACACTGTTTCACTCAGAGGTTGGTGGAAATATGGAACGGGCTGCCTGAGAGGGTGGTGGAGACAGGTCGCACCATTTAAGAAGTATCTGGACGCGCACTTAAATCGCCATGGCAGAGTGGGCTATGGGCCAATTGCTGGCAAATGGCATTAGTTTAAATTGGTATTTGATGGTCAGCACATACATGGTGGGCCGAAGGGCCTGTGGCTGTGCTGTATGACTCTATTATGAGGATACAAAGAGTCTGCAAAGGGAGATAAATAGGTTATATCACAAAGAACGGACAGCTGGAGTATAATGTAGCAAAATGTGAGGTTATCCACTTTGGTAGAAGAATAATCAGAATATTACTTAAATGGAGAGAGACTGCAGAATGCAATGGTACAGAGGGATCTGGGTGTCCATGTACATGAAGCACAAAAAGATTAGCATGCAAGTAATTAGAAAGACCAATGGAGTGTTGACCTTTATTGCAAAAAGGATAAACGTAAGGAAGTCTAGCTACATCTGTACAGGGCATTGGTTGGATGAAGGTTTTTACAAATTAATTCCATCATGGTAATCAAGTCCTGAAGTGGACTCAGAACTTCTGGCCCAGACGTAGAACCACGACTACTACATCACAAGATCTCCAACTAATCCCTATCGGTGCTAATGTATCACCCCCAGCACCATAAACTCTTATCTTGTGCAGCAACCTTTCATGTGGCACCTCAATGAATACCTTTCGGACATGCAAATACATTACATTTTTGTCCACCCAGCTTGTAACATCCTCAAAGAACATTGTTAAATTTGTCAAATCCGATTTCCCTTTCAAAAGACCATGTTGACTCTGCATAACTTTATTATGACTTTCTAAATGTTTTGTTATGACCACCTTAATAATGGATTCGAGCTTTTTCCCAAAGACAGATGTTGGACTAACTGACCTGCTTTCTGTTTCAATCCTTTCTTGAATTTTCCATTCTGCTGGGTCCAGAATCCGAGTACTTTGGAAGATTACAGCCAATTTGTCCACTATCTCTGCACCATTATTCAGACTCTGGTGCAGCACGGTGGCGCAGGGGGTTAGCCCTGCTGCCTCACGGCGCCGAGGTCCCAGGTTCGATCCCGGCTCTGGGAGTTTGCACATTCTCCCCGTGTTTGCGTGGGCCTCGCCCCCCACAACCCAAAGGTGTGCAGGGTAGGTGGATTGGCCGCGATAAATTGCCCCTTAATTGGAAAAATGAATTGGGTACTCTAAATTTTTTTTTTTTTAAACTCTGGTCCAGGAAACTTGTCTGCCTTTAGTCTCATTAGTTTTATATGTATTTAGGTTACAGACCAGTCATAATATACTCGAGGAGCTGAAAGGGCCTTCTCCTGTTCCTATGTAACCTGGGATAGAGCCCGAATATATTCGAAACAATTCCACCGCCAATCCTCATACAGTGCTAAAAGCAAATTACTGCGGATGTCGCAATCTGAACCAAAAATAAAACACTGGACAATCTCCACAGGTGTCACAGCCTCTGTGGAGAGAGAAGGGAGCAAACTTTTCCAGTCTGGATGACTCTTTGTCAAAGCCTGCTTCCTGTCAGTTGCATTACAATATTGTAATGGGAATGGGAGGAACCAGAGGAAGAGATTCAATGAGAAGGTGGTCCTCCCTGAGGACGAAGAGCCAGCGGAAGACTCACCTTGTTTGCATGGAGCCTCGGAGAAGCCATAGCCTGGGATGGATGGACAGATGACCTCAAAGGTTTCCCCGCTCAGGCCGGAACTGGCTGGATCGGTCAGCTGAGGGATGATCTTATAGAACTCGTAGAAAGAGCCTGGCCAGCCGTGGATCATTATCAGGGGTACCGCAATCTGGCCTTGGGGCAGACGGGGAGGCTTCACATGGACAAAATGGATAGAAATTCCTGGGAAACGAAACAAAGCATGCCAATGTTGCAGAGGTTAAAAGTCAACATGCACAGCTTTCTGCAACAACAGCTTGTATTTATATTATAAACTGAACTTAGTAAAACATTCCAAGGTGCTCCGCCATCACTTTCAACACAGTTTGATTTTTCTAAGCAAAGCTCGTCTCTCACCATTCCTTTCCCCACTATCTTACCCTTTGCTCTTTCCCAGCAAGGCAGCATTTAACCGAGGTTCCTGTCCCAGATCACAGGAAGACCTGGGTTCATAAGCTTGGCTGACACTCCAGTGTCATAGAGGGAGGGCTGTCTTACTGGAGGTGCTCATTGTTCGGTGAGATGTTACACATGAATGAGTTTCTGTCTGCCAGCTCAGCTGCCTGTTGGTCGTTCCCCCTTTGTTCCTCTGTGATCACATAGAATCCAAAGAGGGCGGAGTAGACAGGGCAGTGGACATGGGTAGAGTGCTCTTTTGAAGGGTCAGGGCAGACTCGATGGGTCCCCTTCTTCACTGTAGGGATTCTCTGATTCTATAACAACACCAAAAGTAGATAATTTGGTCCTTGGGCTCATGAAGGAGTGGTGTTAAACCACCCTGGGCAAGTGCACAGTCAATTCCAGCCCCACGTGTCCCGGAGCAACAACACAAGTGAATTAACACCAACATCTTTGGTCCTTGGTTTTCCATTAATTACAGTCACCAGGTTTGTAAGTTTAAACACAACTACTGTTTATAACTAAAACAAATATGAAATATGCAATGAATACAGGTTAAATGCCCTTAAACACCTGACCCTCCCTCTGCTCGCACACAGAAGACAGACAAACACAGAGGTGAGGAAAAGGTTGAAAAAATAATACGGATAAGTTCAAATCGTTCCGTTTCGACTTCCAGTGTCGGGGATGTGCTGAGCACAAAAGGTGGCTCTCCTCCTGAAAACACGGAATCAGGAATTTTAAACTAACAGTAACCCACTAAAACTGGGAGAAACCACTCTTTCCCCCCCTCCCCCACACACCCTCCTCTTAACACCAACAAGATGAGCTAAGCCAAGCAGCATCAATTCCAATGGTCAAAAAGACGGCAGAGGCTAAATGAATTGGGTACTCTAAATTTATATTTAAAAAAAAAGAAAAGACGAGGAAATAGCGAGCCTGAGGGGCAGCGATGCCCCAGCCACACCCGAGCAAGGCAGGACTCCAGGCCGCATGAAGAGTTACCCCCCCCCCTCCGACCAGTGGATAGAGGGAATTCCTCACACAGGAGCTCCAAGAACTCGAGGCCATGATGGTTGTGGCAGAGGCACTGATCGTCTTACAGGCAGCCCCAGAAAAAGTGGCGAGGCAGCTGGAGACGCAGGACGCTACAATCAAGGAGCTGGTGGAAGCCTCGATTGATCAGAGCAGCCGGATCTGCATTAGAAACAGAAGTAGCAAAGTTGGTGGCAGCACAAGGGACACTGGAGGAGAAGTCGAGGCCCAGGAAAATCATTTGTGAAGCCTGAACCTCCGCATAGTGGGCCTATCGGAGAGGGATGAAGGCAAAGCTCCACGGAGTACGGAGCCAAATGCTGGGTAACCTGGTGGGACGAGACAGCTTCCTAAAGCCCAAAGCTGGGAAACAGCCGAGGCCATCACTGCAAAGCTGCACTGGTACCAGGAAAGAATCTCAAACTGGGCCAGGCAGACAAAATCCTGCAACTGGGAGGGTCCATCCGGGTGGACCAAGATATTGGGGCAGACTTGGCCAAGCGCTGGCAGAGTTTATAAGAGCTATGTAAAATTTGGAATGCTGTACCCAGCCAAGCTCTGGGTGACTCTCCAGGGCACTGGTGGATGCAGATAGATTCATCCACAAACCCAAGCTGGGAAGAGAGCAACAAAACCGTCGCTGAGCCAGACACCCCAACGAATTAGGACAATGGGCTGGTTTAGCACAGGGCTAAATCGCTGGCTTTGAAAGCAGACCCAGGTAGGCCAGCAGCACGGTTCAATTCCCGTACCAGCCTCCCCGAACAGGCGCCGGAATGTGGCGACTAGGGGCTTTTCACAGTAACTTCATTTGAAGCCCACTTGCGACAATAAGCGATTTTCAATGTGATCCTGCTTTGTGCGGGACTGTCCACCTCGTTTTAAAAGGTAGAACTAGGACTCAGAAAGGAGGGATAGAGAGCAGCATAGCGCAGAGGGGGTGGAGAGGAGGTGGGGGGGGATTAGGAAACTCAGCAGTCAGGGGAGGTATACATTGGCCCCAGGAGAAGGACCACCACACAAGTGGGTAAGTTAGCTCCAAGAAGTACGAGCAAAGGGGTGGGTAGCGTGGCTACCGGGGGGGGGGGGGGGCACCACAAATGGATGGTTAGTAAGGGGGCAAACAGGGGGGGGAGGGAGAAGGTAGAAACACTCATGGGGATAGCAAAGGCAGAGTGGGGGCTTGGGGTGCAGTGCAAGGCTGGCTCAAACAGATTGCACAGGGCAGCAAGGAACACAGAGACACCGCAAGCTACCACGTTGGAGGGCCCCAAACAAAGCGAAACCCCAGCGGCACCTACTCAGCAATAACCTGCTCACGGACGCTCAGTTTGGGTTCCGCCAGGGCCACTCAGCTCCTGACTTCATAATGCTGAAGTGCAAAGGGACTTGAGAGTCCTAGTCCAGGATTCCCTAAAGGTAAACTTGCAGGTTGAGTCCGTAATTAAGAAAGCAAATGCAATGTTGTCATTCATCTCAAGAGGCTTGGAATATAAAAGCAGGGATGTACTTCTGAAGCTTTATAAAGCACTAGTTAGGCCCCATTTAGAATACTGTGAGCAATTTTGGGCCCCACACCTCAGGAAGGACATACTGGCACTGGAGCGGGTCCAGCGGAAATTCACACGGATGATCCCAGGAATGGTAGGCCTAACATACGATGAACGTCTGAGGATCCTGGGAGTATATTCATTGGAGTTTAGGAGGTTGAGGGGAGATCTAATAGAAACTTACAAGATAATGAATGGCTTAGATAGGGTGGATGTAGGGAAGTTGTTTCCATTAGCAGGGGAGACTAGGACCCAGGGGCACAGCCTTAGAATAAAAGGGAGTCACTTTAGAACAGAGATGAGGAGAAATTTCTTCAGCCAGAGAGTGGTGGGTCTGTGGAATTCCTTGCCACAGAGGGCGGTGGAGGCCGGGACGTTGAGTGTCTTTAAGATAGAAGTTGATAAATTCTTGATTTCTCGAGGAATTAAGGGCTATGGAGAGAGCGGGTAAATGGAGTTGAAATCAGCCATGATTGAATGGCGGAGTGGACTCGATGGGCCGAATGGCCTTACTTCCGCTCCTATATCTTATGGTCTTATGGACCTCGTTACAGCCTTGGTTCAAACATGGACAAGAGAGCTGAATGCCAGAGGTGAGGTGAGAGTGACTGCCCTCGACATCAACTATTCTATTTTGTAACATGGCAATGATTTCATTCACCTCCCACCACCTCCCCTGTCTCCTGGTTGTGTGCAGATTCATCTTCAATTCCTGCAGGAGCCTTTCTACCCTGTTCAGGATTTTAGTGACCTTTGACAACTGGGAACCACATTTGCAACTGATATCATCTCCTCAGTTCTCCCAATGTGGTAACTACGCTGGGAATCACCCAGCACCATTTCTGTATCACCACAGACGCAAGAACAACTCACCTTCAATTCTGGTTCTGAAATGTGGAAAACGGTTCAGAATATCCAGCTGCCTCTTCCAGTCATAGTCCTTCCTCCAATAAGACACGACCTTCCTCAGGTAGGTGGAGTTAAAACCATAGTGAAACTTGCTGCCCTCCAGTGGTGGAGTGAAGCGAGTGTGGTCCAGGCGATGGTGCAGGTCCTGAAAGGTATCAACATCTAATAGTGAAGCATGGCCTCTGTCAGACACTTGTATACACCAGCACTAACCACCAAATCAACGTGCAGCTTTTAATACAATAGCTTTTTTTACCATAGAAAGCATCCTATCGGGCTGCATCACAGCCTGGTATGGCAACTGCTCGGCCCAGGACCGCAAGAAACTACAGAGAGTCGTGAACACAGCCCAGTCCATCACACGAACCTGCCTCCCATCCATTGACTCCATCTACACCTCCCGCTGCCTGGGGAAAGCGAGCAGCATAATCAAAGACCCCTCCCACCCGGCTTACTCACTCTTCCAACTTCTTCCATCGGGCAGGAGATACAGAAATCTGAGAACACGCATGAACAGACTCAAAAACAGCTTCTTCCCCACTGTCACCAGACTCCTAAATGACCCTCTTATGGACTGACCTCATTAACACTACACCCTGTATGCTTCATCCGATGCCAGTGCTTATGTAGTTACATTGTATATGTTGTGTTGCCCTATTATGTATTTTCTTTTATTCCCTTTTCTTCTCATGTACTTAATGATCTGTTGAGCTGCTCGGAGAAAAATACTTTTCACTGTAACTCGGTACTCGGGACAATAAACCAATCCAATCCTACCGATAGGGCAGCACGGTAGCACAAGTGATTAGCACTGTGGCTTCACAGCGCCAGGGCCCCAGGTTCGATTCCCCGCTGGGTCACTGTCTGTGCGGAGTTTGCACGTTCTCCCCGTGTGTGCGTGGGTTTCCTCCGGGTGCTCCGGTTTCCTCCCACAGTCCAAAGACGTGCAGGTTAGGTGGATTGGCCATGCTAAATTACCCCGTAGTGTCCATAAGGGTTGGGAGGGGTTATTGGGTTGCGGGGATAAGGTGGAAGTGAGGGATTAATGTGGGTCGGTGCAGACTCGATGGGCCGAATGGCCTCCTTCTGCACTGTATGTTCTATGTAATCTATGTAATCCAATCCAATCCAAAGTAAGTCTCATGGTAAAGTTGATTTGAATTTGGAATCTGAGCAAAAGTACCATATCCTTCTCTGTGTGGCCATTGTTATTATTCACGCTGTTACCAAACCAGTTACTGACCCTGTCACCAGTATCTTTCTTTATGAGGCCTATTACAAGCTTTTGTGAGGGCCACGAAGAATCCAGCATGAGTTTTAAGGATACAAAGTAATAACATTTATTTACAATAACATATATATACACAACAGCAGCAACCTTGCTTGCTGCTTACTCCTTCCTGCTGGTTCCAAACTGGCCAGCTTTATTTATACTTGGAGTTTACAAATGGTTTCTCCACCCCCCTCATTGGGAAAGCTCATACTCCCACAGGATTGTGGGATTGTCATTAGTCCTCAGTCAATGGTAAGCAGGCAGGTTATAACGCAAGCATTATTACTTGCTCAATTTTTAGTCCTATTATCAGTTCTGTTACTGGCTCTATTACGACCAGTTACTATTATTATTACTACCATTTGTACCAGTTCTGTTACCAGTACTGTCAGTAGCTTTGTTACTTTTTTGTATCGTTCATGGGCTGCGGGTGTCTGGCTGTGCCAGTATTTATTGTCCATCCCTGAGCGGCACTTAAGAGTCAAGCCCATTGCTGTGGGTCTGGAGTCACATGTAGGCCAGACCAGGTAAGGACGGCAGATTAGTGAACCAGATGGGTTTTTACAACAATGGTTTCATGGTCAGCATTAGATTTTTAATGAATTTGAATTTTACCATCTGCCGTGGTGGGATTCGAACCCTGGTCTCCGGAGCATTATTACCCTGGTCCCCAGAGCATTATTACCCTGGTCCCCAGAGCATTATTATCCTGGTCCCCAGAGCATTATTATCCTGGTCCCCAGAGCATTATTACCCTGGTCCCCAGAGCATTATTACCCTGGTCCCCAGAGCATTATTACCCTGGTCCCCAGAGCATTATTACCCTGGTCCCCAGAGCATTATTACCCTGGTCCCCAGAGCATTATTACCCTGGTCCCCAGAGCATTATTACCCTGGTCCCCAGAGCATTATTACCCTGGTCCCCAGAGCATTATTACCCTGGTCCCCAGAGCATTATTACCCTGGTCCCCAGAGCATTATTACCCTGGTCCCCGGAGCATTATTACCCTGGTCCCCGGAGCATTATTACCCTGGTCCCCAGAGCATTATTACCCTGGTCCCCAGAGCATTATTACCCTGGATCTCTGGATTACCCGTCCAGTACCAATACCACTATGCCACTGCCTTCCCTGTTAAATGTTAAACTTGCTCAATTACTAGTTGCTGGTCTGTAACTATTTATACAACTGGTCTGTTGCTGGTTTTATTACATGACTGTTCTATGGCTGGTTCTGTGTCTAGCTCTTTTACTGGTCAGTGACCAATTCTTTTACTGGTCAGTAACTGGTTTTATTACTAGTCAATTACTGATTCTATTGCCAGTTTTAATAGAAGTCATAGAATTTACAGTGCAGAAGGAGGCCATTTGGCCCATCGAGTTTACACTGGCCCTTGGAAAGAGCACCCACGTAAGCCCACACCTCCACCCTATCCCCGTAACCTCACCGAACCCTTTTTGGTCACTAAGGGCAGTTTATCATGGCCAATCCACCTATCCTGCACATCTTTGGACTGTGGGAGGAAACCGGAGCACCCGGAGGAAACCCACGCACACACGGGGAGAACATGCAGACTCCGCACAGACAGTGACCCACGCCGGGAATCGAACCTGGGACCCCGGAGCTGTGAAGCAACTGTGCTAACCACTGTACTACCATGCCGCCCACACAGATTAATAGTGATCTTTGGTCAGTTGGTTCTTACTGGTTCTGTTACTGGTTCTGTCTCGTGTCCAACAATTACCTGGATCATCTCCTCAGATGTTTCAATTGTGAACGGGTGGATTTTTTCATCCTCCTCTGTGTCCTGTGGCTGGCTGGCTCCCCACCAGCCATCCCCTTCCGGAATAGACTTTGGGTTCTCATGGAAAAACAAATAATAAAGGAGACTTCCAACTGCCACAGTGAAGATCAGGAGGAACATGATGGAATCTGGGAGAGGAGGACAAGGTTCACCAGTGAAACACATTTTACATATCAGCTCAGAAATTCTCACAACCCTGTCTCCTCACTCAAAACACAGTCTGCAACTCAGGAAAATGTCAGAGACACTTCAGCAGTCACATTCAACGAGAGGCCAACACAGCACCAGGCATGGAGGAACTGACTGTAATCGTGGAGAACTTGGATTTTCATACACACAGTGTGGATTGCTGGGTCATGGAACATGTTGAAGATAGTTTTCTTTATTAGCATGCCAAGTATTAAGATCCAGGGGGCGCGATTCTCCGACCCTCCACCGGGTCGGAGAATCACCGGGGGCTGGCGTGAATCCCGCCCCCGCCGTGTCGCGCATTCTCCGCCACCGGTGATTCTGCGGGGGCGGGAATCGCGCCGCGCCGGTCAGCGGGAATCCGCTGGCGATTCTCCGGTCCGCGATGGGCCGAAGTCCCGCCGCTGTCAACCCACGCCAGCCGGCGTGGATTGAACCACCTTTGGGACGGCGGGACACGGCGGCACGGGCGGGCTCCGGGGTCCTGGGGGGGGCCGCGCGGGGCGATCTGGCCCCGGGGGGTGCCCCCACGGTGGCCTGACCCCCGATCAGGGCCCACCGATCCGCGGGCGGGCCTGTGCCGTGAGGGCACTCTTTTCCTTCCGCCTTTGCCATGGTCTCCACTATGACGGAGGAGACCCCCTCCACTGCGCATGCGCGGGGATGCCGTGAGTGGCCGCTGACGCTCCCGCGCATGCGTCGCATGGCAAAGTCATTTCCGCGCCGGCTGGCGGGGCATCAAAGGCCTTTCCCGCCAGCTGGCGGGGCGCAAATCAGTCCGGCGCGGGCCTAGCCCCTCAAGGTTCGGGCTCGGCTCCTCAAGACTTGGAGAATTCCGCACCTTTGGGGCGGCGCGATGCCGGACTGAATCGCGCCGTTTTTGGCGCCGGTCGGCGGACATCGCGGCGATTGCGGAGATTCCCGCCCCAGGTTCCAACATTTGTTCGGATACCAGAGAAGAACCCCAAACACTTCTTTTTAATTTGTAAAGCTGTGAGGAAATGATATTTCACCCCAGGAGAGATGACTCTGACAATAGGTATTTTTTATGTTAAAACAAACTTTAATTTAAACACAGAATTAACCACATTAATATCAACGAAAATAGCTTTACAATTATCACTTAAACAGTACTTAAACACAAGGAAAAACTTAAACTTACACCTTCAGATAAATATTCCAACCAAGCAACCCCCAATACAGTTCAAATGCCACTGATGAATAAAGTTAGAGTCTGGTTTAGCACAGTGGGATAAATAGCTGGCTTGTAATGTAGAACAATGCCAGCAGCGCAGCTTCAATTCCCGTACCAGCCTCCCCAAACAGGTGCCGGAATGTGGCGACTAGAGGCTTTTCACAGTAACTTCATTGAAGCTTACTTGTGACAATAAGCGATTATTATTAGTTAACAGTACAGGTTTACTTGCTTATCTGTGTAGCAACTTTTTGGACAGAGAACCTTTCCAGGACAATGGGATGTAAATCAGTTTTGCCCTGGCCGGACGGAATCGCACTATACGAATGGGAAAATGATTAAAGTTGTCCCCAACATCCACTTGAGCCATTTGCAAGAGATCAGGCATTAGACATTATGGAACTTTTTGTGGAGAAACTGATCAAATCAGTTTGATCCTGCCAGCAATGAGCAGGCCTTTGTCCTGGGACTCACCGGTGGGAGGGGCCAGTCAGCTCCATTCAGGTTTTTGCCCTTAAAAATCTGGAACTCAGAGGCTCTCGCTCTCTTCCTTCGCTCTCTCTTCACTTGCTACGTGGCTTTTATAGAATATACAGTGCAGAAGGAGGCCATTTGGCCCATCGAGTCTGCACCAGCCCTTGGGAAAGAGCACCCTACCCAATCCCACACCTACACCCTATCCCCGTAACCCAATGTTACCTTTAGCATGGCCAACCCACCTAACCCGCACAGTCTTTGGACTGTGGGAGGAAACCGGAGCACCCGGAGGAAACCCACGCAGACACGGGGAGAAAGTGCAGACTCCGCACAGACAGTGACCCAAGCCGGGAATCGAACCTGATACCCTGGAGCTGTGAAGCAACTGTGCTAACCACTGTGCTATCGTGCTGCTTCTACCAGACTACAAGACAGAAGGTCACAATTACCAGACTACACAGGATCAAGGCCCAGCAGCCAAATTGGATCAGATAGTTTTGAGGAAGAGCTGTTGTTCTGTTTCGGTTCCAACAGTGTCGCCAATACTGTGGGCATTTCTATTTATCTTAGTGAACCACAAGCCTTCCCTTATATCGATCAAATGAACAAACAATCAGTTAGTTAGTTCAACTCCGTCCTGAACGCGAAGCGTGGTGGATCACACTATTGATCCCTGTTCAGCCTTGGTGGCCCGGTCACCCTTGGTCAAGGCAAGGTTCTACCCTCCTCTATCTTATGGTTTGGGACATTTACCTAATATTTCATTAATACATTCATAAATCTATTCATCTCCAACGGTTACTCTAATTCAGGTCACTATAAAACATTTAATTTATCCTCACAGTTGATCACGAGCTAACACTATCTAAGCTACTCTCATGCTGCTGGTGAATATCAAAGAACTTGTATACAGTACAAAATTTAAAACTGCAGCATCACATTTCTACTTAATCCTAATAAAGTTAAAGAGGTACATGGTTTATTTTTAGCAGCGATTGTTACACGAGTTCAATTTTGTTGAATTCCAAAGAAGGGGGCTCGGACTGTGTATATCGGGGAGCGGGAGGCTTTTGCTCGCCCTTTACGGAGTCGGAGTGTCTGAATGACACTGCAGATTATTGCAATTACTATGTATGAACGGGGGGTTCCATTTGGCAGTGTTTTCACACCAGGTGGGGGTTTCGATGTCTGTCTTTATGGGTGGTGTAGTGTCCGGGCTGGGGTTTGCCTGTTGGGTGGTCGTGTTCGGGGCTGGTGTGGGGTTAAAGCAGTCCGTTGCGCGCGCAGTTGCAGAAGTCCAGCGATGATCCAAACGCATGTCAGCAGTCCTTGCTTCATCCTGTGTTGTCTGTTTTCCGGGTAATCCTGGGGGTGCAAGCATAGTATCTGTTATTATCTTTGGTAATATCTCGTTTTATTAGTCTTTCTCTCCTTACTCCAATTACCCGTTATGATTGTCACCATGTGTGACTCCCTCAGTTCTTTTTCGTAATACCATTTTGGAGAGGCAAGAAATGCAAAATATTTTTGAAAGTACAGAGACTCTCGCAGCTTGTGGTCGATGCGGGGAGTAGGCGGACAATTTCTCCGACCAGTCTTTTCTTTACTTGCAACCAGTGGTGGTTGAGGCTTAACTCAACCAGCCGAATTTCAGGGCGGCCAGTTTTATAGAGTTTTGTCCCAAGGCTCAGAGATGGTTCGCGTGTAGCAGGGTGTATAGCAGCAGTGATCAGCAACCAATTGTGTCGTATGTATAAATAGCATGTGGGGAGCAACCAGGGGGTCGCGGGAGCTAAAGGGAAGAAGGGGTGAGCGTACGGAACGTGGCAAAATACATTCTTTATACCACAACCAAAGGGAGAGCAGAGAAGGTGAAACTAAGGCTTGTCAAAGACAGTGCAGAGTGTAGAGAACCATTCCAGAGCGTATGAAGTGACGGGAACATGAGGTGCGTGTGGGCCGCTGCAGGATAAGAATGGGTGGAATCCCCGGGTAGGGCGGGGGTTAGTGCCGTTACTCCACTACCCAAGCTTAACTGACCGGATGAATTTGGGGACCTCAGGTAGGGCGGGGATCAGTGCCGTTACTCCCTACCTGGGTTCCTGGGTGGACGGTAAGAGTTTGTAGTCATGTGGAAACTTGTCATAAAGACTGGGAGAACAGTGATCTGTTTCTCAACAAACGTGGGCCTTTAACTGTCTTTGGGCATCGTACCCTCGAATCAGAAGAGTAATTTTGTGTCGGGCGACATGAATTAAAACCATGTGGTAGAACAAGAAGAAGGAAAAAGGTGGGCAGGCTCCATCAGAACTTGGACACCTTAATACTTAGGCGGTGTCTCGTTCTCATCATCTGGACACCTCAGGGTTCTGTACCAAACAGTATTGTAAAAGCCTTACCGAAACGAGAGTCAGTATCTGAATCATCACCATGTCCCGGTTGCCAGACTCGTGTCTGCCGTTTCTGTGCCTTGGCCGCATGGGCCATTGGATGGTCCAAATCGTCGTGCCTTACTCCCTGCAAGAGTTGTCGCGGTGCCAAAGAGGGGCTTGTTTGTCATGAGGCATAGGGGCGGTGGGAGTGGAGGGCAAGTTACTGTCGTCGGGCGGTGGCTGTGGCAGTGGCTGGGGGAGGGCATATAGGAGGTCAAAGATATCTAAGTCGTGGTTCCAGGGCTGGGGGCAGAGAGATCGCGCCAGTGTTGAAGGATAGTAATCAAATCCGGGAGGCTCTCGCTGTTGTCGGAGTCAAGTGCAAGGTGAAAGGCTGTACCTGTGGGCGGAGACAAGTTCGGGTCTGTGGGCGTAGACAAGGGATAAATGCCGACATGGCAGGGGGAGGGTTGGCGTAGTGGTCGGACAAGGTTGTCGATGGGTGGGGCATAATCGTCTCCTATTGCCAGAGAGGTGTGGTGGGAGTGGCTACATTGTGATCCGTAGACTTTGAGTTGGTTGGTGTGGAACCAACCAGTCTTACCATTGGGGTACGTTATCTTGTACACGGAACGGGCAGCACGGTGGCACAGTGGTTAGCCCTGCTGTCTCACGGCGCAGAGGTCCCAGGTTCGATCCCGGTTCTGGTCATTGTCCATGTGGAGTTTGCGCATTCTCCCCGTGTTTGCATGGGTTTCGCCCCCACAGCCCAAAAGATGTGCAGTGTAGGTAGATTGGCCATGCTAAATTGCCCCTTAATTGGAAAAAATGAATTGGGTACTCAAAATTTTTTTTTTTTTCTTTAAAAATCTTGTACACGGAGGGGCTCACTTTGTCGGAAATGGAGTAGGGTTCTGCAAATTTGGGGGAGAGGAAAGAACTGGAGTTGTAAAGTTAAACCATTGCTGACCGACTGTGTACTCTACGGGGTGGACGGTTTTGTCAAAGCAGGCTTTACTCTGCTTTCTTCTCGGGCCAATCGGACAGCTGCAGCGAGTTGTGCTGCTTTAATGTTATCTGTTACCTGTTGGACTGTTTTTTTGTGGGTGAGGGCGGTCACTGTAGGGTTTGCCAGATCGAGGCCTAATAAATATTCAATACCCTTCATGGGCTGTCCGGTTATGAGAGTGTGGGGGAGTGAAACCTGTGGAACTGGAAACGGTGTTCCAAATAAACATGAGAGCAAATGGGAGGACCGTGTCCCACGTGGTATTGTTCTGTTGCACCATCTTCCTCACGGTCGCTTTTAAAGTTCGATTCATTCTCTCGACAATGCCGCTGGATTGGGGGTGATATGCGATATGGAATTGTCTGCCTGATCCCAAAATTGTTAAAACATTTTGCATGACTCTGCCGGTGAAGTGGGAACCTTGGTCTGACTCAATGCTGCAGGGGGGACCCCAGCGTGTAAATATCTGTTGGGTCAAAATCTTAGTGGTGGTCTTTGCTGTGTTTGTCCGTGAGGGAAATGCTTCTACCCATTTAGTAAAGGTGTTGATTACAACCAGCACGTACTTGAAACCGTTTCTGCAAGGGGGAAGGGGGCCAATGTAATAGAGTTGCAAATTTGTCCAAGGGCCATTCACAGGTCGGATGTGTCTTAATTGTCCTTTCTTTGAGTAACGTTCAGGATTGTTCTGAGCACAGATAAGGCAATTCTCGACATAATGGGTTACATCGCTTTTTAAATCGGGCCACCAACACAAAGGTCCTAAATGGACAATGGTAACCCTCGACTGGGTCTCCTTTGTTATACCCGGTGGCATCTAATTTGGCTGTTTGCATTTCCTGTAGGGATCTTCCTGCTACATTTTGGGGTTCGGGCAAAGCTGATCTTACGGACTGGCTCAGGCTCATAACAATTAGCTTTACTTTCTCTCTCTTGTCTAGGCTGTACATAACCTTTGGTTGGCGCACCTCCTCAAAGAAGCTGTGCGGGTCTGCGGTGGGCTGGAATGGAATAGTTTTCGTGCAAGCTTCTCTTAATTGGGTTATGGATAGTGGGGTGGTGTAAACGATATCAGGCTCATCCTGATCCGATGACTTGCGTTGTGTGGTAACCGGATTCATGGGGGTTGAATTGTGAGTGGAGGTGTGTGCTGCCTGTGCAGTCGGTGCTGCCGGTGCTTTTCTTTTTAGGGCGTGGGGGGCTCGATTTTGATTTCCCACGTCCTCTACGTATCTTTGGGCGCTTTTGTTTAACTCTTGCCAATTGGGAGCATCTTCCTCATCTAAATCCTGCCCGAAAGTGTACCTGAAGCCATTCTGTACTGAGAGTAGCGACTGTAACTTTTCTATCTTCTGTCGGCATTTAGCATGGTCAACGGAACTCTGCCTCTGTTCCTTAGTGGAGCTGTGGAGCGCTCTCAAAGCTGCTTTTAGATCTGCGCATTTGCTAGTTAGCTGGGCGACCTGTTGTTCTGTGTCCTCTCTTACCAGGACTGCGCGCTGTGTATCTTGGTAGGCTTTATCGTACTGAGTCTGGAAGCTACTAAGGTGAACTAGACAAGATTGATGTGCACATTTTACATCGGCCATTTCCTTATCCTTAGCTGCTAACTGTTCCCGGAGTTGCTCAATTATCTTCTCGCTTTCGTTACTGTTTCCCTCGTTCTTTTCTTCCTTCTCAATTAACAGCCTACCGAGCGTCTTCACGACCTCCTCTGTGCCTCGCAACTGTGCCAAACAGGACACTATTGCCGTCGGCTTTCTGACTTTCCCTACATTTTACTTGCTTCGGTTCTCTGACCAAGTCTGTCCTATCTTTCCTGGACCTGACGCATCATTAGCGCAAAATTTGGACCAAAGGGGCCAAGTATTTCCTAACTCTTCCTCCCATATGGGGCATTGCTCTGCTCTGTTGGTCGCTGCGACCTCGGGTTCCTGTGGATTCATCAATCGTTCCATTGCTTTAGTGGCCATTAATTCTCGTATCTCTTTTGCTACTTATAATTTCGGACAGGGGAAGGCAGCACGGTGGCACAGTGGTTAGTACTGCTGCCTCATGGCGCCAAGGTCCCAGGTTCGATCCCGGCTCTGGGTCACTGTCCGTGTGGAGTTTGCACATTCTCCCCATATCTGCGTGGGTTTCGCCCTCACAACCCAAAGATGTGCAGCTTAGGTGGATTGGCCACGCTAAATTGCCCACGCAAACATGGAGAGAATATGCAAACTCCACACGGACAGTGACCCAGAGCCGGGATCGAACCTGGGACCTTGGCGCCATGAGGCACAGGGATAACCCACTGCGCCACCGTACTGCCCAGTTGTACACAATTCTAACGAGTTTACCGTACTCTTCTTGTAAGGTACGTATGCAGGTTAGTACACACTTCTGAAATTTGGTTATTTGGTCAATATGGGACTTGGACTTGTGGTTCTTTATCTTTCTCGCAATTGGATTCAAAGTTTGTGGGTTCTCTCGGAGTGACTAAGTCACTTCTAATCGAGTCCCACCAGAGTCGTCAATAATGTTGCTCTGTTTCGGTCCCAACAGCGTCGCCAATACTGTGGGTATTTCTATTTATCTTAGTGAACCACAAGCCTTCCCTTATATCGATCAAATGACCACACAACAAGTTAGATAGTTCAAAAGATGGTTTATTTACATACACAAGAGTTATCTCAACATGCAAACACAATATCTACTACGAGTTAAACTACACCTATCAGCTACAATAACCTATACTTAACTTCAGGGCAACCGGCACTGTGCAAATGGATACAGAAAAAGAAATGTACAGCACAGGAACAGGCCCTTCGGCCCTCCAAGCCCGTGCCGACCATGCTGCCCGACTAAACTACAATCTTCTACACTTCCTGGGTCCATATCCCTCTATTCCCATCCTATTCATGTATTTGTCAAGATGCCCCTTAAATGTCACTATCGTCCCTGCATCCGCCACCTCCTCCGGTAGCGGGTTCCAGGCACCCACTACCCTCTGTGTAAAAAACTTGCCTCGTACATCTACTCTAAACCTTGCCTCTCGCACCTTAAACCTATGCCCCCTAGTAATTGACCCCTCTGCCCTGGGGAAAAGCCTCTGACTATCCACTCTGTCTATGCCCCTCATAATTTTGTAGACCTCTATCAGGTCGCCCCTCAACCTCCGTCGTTCCAGTGAGAAAAAAACGAGTTTATTCAACCACTCCTCATAGCTAATGCCCTCCATACCAGGCAACATTCTGGTAAATCTCTTCTGCACCCTCTCTAAAGCCTCCACATCCTTCTGGCAGTGTGGCGACCAGAATTGAACACTATACTCCAAGGCGGCCTAACCCGTACCAGCCTCCTCGAACAGGCGCCGGAATGTGGCGACTAGGGGCTTTTCACAGTAACTTCATTGAAGCCTACTTGTGACAATAAGCGATTTTCAGTTCATTTCACTAAGGTTCTATACAGCTGCAACATGACTGGCCATTTCTTATACTCAATGCCCCGGCCAATGAAGGCAAGCATGCCGTATGCCTTCTTGACTACCTTCTCCACCTGTGTTGCCCCTTTCAGTGACCTGTGGACCTGTACACCTAGATCTCTCTGACTTTCAATACTCTTGAGGGTTCTACCATTCACTGTATATTCCCTACCTGCATTAGGCCTTCCAAAATGCAATACCACACATTTGCCCGGATTAATCTCCATCTGCCATCTCTCCGCCCAAGTCTCCAAACAATCTAAATCCTGCTGTATCCTCTGACAGTCCTCATCGCTATCCGCAATTCCACCAACCTTTGTGTCATCTGCAAACTTACTAATCAGACCAGTTACATTTTCCTCCAAATCATTTATATATACTACAAACAGCAAAGGTCCCAGCACTGATCCCTGTGGAACACCACTGGTCACAGCCCTCCAATTAGAAAGGCACCCTTCCATTGCTACTCTCTGCCTTCTATGACCTAGCCAGTTCTGTATCCACCTTGCCAGCTCACCCCTGATCCCGTGTGACTTCGCCTTTTGTACTAGTCTACCATGAGGGACCTTGTCAGAGGCCTTACTGAAGTCCACATAGACAACATCTACTGCCCCACCTGCATCAATCATCTTTGCAACCTCTTCGGAAAAACTCTTATCAAGTTAGTGAGACACGACCTCCCCTTCACAAAACCATGCTGCCTCTCACTAATACGTCCATTTGCTTCCAAATGGGAGTAGATCCTGTCTCGAAGAATTCTCTTCAGTAATTTCCCTACCACTGACCGGCCTGTAGTTCCCTGGATAATCCTTGCTACCCTTCTTAAACAGAGGAACATTGGCTCTTCTCCAGTCCTCCGGGACATCACCTGAAGACAGTGAGGATCCAAAGATTTCTGTCAAGGCCTCAGCAATTTCCTCTCCAGCCTCCTTCAGTATTCTGGGGTAGATCCCATCAGGCCCTGGGGACTTATCTACCTTAATATTTTTTAAGACACCCAACACCTCATCTTTTTGGATCTCAATGTGACCCAGGCTATCTACACACCCTTCTCCAGACTCAACATCTACCAATTTCTTCTCTTTGGTGAATACTGATGCAAAGTATTCATTTAGTACCTCGCCCATTTCCTCTGGCTCCACACATAGATTCCCTTGCCTATCCTTCAGTGGGCCAACCCTTTCCCTGGCTATCCTCTTGCTTTTTATGTACGTGTAAAAAGCCTTGGGATTTTCCTTAACCCTATTTGCCAATGATTTTTTGTGACCCGTTCTAGCCCTCCTGACTCCTTGCTTAAGTTCCTTCCTACTTTCCTTATATTCCACACAGGCTTCGTCTGTTCCCAGCCTTTTAGCCCTGACAAATGCCTCCTTTTTCTCTTTGACGAGGCCTACAATATCTCTTGTTATCCAAGGTTCCCGAATATTGCCGAATTTATCCTTCTTCCTCACAGGAACATGCCAGTCCTGAATTCCTTTCAATTGACACTTGAAAGTCTCCCACATGTCAGATGTTGATTTACCCTCAAACATCCGCCCCCAATCTAGGTTCTTCAGTTCCCGCCTAATATTGTTATAATTAGCCTTCCCTCAATTTAGCACATTCACCCTAGGACCACTCTTATCCTTGTCCACCAGCACTTTAAAACTTACTCAATTGTGGTCACTGTTCCCGAAATGCTCCCCTACTGAAACTTCTACCACCTGGCCGGGCTCATTCCCCAATACCAGGTCCAGTACAGCCCCTTCCCTAGTTGGGCTGTCTACATATTGTTTTAAGAAGCTCTTCTGGATGCTCCTTACAAACTCTAAGCACTAAGTGAGTCCTAGTCAATATTGGGGAAGTTGAAGTCTCCCATCACAACAACCCTGTTGTTTTTACTCTTTTCCAAAATCTGTCTACCTATCTGCTCCTCTAACTCCCGCTGGCTGTTGGGAGGCCTGTAGTAAACCGCCAACATTGTGACTGCACCCTTCTTATTACAGATCTCTACCCATATAGCCTCACTGCCCTCTGAGGTGTCCTCCCGTAGTACAGCTGTGATGTTTTCCCGAACCAGTAGCGCAACTCCGCCTCCCCTTTTACATCCCCCTCTATCCCGCCTGAAACATCTTAAATCCTGGAACGTTTAGCTGCCAATCCTGCCCTTCCCTCAACCAGGTCTCTGTAATGGCAACAACATTATAGTTCCAAGTACTAATCATAGCTCTAAATTCATCTGCCTTACCCGTAATACTTATTGCATTAAATCATATGCACTTCAGGCCACTAGACCCCCTGTGTTCAGCAACCTCTCCCTGTCTGCTCTGCCTCAGAGCCCCACTGTCCATATTCCCTAGTTCTCCCTCAATGTTCTCACCTTCTGACCTATTGCTCCCGTGCCCACCCCCCTGCCATACTAGTTTAAACCCTCCCGTGTGACACTAGCAAACCTCGCGGCCAGGATATTTATGCCTCTCCGGTTTAGATGCAACCCGTCCTTCTTATATAGGTCACACCTGCCCCGGAAGAGCCCCCAGTGGTCCAGATAACGGAAACCCTCCCTCCTATGTGTTTAGCTGCTCTATCTTCCTATTTCTAGCCTCACTGGCACGTGGCACAGGGAGTAATCCCGAGATTACAACCCTAGAGGTCCTGTCTATTAACTTTCTGCCTAGCTCCCTGAACTCCTGCTGCAGGACCCCATGCCCCTTCCTGCCTATGTCGTTAGTACCAATATGTACAACGACCTCTGTCTGTTTGCCCTCCCCCTTCAGGATGCCCCCCTACCCGTTCGGAGACATCCTGGACCCTGGCACCAGGGAGGCAACATACCATCCTGGAGTCTCTTTCACGTCCACAGAAGCGCCTATCTGTGCTCCTGACTATAGAGTCCCCTATGACTATTGCTCTTCTGTGCTTTGACCCTCCCTTCTGAACATCAGAGCCAGCCGTGGTGCCACTGCTCTGGCTGCTGCTGTTTTCCCCTGATAGGCTATCCCCCCCGACAGTATCCAAAGGGGTATACCTGTTCGAGAGGGGGACAACCACAGGGGATTCCTGCACTGACTGCCTGCCCTTTCTGGTGGTCACCCATTTCTCTGCCTGCACCTTGGGTGTGACCACATTTACATAACTGCGATCTATGACGCTTTCCGCCACCTGCATGTTCCTAAGTGCATCCAACTGCTGCTCCAACCGAACCATGCGGTCTGTGAGGAGCTCCAGTTGGGTGCACTCTCTGCAGATGAAGCCATCCAGGACGCTGGAAGCCTCCCGGACCTGCCACATCTCACAGTCAGAGCACTGCACCCCTCTAACTGACATTGCCTCAATTAATTAGTAAATTAAATTTAAAAGTTAAAAAAAAAGTTACTGTTAATTATATGTTTCCGAGCACTAGATTTCTACTATAAATGTGAAAGCTAAATACAGTACTCTCCGATCTCTAGCTTAGATACCCCTCTAAATTATAATTAAGTAATTATGTTTAATTAGTTTACCAATGCTTAATTTTTAAAATTTAGTGTAGATTCCCAACCAGCCAATCAGGTCACAGCTTTTCTGTGATGTCACTTCAGTTCCCACCCCCCACACAATTTGAAATGGTAGTAAAAGTAAAAATGAGTAAAAATCACCTCCTTACCTTCCGAGGGTCTCAGATGCTCTCAGGTTCTCTCCCTGCTGATTAAAAGTTACAGGCCAGAAGAAAGAGAGAGAACAAAATAGTAGGAACAAAGCACCTTCTCCCACTCTGCACCGAATTACCTCACTGCACCAAATTACCAAGTTCCAAATTCCCACTCTGGATGTGTCTCACTCATTCAGGCTGTTTCTCTTTGACCTGCGCAAAGCTTACTGAGTGCGCTTTCTCTCTGTCTTTTATACAGACTTTAGCTGACCAGGGTGACTCACACTACTTAAATTTCAAAGAGAAGAATACAATGTGCACCTTTGTGCCCCTAAACAGGCCTCAGGTGACTGCCAGATAACTGCCTCTCAGCAATTAGGGTGGGGGCAGCTTCAGCCAATCAGACACTAATCTACACACTGCACTTTTGACTGAAAAACAGCAGAATTTGACTTACCACGTTCCTTTCCTGGTTACCTCACTGAACCAAATTACCAAGTTCCAAATTCCCACTCTGGATGTGTCTCACTCAGGCTGTGTCTCTTTGACCTGCGCAAAGATTCCAGTGGCCCAGATTCAATTCCGGCCTCGGGTGACCGTCTTTGTGACGTTTGCACTTCCTCCCCGTGTGTGCGTGGGTTTCCTCCGGGTGCTCCGGTTTCCTTCCACAGTACAAAGATGTGCAAGTTAGGTGGATTGGCCATGATAAATTGCCCTTGGTGTCTAAAATATTAGGTGGGTTATGGGGACAGGGTGGAAGCGTGGGCTTAAGTAGGGTACTCTTTCCAAAGGTCGGTGCAGACTTGATGGGCCGAATGGCCTCCTTTTTCACTGCATATTCTATGATCGCCAGTGAACCGCCTTTTGAGGGTCTCCCATAATACGGATGGGTTGGTGGAGTCAGCTTTGTTTGTTTTGAGAAAAACATCTATACTGGTGGATATAGATTTACTAAACTCCTTGTCTGATAGCAGGTCTGTGTCAAATCTCCATGGAGGTCGATCGATAGCCCACCTGTAACTGGGATATGCTCTGGTGTGCCTCATACAGGTCCACCTGGGACTGGGACATGTTCTGGTGTGCCTCCTACAGGCCCACCTGGGACTGGGACATGCTCTGGTGTGCCTCCTACAGGCCCAACTGGGACTGGGACATGCTCGTGGTTCCTGCTCGCTCCCACACTCGGAAACGTGACGCCGCGCGGGGTCGAGCGTCGCGAAGCTGGCGGCAGTTCCTGCTCGCTCCCACGCTCAGAGACGTGACGCCGCGTGGGGTCGAGCATCGCGAAGCTCACGGCAGTTCCTGCTCGCTCCCACACTCGGAAACGTGACGCCGCGCGGGGTCGAGCGTCGCGAAGCTCGCGGCAGTTCCTGCTCGCTCCCACACTCGGAAACGTGACGCCACGCGGGGTCGAGCATCGCGAAGCTCGCGGCAGTTCCTGCTCGCTCCCACACTCGGAAACGTGACGCCGCGCGGGGTCGAGCGTCGCGAAGCTGGCGGCAGTTCCTGCTCGCTCCCACACTCGGAGACGTGACGCCGCGCGGGGTCGAGCGTCGCGAAGCTGGCGGCAGTTCCTGCTCGCTCCCACACTCGGAAACGTGACGCCGCGCGGGGTCGAGCGTCGCGAAGCTCGCGGCAGTTCGTGCTCGCTCCCACACTCGGAAACGTGACGCCGCGCGGGGTCGAGCATCGCGAAGCTCGCGGCGGTTCCTGCTCGCTCCCACACTCGGAAACGTGACGTCGCGCGGGGTCGAGCGTCGCGAAGCTCGCGGCGGTTCCTGCTCGCTCCCACGCTCGGAAACGTGACGCCACGCGGGGTCGAGCATCGCGAAGCTCGCGGCGGTTCCTGCTCGCTCCCACACTCGGAAACGTGATGCCGCGCGGGGTCGAGCGTCGCGAAGCTGGCGGCAGTTCCTGCTCGCTCCCACGCTCGGAAACGTGACGCCGCGCGGGGTCGAGCATCGCGAAGCTGGCGGCGGTTCCTGCTCGCTCCCACACTCGGAAACGTGACGCCGCGCGGGGTCGAGCGTCGCGAAGCTGGCGGCGGTTCCTGCTCGCTCCCACACTCGGAAACGTGACGCCGCGCGGGGTCGAGCGTCGCGAAGCTCGCGGCGGTTCCTGCTCGCTCCCACACTCGGAAACGTGACGCCGCGCGGGGTCGAGCATCGCGAAGCTCGCGGCGGTTCCTGCTCGCTCCCACACTCGGAAACGTGACGCCGCGCGGGGTCGAGCATCGCGAAGCTCGCGGCGGTTCCTGCTCGCTCCCACGCTCGGAAACGTGACGCCGCGCGGGGTCGAGCGTCGCGAAGCTGGCGGCGGTTCCTGCTCGCTCCCACACTCGGAAACGTGACGCCGCGCGGGGTCGAGCGTCGCGAAGCTCGCGGCAGTTCCTGCTCGCTCCCACACTCGGAAACGTGACGCCGCGCGGGGTCGAGCGTCGCGAAGCTGGCGGCAGTTCCTGCTCGCTCCCACACTCGGAAACGTGACGCCGCGCGGGGTCGAGCATCGCGAAGCTCGCGGCGGTTCCTGCTCGCTCCCACACTCGGAAACGTGACGCCGCGCGGGGTCGAGCATCGCGAAGCTCGCGGCGGTTCCTGCTCGCCATCACACTCGGAAACGTGACGCCGCGCGGGGTCGAGCGTCGCGAAGCTCGCGGCGGTTCCTGCTCGCTCCCACACTCGGAAACGTGACGCCGCGCGGGGTCGAGCGTCGCGAAGCTGGCGGCGGTTCCTGCTCGCTCCCACACTCGGAAACGTGATGCCGCGCGGGGTCGAGCATCGCGAAGCTCGCGGCGGTTCCTGCTCGCTCCCACACTCGGAAACGTGACGCCGCGCGGGGTCGAGCGTCGCGAAGCTCGCGGCAGTTCCTGCTCGCTCCCACACTCGGAAACGTGACGCCGCGCGGGGTCGAGCATCGCGAAGCTCGCGGCAGTTCCTGCTCGCTCCCACACTCGGAAACGTGACGCCGCGCGGGGTCGAGCATCGCGAAGCTCGCGGCGGTTCCTGCTCGCTCCCACACTCGGAAACGTGACGCCGCGCGGGGTCGAGCATCGCGAAGCTCGCGGCGGTTCCTGCTCGCTCCCACACTCGGAAACGTGACGTCGCGCGGGGTCGAGCATCGCGAAGCTGGCGGCAGTTCCTGCTCGCTCCCACACTCGGAAACGTGACGCCGCGCGGGGTCGAGCATCGCGAAGCTCGCGGCGGTTCCTGCTCGCTCCCACACTCGGAAACGTGACGCCGCGCGGGGTCGAGCATCGCGAAGCTGGCGGCAGTTCCTGCTCGCTCCCACACTCGGAAACGTGACGCCGCGCGGGGTCGAGCGTCGCGAAGCTCGCGGCAGTTCCTGCTCGCTCCCACACTCGGAGACGTGACGCCGCGCGGGGTCGAGCATCGCGAAGCTCGCGGCGGTTCCTGCTCGCTCCCACACTCGGAAACGTGACGCCGCGCGGGGTCGAGCATCGCGAAGCTGGCGGCAGTTCCTGCTCGCTCCCACACTCGGAAACGTGACGCCGCGCGGGGTCGAGCGTCGCGAAGCTGGCGGCAGTTCCTGCTCGCTCCCACACTCGGAAACGTGACGCCGCGCGGGGTCGAGCGTCGCGAAGCTCGCGGCGGTTCCTGCTCGCTCCCACACTCAGAAACGTGACGCCGCGCGGGGTCGAGCATCGCGAAGCTGGCGGCAGTTCCTGCTCGCTCCCACACTCGGAAACGTGACGCCGCGCGGGGTCGAGCATCGCGAAGCTGGCGGCAGTTCCTGCTCGCTCCCACACTCGGAAACGTGACGCCGCGCGGGGTCGAGCGTCGCGAAGCTGGCGGCGGTTCCTGCTCGCTCCCACACTCGGAAACGTGACGCCGCGCGGGGTCGAGCATCGCGAAGCTCGCGGCGGTTCCTGCTCGCTCCCACACTCGGAAACGTGACGTCGCGCGGGGTCGAGCATCGTGAAGCTGGCGGCGGTTCCTGCTCGCTCCCACACTCGGAAACGTGACGCCGCGCGGGGTCGAGCATCGCGAAGCTGGCGGCGGTTCCTGCTCGCTCCCACACTCGGAAACGTGACGCCGCGCGGGGTCGAGCGTCGCGAAGCTCGCGGCAGTTCCTGCTCGCTCCCACACTCGGAAACGTGACGCCGCGCGGGGTCGAGCGTCGCGAAGCTGGCGGTGGTTCCTGCTCGCTCCCACACTCGGAAACGTGACGCCGCGCGGGGTCGAGCGTCGCGAAGCTGGCGGCAGTTCCTGCTCGCTCCCACGCTCGGAAACGTGACGTCGCGCGGGGTCGAGCATCGCGAAGCTGGCGGCGGTTCCTGCTCGCTCCCACACTCGGAAACGTGACGTCGCGCGGGGTCGAGCATCGCGAAGCTGGCGGCGGTTCCTGCTCGCTCCCACACTCGGAAACGTGATGCCGCGCGGGGTCGAGCGTCGCGAAGCTGGCGGCGGTTCCTGCTCGCTCCCACACTCGGAAACGTGACGCCGCGCGGGGTCGAGCATCGCGAAGCTCGCGGCGGTTCCTGCTCGCTCCCACACTCGGAAACGTGACGCCGCGCGGGGTCGAGCGTCGCGAAGCTGGCGGCAGTTCCTGCTCGCTCCCACGCTCGGAAACGTGACGCCGCGCGGGGTCGAGCATCGCGAAGCTGGCGGCGGTTCCTGCTCGCCATCACACTCGGAAACGTGACGCCGCGCGGGGTCGAGCATCGCGAAGCTCGCGGCAGTTCCTGCTCGCTCCCACACTCGGAAACGTGACGCCGCGCGGGGTCGAGCATCGCGAAGCTCGCGGCGGTTCCTGCTCGCCATCACACTCGGAAACGTGACGCCGCGCGGGGTCGAGCATCGCGAAGCTGGCGGCGGTTCCTGCTCGCTCCCACACTCGGAAACGTGACGCCGCGCGGGGTCGAGCATCGCGAAGCTCGCGGCGGTTCCTGCTCGCCATCACACTCGGAAACGTGACGCCGCGCGGGGTCGAGCGTCGCGAAGCTCGCGGCGGTTCCTGCTCGCTCCCACACTCGGAAACGTGACGCCGCGCGGGGTCGAGCGTCGCGAAGCTCGCGGCAGTTCCTGCTCGCTCCCACACTCGGAAACGTGACGCCGCGCGGGGTCGAGCATCGCGAAGCTGGCGGCGGTTCCTGCTCGCTCCCACACTCGGAAACGTGACGCCGCGCGGGGTCGAGCATCGCGAAGCTCGCGGCGGTTCCTGCTCGCTCCCACACTCGGAAACGTGACGCCGCGCGGGGTCGAGCGTCGCGAAGCTCGCGGCAGTTCCTGCTCGCTCCCACACTCGGAAACGTGACGCCGCGCGGGGTCGAGCATCGCGAAGCTGGCGGTGGTTCCTGCTCGCTCCCACACTCGGAAACGTGACGCCACGCGGGGTCGAGCATCGCGAAGCTCGCGGCAGTTCCTGCTCGCTCCCACACTCGGAGACGTGACGCCGCGCGGGGTCGAGCGTCGCGAAGCTCGCGGCAGTTCCTGCTCGCTCCCACACTCGGAAACGTGACGCCGCGCGGGGTCGAGCATCGCGAAGCTGGCGGTGGTTCCTGCTCGCTCCCACACTCGGAAACGTGACGCCGCGCGGGGTCGAGCATCGCGAAGCTGGCGGCAGTTCCTGCTCGCTCCCACACTCGGAAACGTGACGCCGCGCGGGGTCGAGCATCGCGAAGCTGGCGGCAGTTCCTGCTCGCTCCCACACTCGGAAACGTGACGCCGCGCGGGGTCGAGCATCGCGAAGCTGGCGGCGGTTCCTGCTCGCTCCCACACTCGGAAACGTGACGCCGCGCGGGGTCGAGCATCGCGAAGCTGGCGGCAGTTCCTGCTCGCTCCCACACTCGGAAACGTGACGCCGCGCGGGGTCGAGCATCGCGAAGCTCGCGGCGGTTCCTGCTCGCTCCCACACTCGGAAACGTGACGCCGCGCGGGGTCGAGCATCGCGAAGCTCGCGGCAGTTCCTGCTCGCTCCCACACTCGGAAACGTGACGCCGCGCGGGGTCGGGCGTCGCGAAGCTGGCGGCAGTTCCTGCTCGCTCCCACACTCGGAAACGTGACGCCGCGCGGGGTCGAGCATCGCGAAGCTGGCGGTGGTTCCTGCTCGCTCCCACACTCGGAAACGTGACGCCGCGCGGGGTCGAGCATCGCGAAGCTCGCGGCGGTTCCTGCTCGCTCCCACACTCGGAAACGTGACGCCGTGCGGGGTCGAGCATCGCGAAGCTGGCGGTGGTTCCTGCTCGCTCCCACACTCGGAAACGTGACGCCGCGCGGGGTCGAGCGTCGCGAAGCTGGCGGCGGTTCCTGCTCGCTCCCACACTCGGAAACGTGACGCCGCGCGGGGTCGAGCGTCGCGAAGCTCGCGGCGGTTCCTGCTCGCTCCCACACTCGGAAACGTGACGCCGCGCGGGGTCGAGCATCGCGAAGCTGGCGGCGGTCCCTGCTCGCTCCCACACTCGGAGACGTGACACCGCGCGGGGTCGAGCATCGCGAAGCTGGCGGTGGTTCCTGCTCGCTCCCACACTCGGAAACGTGACGCCGCGCGGGGTCGAGCATCGCGAAGCTCGCGGCGGTTCCTGCTCGCTCCCACACTCGGAAACGTGACGCCGCGCGGGGTCGAGCATCGCGAAGCTCGCGGCGGTTCCTGCTCGCTCCCACACTCGGAAACGTGACGCCGCGCGGGGTCGAGCATCGCGAAGCTCGCGGCGGTTCCTGCTCGCTCCCACACTCGGAAACGTGACGCCGCGCGGGGTCGAGCGTCGCGAAGCTCGCGGCAGTTCCTGCTCGCTCCCACACTCGGAAACGTGACGCCGCGCGGGGTCGAGCGTCGCGAAGCTGGCGGCGGTTCCTGCTCGCTCCCACACTCGGAGACGTGACGCCGCGCGGGGTCGAGCATCGCGAAGCTCGCGGCGGTTCCTGCTCGCTCCCACGCTCGGAAACGTGACGCCGCGCGGGGTCGAGCATCGCGAAGCTCGCGGCGGTTCCTGCTCGCTCCCACACTCGGAAACGTGACGCCGCGCGGGGTCGAGCATCGCGAAGCTGGCGGCAGTTCCTGCTCGCTCCCACACTCGGAAACGTGACGCCGCGCGGGGTCGAGCATCGCGAAGCTGGCGGCAGTTCCTGCTCGCTCCCACACTCGGAAACGTGACGCCGCGCGGGGTCGAGCATCGCGAAGCTCGCGACAGTTCCTGCTCGCTCCCACACTCGGAAACGTGACGCCGCGCGGGGTCAAGCGTCGTGAAGCTGGCGGCGGTTCCTGCTCGCTCCCACACTCGGAAACGTGACGTCGCGCGGGGTCGAGCGTCGCGAAGCTCGCGGCAGTTCCTGCTCGCTCCCACACTCGGAAACGTGACGCCGCGCGGGGTCGAGCATCGCGAAGCTGGCGGCAGTTCCTGCTCGCTCCCACACTCGGAAACGTGACGCCGCGCGGGGTCGAGCATCGCGAAGCTCGCGGCAGTTCCTGCTCGCTCCCACACTCGGAAACGTGACGCCGCGCGGGGTCGAGCATCGCGAAGCTGGCGGCAGTTCCTGCTCGCTCCCACACTCGGAAACGTGACGTCGCGCGGGGTCGAGCATCGCGAAGCTGGCGGCAGTTCCTGCTCGCTCCCACACTCGGAGACGTGACGCCACGCGGGGTCGAGCATCGCGAAGCTCGCGGCAGTTCCTGCTCGCTCCCACACTCGGAAACGTGACGCCGCGCGGGGTCGAGCATCGCGAAGCTCGCGGCAGTTCCTGCTCGCTCCCACACTCGGAAACGTGACGCCGCGCGGGGTCGAGCGTCGCGAAGCTGGCGGCAGTTCCTGCTCGCTCCCACACTCGGAAACGTGACGCCGCGCGGGGTCGAGCATCGCGAAGCTCGCGGCGGTTCCTGCTCGCTCCCACACTCGGAAACGTGACGCCGCGCGGGGTCGAGCGTCGCGAAGCTCGCGGCAGTTCCTGCTCGCTCCCACACTCGGAAACGTGACGCCGCGCGGGGTCGAGCATCGCGAAGCTCGCGGCGGTTCCTGCTCGCTCCCACACTCAGAAACGTGACGTCGCGCGGGGTCGAGCGTCGCGAAGCTGGCGGCAGTTCCTGCTCGCTCCCACACTCGGAGACGTGACGTCGCGCGGGGTCGAGCATCGCGAAGCTGGCGGCAGTTCCTGCTCGCTCCCACACTCGGAAACGTGACGCCGCGCGGGGTCGAGCGTCGCGAAGCTCGCGGCGGTTCCTGCTCGCTCCCACACTCGGAAACGTGACGCCGCGCGGGGTCGAGCGTCGCGAAGCTCGCGGCAGTTCCTGCTCGCTCCCACACTCGGAAACGTGACGCCGCGCGGGGTCGAGCGTCGCGAAGCTGGCGGCGGTTCCTGCTCGCTCCCACACTCGGAAACGTGACGCCGCGCGGGGTCGAGCGTCGCGAAGCTGGCGGCAGTTCCTGCTCGCTCCCACACTCGGAAACGTGACGCCGCGCGGGGTCGAGCATCGCGAAGCTCGCGGCAGTTCCTGCTCGCTCCCACACTCGGAAACGTGACGCCGCGCGGGGTCGAGCATCGCGAAGCTGGCGGCGGTTCCTGCTCGCTCCCACACTCGGAGACGTGACGCCGCGCGGGGTCGAGCGTCGCGAAGCTGGCGGCGGTTCCTGCTCGCTCCCACACTCGGAAACGTGACGCCGCGCGGGGTCGAGCGTCGCGAAGCTCGCGGCGGTTCCTGCTCGCTCCCACACTCGGAAACGTGACGCCGCGCGGGGTCGAGCATCGCGAAGCTCGCGGCGGTTCCTGCTCGCTCCCACACTCGGAAACGTGACGCCGCGCGGGGTCGAGCGTCGCGAAGCTGGCGGCAGTTCCTGCTCGCTCCCACACTCGGAAACGTGACGCCGCGCGGGGTCGAGCATCGCGAAGCTCGCGGCGGTTCCTGCTCGCTCCCACACTCGGAAACGTGACGCCGCGCGGGGTCGAGCATCGCGAAGCTCGCGGCGGTTCCTGCTCGCTCCCACACTCGGAAACGTGACGCCGCGCGGGGTCGAGCGTCGCGAAGCTCGCGGCGGTTCCTGCTCGCTCCCACACTCGGAAACGTGACGCCGCGCGGGGTCGAGCGTCGCGAAGCTCGCGGCGGTTCCTGCTCGCTCCCACACTCGGAAACGTGACGCCGCGCGGGGTCGAGCATCGCGAAGCTCGCGGCGGTTCCTGCTCGCTCCCACACTCGGAAACGTGACGCCGCGCGGGGTCGAGCGTCGCGAAGCTCGCGGCGGTTCCTGCTCGCTCCCACACTCGGAAACGTGACGTCGCGCGGGGTCGAGCATCGCGAAGCTCGCGGCGGTTCCTGCTCGCTCCCACACTCGGAAACGTGACGCCGCGCGGGGTCGAGCATCGCGAAGCTCGTGGCGGTTCCTGCTCGCTCCCACACTCGGAAACGTGACGCCGCGCGGGGTCGAGCGTCGCGAAGCTGGCGGCGGTTCCTGCTCGCTCCCACACTCGGAAACGTGACGCCGCGCGGGGTCGAGCATCGCGAAGCTCGCGGCGGTTCCTGCTCGCTCCCACACTCGGAAACGTGACGCCGCGCGGGGTCGAGCGTCGCGAAGCTCGCGGCGGTTCCTGCTCGCTCCCACACTCGGAAACGTGACGCCGCGCGGGGTCGAGCATCGCGAAGCTCGCGGCGGTTCCTGCTCGCTCCCACACTCGGAAACGTGACGTCGCGCGGGGTCGAGCATCGCGAAGCTCGCGGTGGTTCCTGCTCGCCATCACACTCAGAAACGTGACGCCGCGCGGGGTCGAGCATCGCGAAGCTGGCGGCGGTTCCTGCTCGCTCCCACACTCGGAAACGTGACGCCGCGCGGGGTCGAGCATCGCGAAGCTGGCGGCGGTTCCTGCTCGCTCCCACACTCGGAAACGTGACGTCGCGCGGGGTCGAGCGTCGCGAAGCTGGCGGCAGTTCCTGCTCGCTCCCACACTCGGAGACGTGACGCCGCGCGGGGTCGAGCATCGCGAAGCTCGCGGCGGTTCCTGCTCGCTCTCACACTCGGAAACGTGACGCCGCGCGGGGTCGAGCATCGCGAAGCTCGCGGCAGTTCCTGCTCGCTCCCACACTCGGAAACGTGACGCCGCGCGGGGTCGAGCGTCGCGAAGCTGGCGGCGGTTCCTGCTCGCTCCCACACTCGGAAACGTGACGCCGCGCGGGGTCGAGGTTCGCGAAGCTCGCGGCAGTTCGTGCTCGCTCCCACACTCGGAAACGTGACGCCGCGCGGGGTCGAGCATCGCGAAGCTCGCGGCGGTTCCTGCTCGCTCCCACACTCGGAAACGTGACGCCGCGCGGGGTCGAGCGTCGCGAAGCTCGCGGCGGTTCCTGCTCGCTCCCACACTCGGAAACGTGACGCCGCGCGGGGTCGAGCGTCGCGAAGCTCGCGGCAGTTCCTGCTCGCTCCCACACTCGGAAACGTGACGCCGCGCGGGGTCGAGCATCGCGAAGCTCACGGCAGTTCCTGCTCGCTCCCACACTCGGAAACGTGACGCCGCGCGGGGTCGAGCATCGCGAAGCTCGCGGCGGTTCCTGCTCGCTCCCACACTCGGAAACGTGACGTCGCGCGGGGTCGAGCGTCGCGAAGCTCGCGGCGGTTCCTGCTCGCTCCCACACTCGGAGACGTGACGCCGCGCGGGGTCGAGCGTCGCGAAGCTCGCGGCAGTTCCTGCTCGCTCCCACACTCGGAAACGTGACGCCGCGCGGGGTCGAGCGTCGCGAAGCTGGCGGCGGTTCCTGCTCGCTCGCACACTCGGAAACGTGACGCCGCGCGGGGGTCGAGCATCGCGAAGCTGGCGGCGGTTCCTGCTCGCTCCCACACTCGGAAACGTGACGCCGCGCGGGGTCGAGCATCGCGAAGCTCGCGGCAGTTCCTGCTCGCTCCCACACTCGGAAACGTGACGCCGCGCGGGGTCGAGCATCGCGAAGCTCGCGGCGGTTCCTGCTCGCTCCCACACTCGGAAACGTGACGCCGCGCGGGGTCGAGCATCGCGAAGCTCGCGGCAGTTCCTGCTCGCTCCCACACTCGGAAACGTGACGCCGCGCGGGGTCGAGCGTCGCGAAGCTCGCGGCGGTTCCTGCTCGCTCCCACACTCGGAAACGTGACGTCGCGCGGGGTCGAGCGTCGCGAAGCTCGCGGCAGTTCCTGCTCGCTCCCACACTCGGAAACGTGACGCCGCGCGGGGTCGAGCATCGCGAAGCTCGCGGCGGTTCCTGCTCGCTCCCACACTCGGAAACGTGACGCCGCGCGGGGTCGAGCATCGCGAAGCTCGCGGCAGTTCCTGCTCGCTCCCACACTCGGAAACGTGACGCCGCGCGGGGTCGAGCGTCGCGAAGCTCGCGGCGGTTCCTGCTCGCTCCCACACTCGGAAACGTGACGTCGCGCGGGGTCGAGCGTCGCGAAGCTCGCGGCAGTTCCTGCTCGCTCCCACACTCGGAAACGTGACGCCGCGCGGGGTCGAGCATCGCGAAGCTCGCGGCGGTTCCTGCTCGCTCCCACACTCGGAAACGTGACGCCGCGCGGGGTCGAGCATCGCGAAGCTGGCGGCGGTTCCTGCTCGCTCCCACACTCGGAAACGTGACGCCGCGCGGGGTCGAGCATCGCGAAGCTCGCGGCGGTTCCTGCTCGCTCCCACACTCGGAAACGTGACGCCGCGCGGGGTCGAGCGTCGCGAAGCTGGCGGTGGTTCCTGCTCGCTCCCACACTCGGAAACGTGACGCCGCGCGGGGTCGAGCATCGCGAAGCTGGCGGCGGTTCCTGCTCGCTCCCACGCTCGGAAACGTGACGCCGCGCGGGGTCGAGCATCGTGAAGCTCGCGGCGGTTCCTGCTCGCTCCCACACTCGGAAACGTGACGCCGCGCGGGGTCGAGCATCGTGAAGCTCGCGGCGGTTCCTGCTCGCTCCCACGCTCGGAAACGTGACGCCGCGCGGGGTCGAGCGTCGCGAAGCTGGCGGTGGTTCCTGCTCGCTCCCACACTCGGAAACGTGACGCCGCGCGGGGTCGAGCATCGCGAAGCTCGCGGCAGTTCCTGCTCGCTCCCACGCTCGGAAACGTGACGCCGCGCGGGGTCGAGCATCGTGAAGCTGGCGGCGGTTCCTGCTCGCTCCCACGCTCGGAAACGTGACGCCGCGCGGGGTCGAGCGTCGCGAAGCTCGCGGCAGTTCCTGCTCGCTCCCACACTCGGAAACGTGACGCCGCGCGGGGTCGAGCGTCGCGAAGCTCGCGGCAGTTCCTGCTCGCTCCCACACTCGGAAACGTGACGCCGCGCGGGGTCGAGCGTCGCGAAGCTCACGGCGGTTCCTGCTCGCTCCCACACTCGGAAACGTGACGCCGCGCGGGGTCGAGCGTCGCGAGGCTGGCGGCGGTTCCTGCTCGCTCCCACACTCGGAAACGTGACGCCGCGCGGGGTCGAGCGTCGCGAGGCTGGCGGCGGTTCCTGCTCGCTCCCACACTCGGAAACGTGACGCCGCGCGGGGTCGAGCATCGCGAAGCTCGCGGCAGTTCCTGCTCGCTCCCACACTCGGAAACGTGACGCCGCGCGGGGTCGAGCATCGCGAAGCTCGCGGCAGTTCCTGCTCGCTCCCACACTCGGAGACGTGACGCCGCGCGGGGTCGAGCATCGCGAAGCTCGCGGCAGTTCCTGCTCGCTCCCACACTCGGAAACGTGACGCCGCGCGGGGTCGAGCATCGCGAAGCTGGCGGCGGTCCCTGCTCGCTCCCACACTCGGAAACGTGACGCCGCGCGGGGTCGAGCGTCGCGAAGCTGGCGGCGGTTCCTGCTCGCTCCCACACTCGGAAACGTGACGCCGCGCGGGGTCGAGCATCGCGAAGCTCGCGGCGGTTCCTGCTCGCTCCCACACTCGGAAACGTGACGCCGTGCGGGGTCGAGCATCGCGAAGCTCGCGGCGGTTCCTGCTCGCTCCCACACTCGGAAACGTGACGCCGCGCGGGGTCGAGCTTCGCGAAGCTCGCGGCGGTCCCTGCTCGCTCCCACACTCGGAAACGTGACGCCGCGCGGGGTCGAGCATCGCGAAGCTCGCGGCGGTTCCTGCTCGCTCCCACACTCGGAAACGTGACGCCGTGCGGGGTCGAGCATCGCGAAGCTCGCGGCGGTTCCTGCTCGCTCCCACACTCGGAAACGTGACGCCGCGCGGGGTCGAGCTTCGCGAAGCTCGCGGCGGTCCCTGCTCGCTCCCACACTCGGAAACGTGACGCCGCGCGGGGTCGAGCGTCGCGAAGCTGGCGGCGGTTCCTGCTCGCTCCCACACTCGGAAACGTGACGCCGCGCGGGGTCGAGCATCGCGAAGCTCGCGGCGGTTCCTGCTCGCTCCCACACTCGGAAACGTGACGCCGCGCGGGGTCGAGCATCGCGAAGCTCGCGGCGGTTCCTGCTCGCTCCCACACTCGGAAACGTGACGCCGCGCGGGGTCGAGCATCGCGAAGCTCGCGGCAGTTCCTGCTCGCTCCCACACTCGGAAACGTGACGCCGCGCGGGGTCAAGCGTCGTGAAGCTGGCGGCGGTTCCTGCTCGCTCCCACACTCGGAAACGTGACGCCGCGCGGGGTCGAGCGTCGCGAAGCTCGCGGCGGTTCCTGCTCGCTCCCACACTCGGAAACGTGACGCCGCGCGGGGTCGAGCATCGCGAAGCTCGCGGCAGTTCCTGCTCGCTCCCACACTCGGAAACGTGACGCCGCGCGGGGTCGAGCATCGCGAAGCTGGCGGCGGTTCCTGCTCGCTCCCACACTCGGAAACGTGACGCCGCGCGGGGTCGAGCATCGCGAAGCTCGCGGCAGTTCCTGCTCGCTCCCACACTCGGAAACGTGACGCCGCGCGGGGTCGAGCATCGCGAAGCTGGCGGCGGTTCCTGCTCGCTCCCACACTCGGAAACGTGACGTCGCGCGGGGTCGAGCATCGCGAAGCTGGCGGCGGTTCCTGCTCGCTCCCACACTCGGAAACGTGACGCCGTGCGGGGTCGAGCATCGCGAAGCTGGCGGTGGTTCCTGCTCGCTCCCACACTCGGAAACGTGACGCCGCGCGGGGTCGAGCGTCGCGAAGCTGGCGGCGGTTCCTGCTCGCTCCCACACTCGGAAACGTGACGCCGCGCGGGGTCGAGCGTCGCGAAGCTCGCGGCGGTTCCTGCTCGCTCCCACACTCGGAAACGTGACGCCGCGCGGGGTCGAGCATCGCGAAGCTCGCGGCGGTTCCTGCTCGCTCCCACACTCGGAAACGTGATGCCGCGCGGGGTCGAGCGTCGCGAAGCTCGCGGCGGTTCCTGCTCGCTCCCACACTCGGAGACGTGACGCCGCGCGGGGTCGAGCGTCGCGAAGCTGGCGGCGGTTCCTGCTCGCTCCCACACTCGGAAACGTGATGCCGCGCGGGGTCGAGCGTCGCGAAGCTCGCGGCGGTTCCTGCTCGCTCCCACACTCGGAAACGTGACGCCGCGCGGGGTCGAGCATCGCGAAGCTCGCGGCGGTTCCTGCTCGCTCCCACACTCGGAAACGTGACGCCGCGCGGGGTCGAGCATCGCGAAGCTGGCGGCAGTTCCTGCTCGCTCCCACACTCGGAAACGTGACGTCGCGCGGGGTCGAGCATCGCGAAGCTCGCGGCGGTTCCTGCTCGCTCCCACACTCGGAAACGTGACGCCGCGCGGGGTCGAGCGTCGCGAAGCTCGCGGCAGTTCCTGCTCGCTCCCACACTCGGAAACGTGACGTCGCGCGGGGTCGAGCATCGCGAAGCTCGCGGCGGTTCCTGCTCGCTCCCACACTCGGAAACGTGACGTCGCGCGGGGTCGAGCATCGCGAAGCTCGCGGCGGTTCCTGCTCGCCTCCCACACTCGGAGACGTGACGCCGCGCGGGGTCGAGCATCGCGAAGCTCGCGGCAGTTCCTGCTCGCTCCCACACTCGGAAACGTGACGCCGCGCGGGGTCGAGCATCGCGAAGCTGGCGGCAGTTCCTGCTCGCTCCCACACTCGGAAACGTGACGCCGCGCGGGGTCGAGCATCGCGAAGCTGGCGGCGGTTCCTGCTCGCCATCACACTCGGAAACGTGACGTCGCGCGGGGTCGAGCGTCGCGAAGCTCGCGGCGGTTCCTGCTCGCTCCCACACTCGGAAACGTGACGCCGCGCGGGGTCGAGCGTCGCGAAGCTGGCGGCGGTTCCTGCTCGCTCCCACACTCGGAAACGTGACGCCGCGCGGGGTCGAGCATCGCGAAGCTGGCGGCGGTTCCTGCTCGCTCCCACACTCGGAAACGTGACGCCGCGCGGGGTCGAGCGTCGCGAAGCTCGCGGCGGTTCCTGCTCGCTCCCACACTCGGAAACGTGACGCCGCGCGGGGTCGAGCATCGCGAAGCTCGCGGCAGTTCGTGCTCGCTCCCACACTCGGAAACGTGACGCCGCGCGGGGTCGAGCGTCGCGAAGCTCGCGGCGGTTCCTGCTCGCTCCCACACTCGGAAACGTGACGCCGCGCGGGGTCGAGCGTCGCGGAGCTCGCGGCAGTTTCTGCTCGCTCCCACGCTCGGAAACGTGACGCCGCGCGGGGTCGAGCGTCGCGAAGCTCACGGCAGTTCCTGCTCGCTCCCACACTCGGAAACGTGACGCCGCGCGGGGTCGAGCATCGCGAAGCTGGCGGCAGTTCCTGCTCGCTCCCACACTCGGAAACGTGACGCCGCGCGGGGTCGAGCTTCGCGAAGCTCGCGGCGGTTCCTGCTCGCTCCCACACTCGGAAACGTGACGTCGCGCGGGGTCGAGCATCGCGAAGCTCGCGGCAGTTCCTGCTCGCTCCCACACTCGGAAACGTGATGCCGCGCGGGGTCGAGCGTCGCGAAGCTCGCGGCAGTTCCTGCTCGCTCCCACACTCGGAAACGTGACGCCGCGCGGGGTCGAGCATCGCGAAGCTCGCGGCGGTTCCTGCTCGCTCCCACACTCGGAAACGTGACGCCGCGCGGGGTCGAGCATCGCGAAGCTCGCGGCGGTTCCTGCTCGCTCCCACACTCGGAAACGTGACGCCGCGCGGGGTCGAGCATCGCGAAGCTCGCGGCAGTTCCTGCTCGCTCCCACACTCGGAAACGTGACGCCGCGCGGGGTCGAGCGTCGCGAAGCTGGCGGCGGTTCCTGCTCGCTCCCACACTCGGAAACGTGACGCCGCGCGGTGTCGAGCTTCGCGAAGCTCGCGGCGGTTCCTGCTCGCTCCCACACTCGGAAACGTGACGCCGCGCGGGGTCGAGCATCGCGAAGCTGGCGGCAGTTCCTGCTCGCTCCCACACTCGGAAACGTGACGCCGCGCGGGGTCGAGCGTCGCGAAGCTCGCGGCAGTTCCTGCTCGCTCCCACACTCGGAAACGTGACGCCGCGTGGGGTCGAGCTTCGCGAAGCTGGCGGCGGTTCCTGCTCGCTCTCACGCTCGGAAACGTGACGCCGCGCGGGGTCGAGCATCGTGAAGCTGGCGGCAGTTCCTGCTCGCTCCCACACTCGGAAACGTGACGCCGCGCGGGGTCGAGCATCGCGAAGCTCGCGGCAGTTCGTGCTCGCCATCACACTCGGAAACGTGACGCCGCGCGGGGTCGAGCATCGCGAAGCTCGCGGCAGTTCGTGCTCGCTCCCACGCTCGGAAACGTGACGCCGCGCGGGGTCGAGCATCGCGAAGCTGGCGGCGGTTCCTGCTCGCTCCCACACTCGGAAACGTGACGCCGCGCGGGGTCGAGCTTCGCGAAGCTCGCGGCGGTTCCTGCTCGCTCCCACACTCGGAAACGTGACGCCGCGCGGGGTCGAGCTTCGCGAAGCTCGCGGCGGTTCCTGCTCGCTCCCACACTCGGAAACGTGACGCCGCGCGGGGTCGAGCATCGCGAAGCTGGCGGCGGTTCCTGCTCGCTCCCACACTCGGAAACGTGACGCCGCGCGGGGTCGAGCGTCGCGAAGCTGGCGGCGGTTCCTGCTCGCTCCCACACTCGGAAACGTGACGCCGCGCGGGGTCGAGCGTCGCGAAGCTGGCGGCGGTTCCTGCTCGCTCCCACACTCGGAAACGTGACGCCACGCGGGGTCGAGCATCGCGAAGCTCGCGGCGGTTCCTGCTCGCTCCCACACTCGGAAACGTGACGCCGCGCGGGGTCGAGCGTCGCGAAGCTGGCGGCGGTTCCTGCTCGCTCCCACACTCGGAAACGTGACGCCGCGCGGGGTCGAGCGTCGCGAAGCTGGCGGCAGTTCCTGCTCGCTCCCACACTCGGAAACGTGACGCCGCGCGGGGTCGAGCGTCGCGAAGCTCGCGGCGGTTCCTGCTCGCTCCCACACTCGGAAACGTGACGCCGCGCGGGGTCGAGCATCGCGAAGCTCGCGGCGGTTCCTGCTCGCTCCCACACTCGGAAACGTGACGTCGCGCGGGGTCGAGCGTCGCGAAGCTCGCGGCGGTTCCTGCTCGCTCCCACACTCGGAAACGTGACGCCGCGCGGGGTCGAGCATCGCGAAGCTCGCGGCGGTTCCTGCTCGCTCCCACACTCGGAAACGTGACGCCGCGCGGGGTCGAGCGTCGCGAAGCTGGCGGCGGTTCCTGCTCGCTCCCACACTCGGAAACGTGACGTCGCGCGGGGTCGAGCGTCGCGAAGCTGGCGGCGGTTCGTGCTCGCTCCCACACTCGGAAACGTGACGCCGCGCGGGGTCGAGCATCGCGAAGCTCACGGCGGTTCCTGCTCGCTCCCACACTCGGAAACGTGACGCCGCGCGGGGTCGAGCATCGCGAAGCTGGCGGCAGTTCCTGCTCGCTCCCACACTCGGAGACGTGACGCCGCGCGGGGTCGAGCATCGCGAAGCTCGCGGCGGTTCCTGCTCGCTCCCACACTCGGAAACGTGACGCCGCGCGGGGTCGAGCATCGCGAAGCTCGCGGCGGTTCCTGCTCGCTCCCACACTCGGAAACGTGACGCCGCGCGGGGTCGAGCGTCGCGAAGCTGGCGGCAGTTCCTGCTCGCTCCCACACTCGGAAACGTGACGCCGCGCGGGGTCGAGCATCGCGAAGCTGGCGGCGGTTCCTGCTCGCTCCCACACTCGGAAACGTGACGTCGCGCGGGGTCGAGCATCGCGAAGCTCGCGGCGGTTCCTGCTCGCTCCCACACTCGGAAACGTGACGCCGCGCGGGGTCGAGCATCGCGAAGCTGGCGGCAGTTCCTGCTCGCTCCCACACTCGGAAACGTGACGCCGCGCGGGGTCGAGCATCGCGAAGCTGGCGGCGGTTCCTGCTCGCTCCCACACTCGGAAACGTGACGCCACGCGGGGTCGAGCATCGCGAAGCTGGCGGCGGTTCCTGCTCGCTCCCACACTCGGAAACGTGACGCCGCGCGGGGTCGAGCGTCGCGAAGCTCGCGGCGGTTCCTGCTCGCTCCCACACTCGGAAACGTGACGCCGCGCGGGGTCGAGCATCGCGAAGCTGGCGGCGGTTCCTGCTCGCTCCCACACTCGGAAACGTGACGCCGCGCGGGGTCGAGCATCGCGAAGCTCGCGGCGGTTCCTGCTCGCTCCCACACTCGGAAACGTGACGCCGCGCGGGGTCGAGCGTCGCGAAGCTCGCGGCGGTTCCTGCTCGCTCCCACACTCGGAAACGTGACGCCGCGCGGGGTCGAGCGTCGCGAAGCTCGCGGCGGTTCCTGCTCGCTCCCACACTCGGAAACGTGACGCCACGCGGGGTCGAGCATCGCGAAGCTGGCGGCAGTTCCTGCTCGCTCCCACACTCGGAAACGTGACGCCGCGCGGGGTCGAGCATCGCGAAGCTGGCGGCGGTTCCTGCTCGCTCCCACACTCGGAAACGTGACGCCGCGCGGGGTCGAGCGTCGCGAAGCTGGCGGCAGTTCCTGCTCGCTCCCACGCTCGGAGACGTGACGCCGCGCGGGGTCGAGCGTCGCGAAGCTGGCGGCAGTTCCTGCTCGCTCCCACGCTCGGAGACGTGACGCCGCGCGGGGTCGAGCGTCGCGAAGCTGGCGGTGGTTCCTGCTCGCTCCCACACTCGGAAACGTGACGCCGCGCGGGGTCGAGCATCGCGAAGCTCGCGGCGGTTCCTGCTCGCTCCCACACTCGGAAACGTGACGCCGCGCGGGGTCGAGCATCGCGAAGCTCGCGGCGGTTCCTGCTCGCTCCCACACTCGGAAACGTGACGTCGCGCGGGGTCGAGCGTCGCGAAGCTGGCGGCAGTTCCTGCTCGCTCCCACACTCGGAAACGTGACGCCGCGCGGGGTCGAGCGTCGCGAAGCTGGCGGCAGTTCCTGCTCGCTCCCACACTCGGAAACGTGACGCCGCGCGGGGTCGAGCATCGCGAAGCTGGCGGCGGTTCCTGCTCGCTCCCACACTCGGAAACGTGACGCCGCGCGGGGTCGAGCGTCGCGAAGCTGGCGGCGGTTCCTGCTCGCTCCCACACTCGGAAACGTGACGCCGCGCGGGGTCGAGCGTCGCGAAGCTGGCGGCAGTTCCTGCTCGCTCCCACGCTCGGAGACGTGACGCCGCGCGGGGTCGAGCATCGCGAAGCTGGCGGCGGTTCCTGCTCGCTCCCACACTCGGAAACGTGACGCCGCGCGGGGTCGAGCATCGCGAAGCTCGCGGCGGTTCCTGCTCGCTCCCACACTCGGAAACGTGACGCCGCGCGGGGTCGAGCGTCGCGAAGCTCGCGGCGGTTCCTGCTCGCTCCCACACTCGGAAACGTGACGCCGCGCGGGGTCGAGCATCGCGAAGCTCGTGGCGGTTCCTGCTCGCTCCCACGCTCGGAAACGTGACGCCGCGCGGGGTCGAGCGTCGCGAAGCTCGCGGCAGTTCCTGCTCGCCATCACACTCGGAAACGTGACGTCGCGCGGGGTCGAGCATCGCGAAGCTCGCGGCGGTTCCTGCTCGCTCCCACACTCGGAAACGTGACGCCGCGCGGGGTCGAGCATCGCGAAGCTCGCGGCAGTTCCTGCTCGCTCCCACACTCGGAAACGTGACGCCGCGCGGGTCGAGCGTCGCGAAGCTCGCGGCAGTTCCTGCTCGCTCCCACACTCGGAAACGTGACGCCGCGCGGGGTCGAGCTTCGCGAAGCTCGCGGCGGTTCCTGCTCGCTCCCACACTCGGAGACGTGACGCCGCGCGGGGTCGGGCGTCGCGAAGCTCGCGGCAGTTCCTGCTCGCCATCACACTCGGAAACGTGACGCCGCGCGGGGTCAAGCATCGCGAAGCTCGCGGCAGTTCCTGCTCGCCATCACACTCGGAAACGTGACGTCGCGCGGGGTCGAGCATCGCGAAGCTCGCGGCAGTTCCTGCTCGCCATCACACTCGGAAACGTGACGTCGCGCGGGGTCGAGCATCGCGAAGCTCGCGGCAGTTCCTGCTCGCTCCCACACTCGGAAACGTGACGCCGCGCGGGGTCGAGCATCGCGAAGCTCGCGGCAGTTCCTGCTCGCCATCACACTCGGAAACGTGACGTCGCGCGGGGTCGAGCGTCGCGAAGCTCGCGGTGGTTCCTGCTCGCTCCCACACTCAGAAACGTGACGCCACGCGGGGTCGAGCATCGCGAAGCTCGCGGCAGTTCCTGCTCGCTCCCACACTCGGAAACGTGACGCCGCGCGGGGTCGAGCGTCGCGAAGCTCGCGGCAGTTCCTGCTCGCTCCCACACTCGGAAACGTGACGCCGCGCGGGGTCGAGCATCGCGAAGCTCGCGGCAGTTCCTGCTCGCTCCCACACTCGGAAACGTGACGCCGCGCGGGGTCGAGCATCGCGAAGCTGGCGGCAGTTCGTGCTCGCTCCCACACTCGGAAACGTGATGCCGCGCGGGGTCGAGCGTCGCGAAGCTCGCGGCGGTCCCTGCTCGCTCCCACACTCGGAAACGTGACGCCACGCGGGGTCGAGCATCGCGAAGCTGGCGGCAGTTCCTGCTCGCTCCCACACTCGGAAACGTGACGCCACGCAGGGTCGAGCATCGCGAAGCTCGCGGCGGTTCCTGCTCGCTCCCACACTCGGAGACGTGACGCCGCGCGGGGTCGAGCATCGCGAAGCTCGCGGCGGTTCCTGCTCGCTCCCACACTCGGAGACGTGACGCCGCGCGGGGTCGAGCGTCGCGAAGCTCGCGGCGGTTCCTGCTCGCTCCCACACTCGGAAACGTGACGTCGCGCGGGGTCGAGCATCGCGAAGCTCGCGGCAGTTCCTGCTCGCTCCCACACTCGGAAACGTGATGCCGCGCGGGGTCGAGCGTCGCGAAGCTCGCGGCAGTTCCTGCTCGCTCCCACGCTCGGAAACGTGACGCCGCGCGGGGTCGAGCATCGCGAAGCTCGCGGCAGTTCCTGCTCGCCATCACACTCGGAAACGTGACGCCGTGCGGGGTCGAGCATCGCGAAGCTCGCGGCAGTTCCTGCTCGCTCCCACACTCGGAAACGTGACGCCGCGCGGGGTCGAGCATCGCGAAGCTCGCGGCAGTTCCTGCTCGCTCCCACACTCGGAAACGTGACGCCGCGCGGGGTCGAGCATCGCGAAGCTGGCGGCGGTTCCTGCTCGCTCCCACACTCGGAAACGTGACGCCGCGCGGGGTCAAGCGTCGCGAAGCTCGTGGCGGTTCCTGCTCGCTCCCACACTCGGAAACGTGATGCCGCGCGGGGTCGAGCGTCGCGAAGCTCGCGGCAGTTCCTGCTCGCTCCCACACTCGGAAACGTGACGCCGCGCGGGGTCGAGCGTCGCGAAGCTCGCGGCAGTTCCTGCTCGCTCCCACACTCGGAAACGTGACGCCGCGCGGGGTCGAGCGTCGCGAAGCTGGCGGCAGTTCCTGCTCGCTCCCACGCTCGGAGACGTGACGCCGCGCGGGGTCGAGCATCGCGAAGCTGGCGGCGGTTCCTGCTCGCTCCCACACTCGGAAACGTGACGCCGCGCGGGGTCGAGCATCGCGAAGCTCGCGGCAGTTCGTGCTCGCTCCCACACTCGGAAACGTGACGCCGCGCGGGGTCGAGCGTCGCGAAGCTCGCGGCGGTTCCTGCTCGCTCCCACACTCGGAAACGTGACGCCGCGCGGGGTCGAGCGTCGCGAAGCTGGCGGCGGTTCCTGCTCGCTCCCACACTCGGAAACGTGATGTCGCGCGGGGTCGAGCGTCGCGAAGCTGGCGGCGGTTCCTGCTCGCTCCCACACTCGGAAACGTGACGCCGCGCGGGGTCGAGCATCGCGAAGCTCGCGGCAGTTCCTGCTCGCTCCCACACTCGGAAACGTGACGTCGCGCGGGGTCGAGCGTCGCGAAGCTCACGGCGGTTCCTGCTCGCTCCCACACTCGGAAACGTGACGCCGCGCGGGGTCGAGCGTCGCGAAGCTCACGGCAGTTCCTGCTCGCTCCCACACTCGGAAACGTGACGCCGCGCGGGGTCGAGCGTCGCGAAGCTGGCGGCGGTTCCTGCTCGCTCCCACGCTCGGAAACGTGACGCCGCGCGGGGTCGAGCGTCGCGAAGCTCGCGGCAGTTCCTGCTCGCTCCCACACTCGGAAACGTGACGCCGCGCGGGGTCGAGCGTCGCGAAGCTCGCGGCGGTTCCTGCTCGCTCCCACACTCGGAAACGTGACGCCGCGCGGGGTCGAGCGTCGCGAAGCTGGCGGCGGTTCCTGCTCGCTCCCACACTCGGAGACGTGACGCCGCGCGGGGTCGAGCGTCGCGAAGCTCACGGCGGTTCCTGCTCGCTCCCACACTCGGAAACGTGACGCCGCGCGGGGTCGAGCGTCGCGAAGCTCACGGCAGTTCCTGCTCGCTCCCACGCTCGGAAACGTGACGCCGCGCGGGGTCGAGCATCGCGAAGCTCGCGGCAGTTCCTGCTCGCTCCCACACTCGGAAACGTGACGCCGCGCGGGGTCGAGCATCGCGAAGCTCGCGGCAGTTCCTGCTCGCTCCCACACTCGGAAACGTGACGCCGCGCGGGGTCGAGCGTCGCGAAGCTCGCGGCAGTTCCTGCTCGCTCCCACACTCGGAAACGTGACGCCGCGCGGGGTCGAGCGTCGCGAAGCTCGCGGCAGTTCCTGCTCGCTCCCACACTCGGAAACGTGACGCCGCGCGGGGTCGAGCGTCGCGAAGCTCGCGGCAGTTCCTGCTCGCTCCCACACTCGGAAACGTGACGCCGCGCGGGGTCGAGCGTCGCGAAGCTCGCGGCAGTTCCTGCTCGCTCCCACACTCGGAAACGTGACGCCGCGCGGGGTCGAGCGTCGCGAAGCTCGCGGCAGTTCCTGCTCGCTCCCACACTCGGAAACGTGACGCCGCGCGGGGTCGAGCGTCGCGAAGCTCGCGGCAGTTCCTGCTCGCTCCCACACTCGGAAACGTGACGCCGCGCGGGGTCGAGCATCGCGAAGCTCGCGGCAGTTCCTGCTCGCTCCCACACTCGGAAACGTGACGCCGCGCGGGGTCGAGCGTCGCGAAGCTCGCGGCAGTTCCTGCTCGGCATCACACTCGGAAACGTGACGCCGCGCGGGGTCGAGCATCGCGAAGCTCGCGGCAGTTCCTGCTCGCTCCCACACTCGGAAACGTGACGCCGCGCGGGGTCGAGCATCGCGAAGCTCGCGGCAGTTCCTGCTCGGCATCACACTCGGAAACGTGACGCCGCGCGGGGTCGAGCATCGCGAAGCTCGCGGCAGTTCCTGCTCGCTCCCACACTCGGAAACGTGACGCCGCGCGGGGTCGAGCGTCGCGAAGCTCGCGGCAGTTCCTGCTCGGCATCACACTCGGAAACGTGACGCCGCGCGGGGTCGAGCATCGCGAAGCTCGCGGCAGTTCCTGCTCGGCATCACACTCGGAAACGTGACGCCGCGCGGGGTCGAGCATCGCGAAGCTCGCGGCGGTTCCTGCTCGCTCCCACACTCAGAAACGTGACGCCGCGCGGGGTCGAGCATCGCGAAGCTCGCGGCGGTTCCTGCTCGCTCCCACACTCGGAAACGTGACGCCGCGCGGGGTCGAGCGTCGCGAAGCTCGCGGCGGTTCCTGCTCGCTCCCACACTCGGAAACGTGACGCCGCGCGGGGTCGAGCGTCGCGAAGCTGGCGGCGGTTCCTGCTCGCTCCCACACTCGGAAACGTGACGCCGCGCGGGGTCGAGCGTCGCGAAGCTCGCGGCAGTTCCTGCTCGCTCCCACACTCGGAAACGTGACGTCGCGCGGGGTCGAGCATCGCGAAGCTGGCGGCAGTTCCTGCTCGGCATCACACTCGGAAACGTGACGCCGCGCGGGGTCGAGCGTCGCGAAGCTGGCGGCGGTTCCTGCTCGCTCCCACACTCGGAAACGTGACGTCGCGCGGGGTCGAGCATCGCGAAGCTGGCGGCGGTTCCTGCTCGCTCCCACACTCGGAAACGTGACGCCGCGCGGGGTCGAGCGTCGCGAAGCTCGCGGCAGTTCCTGCTCGCTCCCACACTCGGAAACGTGACGCCGCGCGGGGTCGAGCATCGCGAAGCTCGCGGCGGTTCCTGCTCGCTCCCACACTCGGAAACGTGACGCCGCGCGGGGTCGAGCGTCGCGAAGCTCGCGGCAGTTCGTGCTCGCTCCCACACTCGGAAACGTGACGCCGCGCGGGGTCGAGCGTCGCGAAGCTCGCGGCAGTTCGTGCTCGCTCCCACGCTCGGAAACGTGACGCCGCGCGGGGTCGAGCGTCGCGAAGCTCGCGGCAGTTCCTGCTCGCGCCCACACTCGGAAACGTGACGCCGCGCGGGGTCGAGCATCGCGAAGCTGGCGGCAGTTCCTGCTCGCTCCCACACTCGGAAACGTGACGCCGCGCGGGGTCGAGCATCGCGAAGCTGGCGGCGGTTCCTGCTCGCTCCCACACTCGGAAACGTGACGCCGCGCGGGGTCGAGCATCGCGAAGCTGGCGGCGGTTCCTGCTCGCTCCCACACTCGGAAACGTGACGCCGCGCGGGGTCGAGCATCGCGAAGCTGGCGGCGGTTCCTGCTCGCTCCCACACTCGGAAACGTGACGCCGCGCGGGGTCGAGCATCGCGAAGCTGGCGGCGGTTCCTGCTCGCTCCCACACTCGGAAACGTGACGCCGCGCGGGGTCGAGCATCGCGAAGCTCGCGGCAGTTCCTGCTCGCTCCCACACTCGGAAACGTGACGCCGCGCGGGGTCGAGCATCGCGAAGCTCGCGGCAGTTCCTGCTCGCTCCCACGCTCGGAAACGTGACGCCGCGCGGGGTCGAGCATCGCGAAGCTCGCGGCAGTTCCTGCTCGCTCCCACACTCGGAAACGTGACGCCGCGCGGGGTCGAGCATCGCGAAGCTGGCGGCGGTTCCTGCTCGCTCCCACACTCGGAAACGTGACGTCGCGCAGGGTCGAGCATCGCGAAGCTCGCGGCGGTTCCTGCTCGCTCCCACACTCGGAAACGTGACGTCGCGCGGGGTCGAGCATCGCGAAGCTGGCGGCAGTTCCTGCTCGCTCCCACACTCGGAAACGTGACGCCGCGCGGGGTCGAGCGTCGCGAAGCTCGCGGCGGTTCCTGCTCGCTCCCACACTCGGAAACGTGACGCCGCGCGGGGTCGAGCGTCGCGAAGCTCGCGGTGGTTCCTGCTCGCCATCACACTCGGAAACGTGACGCCGCGCGGGGTCGAGCGTCGCGAAGCTCGCGGCAGTTCCTGCTCGCTCCCACACTCGGAAACGTGATGCCGCGCGGGGTCGAGCGTCGCGAAGCTCGCGGCGGTTCCTGCTCGCTCCCACACTCGGAAACGTGACGCCGCGCGGGGTCGAGCGTCGCGAAGCTCGCGGCGGTTCCTGCTCGCTCCCACACTCGGAAACGTGACGCCGCGCGGGGTCGAGCGTCGCGAAGCTCGCGGCAGTTCCTGCTCGCTCCCACACTCGGAAACGTGATGCCGCGCGGGGTCGAGCGTCGCGAAGCTGGCGGCGGTTCCTGCTCGCTCCCACACTCGGAAACGTGACGCCGCGCGGGGTCGAGCATCGCGAAGCTGGCGGCGGTTCCTGCTCGCTCCCACACTCGGAAACGTGACGCCGAGCGGGGTCGAGCGTCGCGAAGCTGGCGGCGGTTCCTGCTCGCTCCCACACTCGGAAACGTGACGCCGCGCGGGGTCGAGCGTCGCGAAGCTGGCGGCGGTTCCTGCTCGCTCCCACACTCGGAAACGTGACGCCGCGCGGGGTCGAGCATCGCGAAGCTGGCGGCGGTTCCTGCTCGCTCCCACGCTCGGAAACGTGACGCCGCGCGGGGTCGAGCGTCGCGAAGCTCGCGGCGGTTCCTGCTCGCTCCCACACTCGGAAACGTGACGCCGCGCGGGGTCGAGCATCGCGAAGCTCGCGGCGGTTCCTGCTCGCTCCCACGCTCGGAAACGTGACGCCGCGCGGGGTCGAGCATCGCGAAGCTCGCGGCGGTTCCTGCTCGCTCCCACACTCGGAAACGTGACGCCGCGCGGGGTCGAGCATCGCGAAGCTCGCGGCAGTTCCTGCTCGCTCCCACACTCGGAAACGTGACGCCGCGCGGGGTCGAGCATCGCGAAGCTGGCGGCGGTTCCTGCTCACTCCCACACTCAGAAACGTGACGCCGCGCGGGGTCGAGCGTCGCGAAGCTGGCGGCGGTTCCTGCTCGCTCCCACACTCAGAAACGTGACGCCGCGCGGGGTCGAGCGTCGCGAAGCTGGCGGCGGTTCCTGCTCGCTCCCACACTCGGAAACGTGACGCCGCGCGGGGTCGAGGTTCGCGAAGCTCGCGGCGGTTCCTGCTCGCTCCCACACTCGGAAACGTGACGCCGCGCGGGGTCGAGCATCGCGAAGCTGGCGGCGGTTCCTGCTCGCTCCCACACTCGGAAACGTGACGCCGCGCGGGGTCGAGCGTCGCGAAGCTGGCGGCAGTTCCTGCTCGCTCCCACACTCAGAAACGTGACGCCGCGCGGGGTCGAGCATCGCGAAGCTCGCGGCAGTTCCTGCTCGCTCCCACACTCGGAAACGTGACGCCGCGCGGGGTCGAGCGTCGCGAAGCTCGCGGCGGTTCCTGCTCGCTCCCACACTCGGAAACGTGACGCCGCGCGGGGTCGAGCGTCGCGAAGCTCGCGGCAGTTCGTGCTCGCTCCCACGCTCGGAAACGTGACGCCGCGCGGGGTCGAGTGTCGCGAAGCTCGCGGCGGTTCCTGCTCGCTCCCACACTCAGAAACGTGACGCCGCGCGGGGTCGAGCATCGCGAAGCTCGCGGCAGTTCCTGCTCGCTCCCACACTCGGAAACGTGACGCCGCGCGGGGTCGAGCATCGCGAAGCTCGCGGCAGTTCCTGCTCGCTCCCACACTCGGAAACGTGACGCCGCGCGGGGTCGAGCGTCGCGAAGCTCGCGGCAGTTCCTGCTCGCTCCCACACTCGGAAACGTGACGCCGCGCGGGGTCGAGCATCGCGAAGCTCGCGGCAGTTCCTGCTCGCCATCACACTCGGAAACGTGACGCCGCGCGGGGTCGAGCATCGCGAAGCTCACGGCAGTTCCTGCTCGCTCCCACACTCGGAAACGTGACGCCGCGCGGGGTCGAGCGTCGCGAAGCTCGCGGCGGTTCCTGCTCGCTCCCACACTCGGAAACGTGACGCCGCGCGGGGTCGAGCATCGCGAAGCTCGCGGCAGTTCCTGCTCGCTCCCACACTCGGAAACGTGACGTCGCGCGGGGTCGAGCATCGCGAAGCTGGCGGCAGTTCCTGCTCGCTCCCACACTCGGAAACGTGACGCCGCGCGGGGTCGAGGTTCGCGAAGCTCGCGGCGGTTCCTGCTCGCTCCCACACTCGGAAACGTGACGCCGCGCGGGGTCGAGCGTCGCGAAGCTCGCGGCAGTTCCTGCTCGCTCCCACACTCGGAAACGTGACGCCGCGCGGGGTCGAGCATCGCGAAGCTCGCGGCAGTTCCTGCTCGCTCCCACACTCGGAGACGTGACGCCGCGCGGGGTCGAGCATCGCGAAGCTGGCGGCGGTTCCTGCTCGCTCCCACACTCGGAAACGTGACGCCGCGCGGGGTCGAGCATCGCGAAGCTGGCGGCGGTTCCTGCTCGCTCCCACACTCGGAAACGTGACGCCGCGCGGGGTCGAGCGTCGCGAAGCTCGCGGCGGTTCCTGCTCGCCATCACACTCGGAAACGTGACGTCGCGCGGGGTCGAGCATCGCGAAGCTCACGGCAGTTCGTGCTCGCTCCCACACTCGGAAACGTGACGCCGCGCGGGGTCGAGCATCGCGAAGCTCGCGGCAGTTCCTGCTCGCTCCCACACTCGGAAACGTGACGCCGCGCGGGGTCGAGCATCGCGAAGCTCGCGGCAGTTCCTGCTCGCTCCCACACTCGGAAACGTGACGCCGCGCGGGGTCGAGCATCGCGAAGCTGGCGGCGGTTCCTGCTCGCTCCCACACTCGGAAACGTGACGCCGCGCGGGGTCGAGCGTCGCGAAGCTCGCGGCGGTTCCTGCTCGCTCCCACACTCGGAAACGTGACGTCGCGCGGGGTCGAGCATCGCGAAGCTGGCAGCGGTTCCTGCTCGCTCCCACACTCGGAAACGTGACGCCGCGCGGGGTCGAGCATCGCGAAGCTCGCGGCAGTTCCTGCTCGCTCCCACACTCGGAAACGTGACGCCGCGCGGGGTCGAGCGTCGCGAAGCTCGCGGCAGTTCCTGCTCGCTCCCACACTCGGAAACGTGACGCCGCGCGGGGTCGAGCATCGCGAAGCTCGCGGCAGTTCCTGCTCGCTCCCACACTCGGAAACGTGAAGCCGCACGGGGTCGAGCATCGCGAAGCTGGCGGCGGTTCCTGCTCGCTCCCACACTCGGAAACGTGACGTCGCGCGGGGTCGAGCATCGCGAAGCTCGCGGCAGTTCCTGCTCGCTCCCACACTCGGAAACGTGACGCCGCGCGGGGTCGAGCATCGCGAAGCTGGCGGCAGTTCCTGCTCGCTCCCACACTCGGAAACGTGAAGCCGCACGGGGTCGAGCATCGCGAAGCTGGCGGCAGTTCCTGCTCGCTCCCACACTCGGAAACGTGACGCCGCGCGGGGTCGAGCGTCGCGAAGCTCGCGGCAGTTCCTGCTCGCTCCCACACTCGGAAACGTGAAGCCGCACGGGGTCGAGCATCGCGAAGCTGGCGGTGGTTCCTGCTCGCTCCCACACTCGGAAACGTGACGCCGCGCGGGGTCGAGCATCGCGAAGCTCGCGGCAGTTCCTGCTCGCTCCCACACTCGGAAACGTGACGCCGCGCGGGGTCGAGCATCGCGAAGCTCGCGGCAGTTCCTGCTCGCTCCCACACTCGGAAACGTGACGCCGCGCGGGGTCGAGCGTCGCGAAGCTCGCGGCGGTTCCTGCTCGCTCCCACACTCGGAAACGTGACGTCGCGCGGGGTCGAGCATCGCGAAGCTGGCGGTGGTTCCTGCTCGCCATCACACTCGGAAACGTGACGCCGCGCGGGGTCGAGCATCGCGAAGCTCGCGGCGGTTCCTGCTCGCTCCCACACTCGGAAACGTGACGCCGCGCGGGGTCGAGCATCGCGAAGCTCGCGGCGGTTCCTGCTCGCTCCCACACTCGGAAACGTGACGTCGCGCGGGGTCGAGCGTCGCGAAGCTCACGGCGGTTCCTGCTCGCTCCCACACTCGGAAACGTGACGCCGCGCGGGGTCGAGCGTCGCGAAGCTCACGGCAGTTCCTGCTCGCTCCCACACTCGGAAACGTGACGCCGCGCGGGGTCGAGCGTCGCGAAGCTGGCGGCGGTTCCTGCTCGCTCCCACGCTCGGAAACGTGACGCCGCGCGGGGTCGAGCGTCGCGAAGCTCGCGGCAGTTCCTGCTCGCTCCCACACTCGGAAACGTGACGCCGCGCGGGGTCGAGCGTCGCGAAGCTCGCGGCGGTTCCTGCTCGCTCCCACACTCGGAAACGTGACGCCGCGCGGGGTCGAGCGTCGCGAAGCTGGCGGCGGTTCCTGCTCGCTCCCACACTCGGAGACGTGACGCCGCGCGGGGTCGAGCGTCGCGAAGCTCACGGCGGTTCCTGCTCGCTCCCACACTCGGAAACGTGACGCCGCGCGGGGTCGAGCGTCGCGAAGCTCACGGCAGTTCCTGCTCGCTCCCACGCTCGGAAACGTGACGCCGCGCGGGGTCGAGCATCGCGAAGCTCGCGGCAGTTCCTGCTCGCTCCCACACTCGGAAACGTGACGCCGCGCGGGGTCGAGCATCGCGAAGCTCGCGGCAGTTCCTGCTCGCTCCCACACTCGGAAACGTGACGCCGCGCGGGGTCGAGCGTCGCGAAGCTCGCGGCAGTTCCTGCTCGGCATCACACTCGGAAACGTGACGCCGCGCGGGGTCGAGCATCGCGAAGCTCGCGGCAGTTCCTGCTCGCTCCCACACTCGGAAACGTGACGCCGCGCGGGGTCGAGCGTCGCGAAGCTCGCGGCAGTTCCTGCTCGGCATCACACTCGGAAACGTGACGCCGCGCGGGGTCGAGCATCGCGAAGCTCGCGGCAGTTCCTGCTCGGCATCACACTCGGAAACGTGACGCCGCGCGGGGTCGAGCATCGCGAAGCTCGCGGCGGTTCCTGCTCGCTCCCACACTCAGAAACGTGACGCCGCGCGGGGTCGAGCATCGCGAAGCTCGCGGCGGTTCCTGCTCGCTCCCACACTCGGAAACGTGACGCCGCGCGGGGTCGAGCATCGCGAAGCTGGCGGCGGTTCCTGCTCGCTCCCACACTCGGAAACGTGACGCCGCGCGGGGTCGAGCGTCGCGAAGCTCGCGGCAGTTCCTGCTCGCTCCCACACTCGGAAACGTGACGTCGCGCGGGGTCGAGCATCGCGAAGCTGGCGGCAGTTCCTGCTCGGCATCACACTCGGAAACGTGACGCCGCGCGGGGTCGAGCGTCGCGAAGCTGGCGGCGGTTCCTGCTCGCTCCCACACTCGGAAACGTGACGTCGCGCGGGGTCGAGCATCGCGAAGCTGGCGGCGGTTCCTGCTCGCTCCCACACTCGGAAACGTGACGCCGCGCGGGGTCGAGCGTCGCGAAGCTCGCGGCAGTTCCTGCTCGCTCCCACACTCGGAAACGTGACGCCGCGCGGGGTCGAGCATCGCGAAGCTCGCGGCGGTTCCTGCTCGCTCCCACACTCGGAAACGTGACGCCGCGCGGGGTCGAGCGTCGCGAAGCTCGCGGCAGTTCGTGCTCGCTCCCACACTCGGAAACGTGACGCCGCGCGGGGTCGAGCGTCGCGAAGCTCGCGGCAGTTCGTGCTCGCTCCCACGCTCGGAAACGTGACGCCGCGCGGGGTCGAGCGTCGCGAAGCTCGCGGCAGTTCCTGCTCGCTCCCACACTCGGAAACGTGACGCCGCGCGGGGTCGAGCATCGCGAAGCTGGCGGCAGTTCCTGCTCGCTCCCACACTCGGAAACGTGACGCCGCGCGGGGTCGAGCATCGCGAAGCTGGCGGCGGTTCCTGCTCGCTCCCACACTCGGAAACGTGACGCCGCGCGGGGTCGAGCATCGCGAAGCTGGCGGCGGTTCCTGCTCGCTCCCACACTCGGAAACGTGACGCCGCGCGGGGTCGAGCATCGCGAAGCTGGCGGCGGTTCCTGCTCGCTCCCACACTCGGAAACGTGACGCCGCGCGGGGTCGAGCATCGCGAAGCTGGCGGCGGTTCCTGCTCGCTCCCACACTCGGAAACGTGACGCCGCGCGGGGTCGAGCATCGCGAAGCTCGCGGCAGTTCCTGCTCGCTCCCACACTCGGAAACGTGACGCCGCGCGGGGTCGAGCATCGCGAAGCTCGCGGCAGTTCCTGCTCGCTCCCACGCTCGGAAACGTGACGCCGCGCGGGGTCGAGCATCGCGAAGCTCGCGGCAGTTCCTGCTCGCTCCCACACTCGGAAACGTGACGTCGCGCAGGGTCGAGCATCGCGAAGCTCGCGGCGGTTCCTGCTCGCTCCCACACTCGGAAACGTGACGTCGCGCGGGGTCGAGCATCGCGAAGCTGGCGGCAGTTCCTGCTCGCTCCCACACTCGGAAACGTGACGCCGCGCGGGGTCGAGCGTCGCGAAGCTCGCGGCGGTTCCTGCTCGCTCCCACACTCGGAAACGTGACGCCGCGCGGGGTCGAGCGTCGCGAAGCTCGCGGTGGTTCCTGCTCGCCATCACACTCGGAAACGTGACGCCGCGCGGGGTCGAGCGTCGCGAAGCTCGCGGCAGTTCCTGCTCGCTCCCACACTCGGAAACGTGATGCCGCGCGGGGTCGAGCGTCGCGAAGCTCGCGGCGGTTCCTGCTCGCTCCCACACTCGGAAACGTGACGCCGCGCGGGGTCGAGCGTCGCGAAGCTCGCGGCGGTTCCTGCTCGCTCCCACACTCGGAAACGTGACGCCGCGCGGGGTCGAGCGTCGCGAAGCTCGCGGCAGTTCCTGCTCGCTCCCACACTCGGAAACGTGATGCCGCGCGGGGTCGAGCATCGCGAAGCTCGCGGCGGTTCCTGCTCGCTCCCACACTCGGAAACGTGACGCCGCGCGGGGTCGAGCATCGCGAAGCTGGCGGCGGTTCCTGCTCGCTCCCACACTCGGAAACGTGACGCCGAGCGGGGTCGAGCGTCGCGAAGCTGGCGGCGGTTCCTGCTCGCTCCCACACTCGGAAACGTGACGCCGCGCGGGGTCGAGCGTCGCGAAGCTGGCGGCGGTTCCTGCTCGCTCCCACACTCGGAAACGTGACGCCGCGCGGGGTCGAGCATCGCGAAGCTGGCGGCGGTTCCTGCTCGCTCCCACGCTCGGAAACGTGACGCCGCGCGGGGTCGAGCGTCGCGAAGCTCGCGGCGGTTCCTGCTCGCTCCCACACTCGGAAACGTGACGCCGCGCGGGGTCGAGCATCGCGAAGCTCGCGGCAGTTCCTGCTCGCTCCCACACTCGGAAACGTGACGCCGCGCGGGGTCGAGCGTCGCGAAGCTCGCGGCGGTTCCTGCTCGCTCCCACACTCGGAAACGTGACGCCGCGCGGGGTCGAGCATCGCGAAGCTCGCGGCGGTTCCTGCTCGCTCCCACACTCGGAAACGTGACGCCGCGCGGGGTCGAGCATCGCGAAGCTGGCGGCGGTTCCTGCTCGCTCCCACGCTCGGAAACGTGACGCCGCGCGGGGTCGAGCATCGCGAAGCTCGCGGCGGTTCCTGCTCGCTCCCACACTCGGAAACGTGACGCCGCGCGGGGTCGAGCATCGCGAAGCTCGCGGCAGTTCCTGCTCGCTCCCACACTCGGAAACGTGACGCCGCGCGGGGTCGAGCATCGCGAAGCTGGCGGCGGTTCCTGCTCACTCCCACACTCAGAAACGTGACGCCGCGCGGGGTCGAGCGTCGCGAAGCTGGCGGCGGTTCCTGCTCGCTCCCACACTCAGAAACGTGACGCCGCGCGGGGTCGAGCGTCGCGAAGCTGGCGGCGGTTCCTGCTCGCTCCCACACTCGGAAACGTGACGCCGCGCGGGGTCGAGGTTCGCGAAGCTCGCGGCGGTTCCTGCTCGCTCCCACACTCGGAAACGTGACGCCGCGCGGGGTCGAGCATCGCGAAGCTGGCGGCGGTTCCTGCTCGCTCCCACACTCGGAAACGTGACGCCGCGCGGGGTCGAGCGTCGCGAAGCTGGCGGCAGTTCCTGCTCGCTCCCACACTCAGAAACGTGACGCCGCGCGGGGTCGAGCGTCGCGAAGCTCGCGGCGGTTCCTGCTCGCTCCCACACTCGGAAACGTGACGCCGCGCGGGGTCGAGCGTCGCGAAGCTCGCGGCAGTTCGTGCTCGCTCCCACGCTCGGAAACGTGACGCCGCGCGGGGTCGAGTGTCGCGAAGCTCGCGGCGGTTCCTGCTCGCTCCCACACTCAGAAACGTGACGCCGCGCGGGGTCGAGCATCGCGAAGCTCGTGGCGGTTCCTGCTCGCTCCCACACTCGGAAACGTGACGCCGCGCGGGGTCGAGCATCGCGAAGCTGGCGGCAGTTCCTGCTCGCTCCCACACTCGGAAACGTGACGCCGCGCGGGGTCGAGCATCGCGAAGCTCGCGGCGGTTCCTGCTCGCTCCCACACTCGGAAACGTGACGCCGCGCGGGGTCGAGCGTCGCGAAGCTGGCAGCAGTTCCTGCTCGCTCCCACACTCGGAAACGTGACGTCGCGCGGGGTCGAGCGTCGCGAAGCTCGCGGCAGTTCCTGCTCGCCATCACACTCGGAAACGTGACGTCGCGCGGGGTCGAGCGTCGCGAAGCTGGCAGCAGTTCCTGCTCGCCATCACACTCGGAAACGTGACGCCGCGCGGGGTCGAGCATCGCGAAGCTCACGGCAGTTCCTGCTCGCTCCCACACTCGGAAACGTGACGCCGCGCGGGGTCGAGCGTCGCGAAGCTCGCGGCGGTTCCTGCTCGCTCCCACACTCGGAAACGTGACGCCGCGCGGGGTCGAGCATCGCGAAGCTCGCGGCAGTTCCTGCTCGCTCCCACACTCGGAAACGTGACGTCGCGCGGGGTCGAGCATCGCGAAGCTGGCGGCAGTTCCTGCTCGCTCCCACACTCGGAAACGTGACGCCGCGCGGGGTCGAGGTTCGCGAAGCTCGCGGCGGTTCCTGCTCGCTCCCACACTCGGAAACGTGACGCCGCGCGGGGTCGAGCGTCGCGAAGCTCGCGGCAGTTCCTGCTCGCTCCCACGCTCGGAAACGTGACGCCGCGCGGGGTCGAGCGTCGCGAAGCTCGCGGCGGTTCCTGCTCGCTCCCACACTCGGAAACGTGACGCCGCGCGGGGTCGAGCATCGCGAAGCTCGCGGCAGTTCCTGCTCGCTCCCACACTCGGAAACGTGACGCCGCGCGGGGTCGAGCATCGCGAAGCTCGCGGCAGTTCCTGCTCGCTCCCACACTCGGAAACGTGACGCCGCGCGGGGTCGAGCATCGCGAAGCTCGCGGCGGTTCCTGCTCGCTCCCACACTCGGAAACGTGACGCCGCGCGGGGTCGAGCGTCGCGAAGCTCGCGGCGGTTCCTGCTCGCTCCCACACTCGGAGACGTGACGCCGCGCGGGGTCGAGCATCGCGAAGCTGGCGGCGGTTCCTGCTCGCTCCCACACTCGGAAACGTGACGCCGCGCGGGGTCGAGCGTCGCGAAGCTCGCGGCGGTTCCTGCTCGCTCCCACACTCGGAAACGTGACGCCGCGCGGGGTCGAGCATCGCGAAGCTCGCGGCAGTTCCTGCTCGCTCCCACACTCGGAAACGTGACGCCGCGCGGGGTCGAGCATCGCGAAGCTCGCGGCAGTTCCTGCTCGCTCCCACACTCGGAAACGTGACGCCGCGCGGGGTCGAGCATCGCGAAGCTGGCGGCGGTTCCTGCTCGCTCCCACACTCGGAAACGTGACGCCGCGCGGGGTCGAGCGTCGCGAAGCTCGCGGCGGTTCCTGCTCGCTCCCACACTCGGAAACGTGACGTCGCGCGGGGTCGAGCATCGCGAAGCTGGCAGCGGTTCCTGCTCGCTCCCACACTCGGAAACGTGACGCCGCGCGGGGTCGAGCATCGCGAAGCTCGCGGCAGTTCCTGCTCGCTCCCACACTCGGAAACGTGACGCCGCGCGGGGTCGAGCGTCGCGAAGCTCGCGGCAGTTCCTGCTCGCTCCCACACTCGGAAACGTGACGCCGCGCGGGGTCGAGCATCGCGAAGCTCGCGGCAGTTCCTGCTCGCTCCCACACTCGGAAACGTGAAGCCGCACGGGGTCGAGCATCGCGAAGCTGGCGGCGGTTCCTGCTCGCTCCCACACTCGGAAACGTGAAGCCGCACGGGGTCGAGCATCGCGAAGCTCGCGGTGGTTCCTGCTCGCTCCCACACTCGGAAACGTGACGCCGCGCGGGGTCGAGCATCGCGAAGCTGGCGGCGGTTCCTGCTCGCTCCCACACTCGGAAACGTGACGTCGCGCGGGGTCGAGCATCGCGAAGCTCGCGGCAGTTCCTGCTCGCTCCCACACTCGGAAACGTGACGCCGCGCGGGGTCGAGCATCGCGAAGCTGGCGGCGGTTCCTGCTCGCTCCCACACTCGGAAACGTGACGCCGCGCGGGGTCGAGCGTCGCGAAGCTCGCGGCAGTTCCTGCTCGCTCCCACACTCGGAAACGTGAAGCCGCACGGGGTCGAGCATCGCGAAGCTGGCGGTGGTTCCTGCTCGCTCCCACACTCGGAAACGTGACGCCGCGCGGGGTCGAGCATCGCGAAGCTCGCGGCAGTTCCTGCTCGCTCCCACACTCGGAAACGTGACGCCGCGCGGGGTCGAGCATCGCGAAGCTCGCGGCAGTTCCTGCTCGCTCCCACACTCGGAAACGTGACGCCGCGCGGGGTCGAGCGTCGCGAAGCTCGCGGCGGTTCCTGCTCGCTCCCACACTCGGAAACGTGACGTCGCGCGGGGTCGAGCATCGCGAAGCTGGCGGTGGTTCCTGCTCGCCATCACACTCGGAAACGTGACGCCGCGCGGGGTCGAGCATCGCGAAGCTCGCGGCGGTTCCTGCTCGCTCCCACACTCGGAAACGTGACGCCGCGCGGGGTCGAGCATCGCGAAGCTCGCGGCGGTTCCTGCTCGCTCCCACACTCGGAAACGTGACGCCGCGCGGGGTCGAGCATCGCGAAGCTCGCGGCGGTTCCTGCTCGCTCCCACACTCGGAAACGTGACACCGCGCGGGGTCGAGCGTCGCGAAGCTCGCGGCAGTTCCTGCTCGCTCCCACACTCGGAAACGTGACGCCGCGCGGGGTCGAGCATCGCGAAGCTGGCGGCGGTTCCTGCTCACTCCCACACTCGGAAACGTGACGCCGCGCGGGGTCGAGCATCGCGAAGCTCGCGGCAGTTCCTGCTCGCTCCCACACTCGGAAACGTGACGCCGCGCGGGGTCGAGCGTCGCGAAGCTCGCGGCGGTTCCTGCTCGCTCCCACACTCGGAAACGTGACGCCGCGCGGGGTCGAGCATCGCGAAGCTCGCGGCGGTTCCTGCTCGCTCCCACACTCGGAAACGTGACACCGCGCGGGGTCGAGCGTCGCGAAGCTCGCGGCGGTTCCTGCTCACTCCCACACTCGGAAACGTGACGCCGCGCGGGGTCGAGCATCGCGAAGCTCACGGCGGTTCCTGCTCGCTCCCACACTCGGAGACGTGACGCCGCGCGGGGTCGAGCGTCGCGAAGCTCGCGGCAGTTCCTGCTCGCTCCCACACTCGGAAACGTGACGTCGCGCGGGGTCGAGCGTCGCGAAGCTCGCGGCAGTTCGTGCTCGCTCCCACACTCGGAAACGTGACGCCGCGCGGGGTCGAGCGTCGCGAAGCTGGCGGCGGTTCCTGCTCGCTCCCACACTCGGAAACGTGACGCCGCGCGGGGTCGAGCGTCGCGAAGCTGGCGGCGGTTCCTGCTCGCTCCCACACTCGGAAACGTGACGCCGCGCGGGGTCGAGCGTCGCGATGCTGGCGGCGGTTCCTGCTCGCTCCCACACTCAGAAACGTGACGTCGCGCGGGGTCGAGCGTCGCGAAGCTCGCGGCGGTTCCTGCTCGCTCCCACACTCGGAAACGTGACGTCGCGCGGGGTCGAGCGTCGCGAAGCTCGCGGCGGTTCCTGCTCGCTCCCACACTCGGAAACGTGACGCCGCGCGGGGTCGAGCATCGCGAAGCTCGCGGCAGTTCCTGCTCGCTCCCACACTCGGAAACGTGACGCCGCGCGGGGTCGAGCATCGCGAAGCTCGCGGCAGTTCCTGCTCGCTCCCACACTCGGAAACGTGACGCCGCGCGGGGTCGAGCATCGCGAAGCTGGCGGCGGTTCCTGCTCGCTCCCACACTCGGAGACGTGACGCCGCGCGGGGTCGAGCATCGCGAAGCTGGCGGCAGTTCCTGCTCGCTCCCACACTCGGAAACGTGACGCCGCGCGGGGTCGAGCATCGCGAAGCTCGCGGCAGTTCCTGCTCGCTCCCACACTCGGAGACGTGACGCCACGCGGGGTCGAGCATCGCGAAGCTCGCGGCGGTTCCTGCTCGCTCCCACACTCGGAAACGTGACGCCGTGCGGGGTCGAGCGTCGCGAAGCTGGCGGCAGTTCCTGCTCGCTCCCACGCTCGGAAACGTGACGCCGCGCGGGGTCGAGCGTCGCGAAGCTGGCGGCGGTTCCTGCTCGCTCCCACACTCGGAAACGTGACGCCGCGCGGGGTCGAGCATCGCGAAGCTCGCGGCAGTTCCTGCTCGCTCCCACACTCGGAAACGTGACGCCGCGCGGGGTCGAGCGTCGCGAAGCTCGCGGCAGTTCGTGCTCGCTCCCACGCTCGGAGACGTGATGCCGCGCGGGGTCGAGCGTCGCGAAGCTCGCGGCGGTTCCTGCTCGCTCCCACACTCGGAAACGTGACGTCGCGCGGGGTCGAGCATCGCGAAGCTCGCGGCGGTTCCTGCTCGCTCCCACACTCGGAAACGTGACGCCGCGCGGGGTCGAGCATCGCGAAGCTCGCGGCAGTTCCTGCTCGCTCCCACACTCGGAGACGTGACGCCGCGCGGGGTCGAGCGTCGCGAAGCTCGCGGCAGTTCCTGCTCGCTCCCACACTCGGAAACGTGACGCCGCGCGGGGTCGAGCGTCGCGAAGCTCGCGGCGGTTCCTGCTCGCTCCCACACTCGGAAACGTGACGCCGCGCGGGGTCGAGCGTCGCGAAGCTGGCGGCGGTTCCTGCTCGCTCCCACACTCGGAAACGTGACGCCGCGCGGGGTCGAGCGTCGCGAAGCTCGCGGCAGTTCCTGCTCGCTCCCACACTCGGAAACGTGACGCCGCGCGGGGTCGAGCGTCGCGAAGCTGGCAGCAGTTCCTGCTCGCTCCCACACTCAGAAACGTTCCATTAAATCGCACCCGTTACGTCTATTCTGATGCTTCAAACTGCCATCAAACACAGTGAAAGATTATTGCATCAGGGCCTCCAATTCCTGGTGAACAGCAGAAACCAACTAGCCCCAGATTCCAAAGTGCAGAGATTAGGAAGATTTGCCAATTGTGCAGGGAATTTTCCTGCATCTTCTAGCTTCACACCTAGCTCTTCAAAGTTTATAGACAGAAATAAAAACTTCCATCAGACACTTACAGTTCCCTTGGTGCGTTTAAATTGGTAATGCGAAGTCAAACCAGCATCGGATTCGAATTTCAACCTCTCGTCTGCAACCGGATTTCTGTCTGTTCCAGTCACAGCTGAGAGCTTATCCCACTGAATCCTGGGATTTGTAGTCCAACCAGGAGAGGGAGAGAATGTATTCACAGCGCCTCAACTGGCCAAAGATAACAGTGTCTAAATATCACAGGAAAACTGTCCAAACAAGGCTGGGAAAACAGTGTCTAGATATCCCAGGAAAACTGTGATGCACTATCAATTACCACAAAGACGTGAGTAGTGGACTAATCGAGGCTTTATTGAGCAAAGATGTTGTGCCTCCTGTAGCTGCTACCAGAATGGCTGCGCCCCCGGCGAGCACACACATTTATACTCCGCCTACTGGGCGGAGCCAGCAGGCAGGGATTTACCCATGTACCTCTAGTCTTACCGTAATACATATAATATTGCTAGTGGTGACTACCACATTCACCCCCTGTTAAAAAAGAGAGTCCGGTGGGTGTGGTGGAATAAATAATCACAAGTTCAGTCTGTCGGGGGCCTTGACCCTCCTCTGCGATCGCCTCAGTCCTGGTGGTGATCTGGGCGCCGACTTGGTCACCTGTGACTCCGGGAGCGTGTTGTCCTCGTCTTCGTCACCGCTGAGTGGGACCAATGGGAGGACGGATCCTCCTGGGGCAGGGGCTGCGGTGAGGTTCGCTGGGGGGTGGGTGAGTGGCGCAGGGGTGAATGAGGCAACCCGGGGGGGGGGGGGGTCAGGTCGGGGGCCGTGGGTGGGGATCCGGCGGGTGTCAGGTCCCGGAGGGACACTGTGTCCTGGCGCCCATCGGGGTGTGCCACGTAGCCGTACTGCAGGTTCGCGTATAGGCGGTGGTCTCTTTCGACCAAGGGGTCCGCACATGCTTGCGAAGGAGGACGGGTCCAGGAACTGTCCACCATGTTGGGAGCGAGACCCCGGAGGTGGACATCCTGGGGAAGGCAAGGAGGCGTTCATGGGGGTCTCGTTAGTCGTGGTGCAGAGGAGCGATTGGATGGAGTGAAGCGCATCGGGGAGGACCTCCTGCCAGCAGGAGACCGGGAGATCTTTAGACCGCAGGGCCAGCAGGACGGCCTTCCAGACCATCCCGTTCTCCCTCTCCACCTGTCCGTTTCCCCGGGGGTTGTAGCTGGTCGTCCTGCTCGAGGCAATGCCCTTGCTGAGCAGGAACTGATGCAGCTCATCGCTCATGAAGGAGGAACCCCGATCGCTGTGGGTGTTGTGGAGGGCTTTAATGACCGTGGCAGAAGTCATATCGGGGCATGGGATGGCGAAGGGAAACCGGGAGTACTCGTCGACCATGTTCAGAAAGTACGTGTTGCGGTCGGTGGAGTGGAGGGGCCCTTGGATGTCCAGGCTGAGGCGCTCAAAGGGGCGGGAGGCCTTCACCAGGTGCGCTCTATCTGGCCGGTAGAAGTGCGGCTTGCTCTCCGCGCAGACCTGGCAGTCTCTGGTGATGGTCCTGACCTTCTCAATGGAGTAGGGCAGGTTGCGGGCCTTGATGAAATGGAAGAACCGGGTGACCCCTGGGTGGCAGAGATCATAGTGGAGGGCCTGGAGTCGGTCCACTTGTGCCCTGGGACATGTACCTCGGGATAGGGCGTCAGGGGGCTGGTTGAGCTTCCCCGGGCGATATAAAATCTCGTAATTATAGGTGTGGAGCTCGATCCTCCACCTCAAGATCTTGTCGTTTTGATCTTGCCCCGCTGTGTGTTACTGAACATGAAGGCAACCGACCGTTGGTCAGTGTGGAGAGTGAATCTCCTGCTGGCCAGGTAATGCCTCCAATGCCGCACAGCTTCCATGATGGCTTGGGCCTCCTCCTCGACAGAGGAGTGCCGAATTTCGGAGGCATGGATGGTGCGGGAAAAGAAGGCCACGGGCCTACCCGCCTGGTTGAGGGTGGCGGCCAGAGCCACGTCCGATGCATTGCTCTCGACCTGAAAGGGGAGGGACTCGTCGACCGCGTGCATCGCGGCCTTGGCGATGTCCGCCTTGATGCGGTTGAAGGCCCGGTGGGCCTCAGCCGTCAGGGGAAAAACTGTGGACTGAATGAGTGGACGGGCCCTGTCTGCATAATTAGGGCCCACTGGGCATAGTAGGAGAAAAACCCCAGGCATCGTTTCAGGGCCTTGGGGCAGTGAGGGAGGGAGAGTTCCAGGAGGGGGCGCATGCGGTCGGGGTCGGGCCCTAGAACTCCATTTTCCACGACATAGCCAAGGATGGCTAAGCGGTTGGTGTGGAACACGCACTTCTCCTTATTGAACGTAAGGTTAAGGAGTTTGGCGGTCTGGAGGAATTTTTGGAGGTTAGCGTCGTGGTCCTGCTGATCATGGCTGCAGATGGTGACGTTGTCGAGGTACAGGAAGGTGGGCCGCAGTCCGTACCGGTCAACCATTCGGTCCATCTCAGGTTGGAAGACCAAGACCCCATTAGTGATGCCGAAGGGAACCCTAAGGAAATGATAGAGGCGGCCATCTGCTTCGAACGCCTCAATGACCCCTTCCCGCAGAAGCCGTTGGACCTCCGACCTGATGAAGGTCCTGTCCTAGGCACTGGACCGTCTGCTCCTCGTGGCGACGGGTTTGCAATCCGGGGTGAGGTTCGCAAACAAGAAAGGTGGATCGACCTTAAGGGTCGTGAGGCCGCATACGGTGAGGGGGGGTCTGCCGAATGTTAAGGTTAAGCTTTGGAGGTGGCACTGGAAGTCCAGGCCGAGTAACAGGACAGCACAGAGGTGGGGGAGGACATCGAGGTGGGGGAGGACGTCGAGCCGGAAGTTGCTGAACTCTACGCCTTGGACGGTGAGGGTCGCGATGCAGGACCCCCGGATTACCACGGAATGGGATCCGGAGGCCAGGGAGATTCTCTGGGTAACGGGATGTACCACGAGGGAGCAGCGCCTTCCCGTAGTGGGGTGGATGAAGCTTCTGTGCTCCCGGAGTCAAAAAGGCAGCTCGTCTCGTGCCAGTCGATCTTCACCGTTGTTGTTGCGGTCGCGAGGTTGCGGGGCCGGGACTGATCCAGGGTGATCGAGACGAATTGCGGCAGATGCTGGGAGGTCCTGGGCTGGTCAGCGGTGGTGGAGGTAGCGGCCGGCGATGAACGGCCAGACGAGCAGGGGTCCTGAGGCATCGTCCAAAATGGCACTGAAGGTGGCAGCGCCCACGGCCGCACATGGCGGGCTGCATCAAAGATGGCGGAGCCCACGGGCCACACGTGGCTTGCGAGGAGGGAAATAGCGGCGCCCCTGGGTCGCACATGGGGAGTGCAGGAACTCCGGGCCTGGAAACAGCAGCAACCGAACGGGCCTGGCAAACAGAAACAAAGTGTCCCTTCTTTCCACATCCGTTGCAGGTCCGCTCCGCGCCGGGTATCGCTGCTGGGGGTGTTTGTTCAGTCTCCCTACATCCCAGAGAGACAGTGTCCCAGAAATCAGTCTGTCAACATCCCAGAGACAGTGTCCCAGAAATCAGTCTCCCAACATCCCAGAGAGACAGTGTCCCAGAAATCAGTCTCCCAACATCCCAGAGCGACAGTGTCCCAGAAATCAGTCTCCCAACATCCCAGAGAGACAGTGTCCCAGAAATCAGTCTCCCAACATCCCAGAGAGACAGTGTCCCAGAAATCAGTCTGTCAACATCCCAGAGAGACACTGTCCCAGAAATCAGTCTCCCAACATCCCAGAGCAACAGTGTCCCAGAAATCAGTCTCCCAACATCCCAGAGAGACAGTGTCCCAGAAATCAATCTCCCAACATCCCAGAGAGACAGTGTCCCAGAAATCAGTCTCCCAACATCCCAGATACAGTGTCCCAGAAACCAGTCTCACAACATCCCAGAGAGACAGTGTCCCAGAAATCAGTCTGTCAACATCCCAGAGAGACACTGTCCCAGAAATCAGTCTCCCAACATCCCAGAGAGACAGTGTCCCAGAAATCAGTCTGTCACCATCCCAGAGAGACACTGTCCCAGAAATCAGTCTGTCAACATCCCAGAGAGACAGTGTCCCAGAAATCAGTTTGTCAACATCCCAGAGAAACAGTGTCCCAGAAATCAGTCTCCCAACATCCCAGAGAGACAGTGACCCAGAAATCAGTCTCAACATCCCAGAGAGACAGTGTCCCAGAAATCAGTCTCCCAACATCCCAGAGAGACAGTTTCCCAGAAATCAGTCTCCCAACATCCCAGAGAGACAGTGTCCCAGAAATCAGTCTGTCAACATCCCAGAGAGACAGTGTCCCAGAAATCAGTCTCCCAACATCCCAGAGAGACACTGTCCCAGAAATCAGTCTCCCAATATCCCAGGGAGACAGTGTCCCAGAAATCAGTCTCCCAACATCCCAGAAAGACAGTGTCCCAGAAATCAGTCTCCCAACAGCCCAGAGAGACAGTGTCCCAGAAATCAGTCTGTCAACATCCCAGAGAGACACTGTCCCAGAAATCAGTCTCCCAACATCCCAGAGAGACAGTGTCCCAGAAATCAGTCTGTCAACATCCCAGAGAGACACTGTCCCAGAAATCAGTCTGTCAACATCCCAGAGAGACAGTGTCACAGAAATCAGTCTGTCAACATCCCAGAGAGACACTGTCCCAGAAATCAGTCTCCCAACATCCCAGAGAGACAGTGTCCCAGAAATCAGTCTGTCAACATCCCAGAGAGACACTGTCCCAGAAATCAGTCTGTCAACATCCCAGAGAGACAGTGTCCCAGAAATCAGTCTCCCAACATCCCAGGGACACTGTTTCCCAGAAATCAGTCCCAACGTCCCAGAGAGACAGTTTCCCAGAAATCAGTCTCCCAACATCCCAGGGAGACAGTGTCCCAGAAATCAGTCTGTCAACATCCCAGAGAGACAGTGTCCCAGAAATCAGTCTGCCAACATCCCAGAGAGACAATGTCCCAGAAATCAGTCTGTCAACATCCCAGAGAGACAGTGTCCCAGAAATCAGTCTCCCAACATCCCAGGGAGACAGTGTCCCAGAAATCAGTCTCCCAATATCCCAGGGAGACAGTGTCCCAAAAGTCAGTCTCCCAGCATCCCAGAGAGACAGTGTCCCAGAAATCAGTCTGTCAACATCCCAGAGAGACAGTGTCCCAGAAATCAGTCTCCCAGCATCCCAGAGAGACAGTGTCCCAGAAATCAGTCTCCCAGCATCCCAGAGAGACAGTGTCCCAGAAATCAGTCTCCCAACATCCCAGGGAGACAGTGTCCCAGAAATCAGTCTCCCAATATCCCAGGGAGACAGTGTCCCAAAAGTCAGTCTCCCAGCATCCCAGAGAGACAGTGTCCCAGAAATCAGTCTGTCAACATCCCAGAGAGACAGTGTCCCAGAAATCAGTCTGTCAACATCCCAGAGAGACAGTGTCCCAGAAATCAGTCTCCCAACATCCCAGAGAGACAGTGTCCCAGAAATCAGTCTCCCAACAACCCAGAGAGTCAGTGTCCCAGAAATCAGTCTCCCAACATCCCAGAGAGACAGTGTCCCAGAAATCAGTCTCCCAACATCCCAGAGAGACACTGTCCCAGAAATCAGTCTGTCAACATCCCAGAGAGACAGTGTCCCAGAAATCAGTCTCCCAATATCCCAGGGAGACAGTGTCCCAAAAGTCAGTCTCCCAGCATCCCAGAGAGACAGTGTCCCAGAAATCAGTCTGTCAACATCCCAGGGAGACAGTGTCCCAGAAATCAGTCTGTCAACATCCCAGAGAGACAGTGTCCCAGAAGTCAGTCTCCCAACATCCCAGAAATCAGTCTCCCAGCATCCCAGAGAGACAGTGTCCCAGAAATCAGTCTCCCAATATCCCAGGGAGACAGTGTCACAAAAGTCAGTCTCCCAGCATCCCAGAGAGACAGTGTCCCAGAAATCAGTCTGTCAACATCCCAGAGAGACAGTGTCCCAGAAATCAGTCTCCCAACATCCCAGAGAGACAGTGTCCCAGAAATCAGTCTCCCAACATCCCAGAGAGTCAGTGTCCCAGAAATCAGTCTGTCAACATCCCAGAGAGACAGTGTCCCAGAAATCAGTCTCCCAACATCCCAGAGAGACAGTGTCCCAGAAATCAGTCTCCCAACATCCCAGAGAGACAGTGTCCCAGAAATCAGTCTCCCAACATCCCAGGGAGACAGTGTCCCAGAAATCAGTCTCCCAACATCCCAGGGAGACAGTGTCCCAGAAATCAGTCTCCCAGCATCCCAGAGAGACAGTGTCCCAGAAATCAGTCTCCCAACATCCCAGAGAGACAGTGTCCCAGAAATCAGTCTCCCAGCATCCCAGAGATACAGTGTCCCAGAAATCAGTCTCCCAACATCCCTGAGAGACAGTGTCCCAGAAATCAGTCTCAACATCCCAGAGAGACACTGTCCCAGAAATCAGTCTGTCAACAGCCCAGAGAGACGGTGTCCCAGAAATCAGTCTCAACATCCCAGATAGACCGTGTCCCAGAAATCAGTCTGTCAACATCCCAGGGAGACAGTGTCCCAGAAATCAGTCTCCCAACATCCCAGGGACACTGTTTCCCAGAAATCAGTCCCAACGTCCCAGAGAGACAGTTTCCCAGAAATCAGTCTCCCAACATCCCAGGGAGACAGTGTCCCAGAAATCAGTCTCCCAACATCCCAGGGAGACAGTGTCCCAGAAATCAGTCTGCCAACATCCCAGAGAGACAATGTCCCAGAAATCAGTCTCCCAACATCCCAGAGAGACAGTGTCCCAGAAATCAGTCTCCCAACATCCTAGAGAGTTAGTGTCCCAGAAATCAGTCTCCCAATATCCCAGGGAGAGAGTGTTCCAAAAATCAGTCTCCCAGCATCCCAGAGAGACAGTGTCCCAGAAATCAGTCTGTCAACATCCCAGAGAGACAGTGTCCCAGAAATCAGTCTCCCAACATCCCAGAGAGACAGTGTCCCAGAAATCAGTCTCCCAACATCCCAGAGAGTTAGTGTCCCAGAAATCAGTCTCCCAATATCCCAGGGAGAGAGTGTTCCAAAAATCAGTCTCCCAGCATCCCAGAGAGACAGTGTCCCAGAAATCAGTCTGTCAACATCCCAGAGAGACAGTGTCCCAGAAATCAGTCTCCCAACATCCCAGAGAGACAGTGTCCCAGAAATCAGTCTCCCAACATCCCAGAGAGTCAGTGTCCCAGAAATCAGTCTCCCAACATCCCAGAGAGACAGTGTCCCAGAAATAAGTCTGTCAACATCCCAGAGAGACAGTGTCCCAGAAATCAGTCTCCCAACATCCCAGAGAGAGTGTCCCAGAAATCAGTCTGTCAACATCCCAGAGATGACACTGTCCCAGAAAACAGTCTGTCAACATCCCAGAGAGACAGTGTCACAGAAATCAGTCTGTCAACATCCCAGAGAGACAGTGTCCCAGAAATCAGTCTCCCAACATCCCAGAGAGACAGTGTCCCACAAATCAGTCTCCCAACATCCCAGAGAGACAGTGTCCCAGAAATCAGTCTCCCAACATCCCAGAGAGACAGTGTCCCAGAAATCAGTCTGTCAACATCCCAGAGAGACAGTGTCCCAGAAATCAGTCTGTCAACATCCCAGAGAGACAGTTTCCCAGAAATCAGTCTCCCAACATCCCAGAAAGACAGTGTCCCAGAAATCAGTCTCCCAACTGCCCAGAGAGACAGTGTCCCAGAAATCAGTCTGTCAACATCCCAGAGAGACACTGTCCCAGAAATCAGTCTCCCAACATCCCAGAGAGACAGTGTCCCAGAAATCAGTCTGTCAACATCCCAGAGAGACACTGACCCAGAAATCAGTCTGTCAACATCCCAGAGAGACAGTGTCCCAGAAATCAGTCTGTCAACATCCCAGAGAGACAGTGTCCCAGAAATAAGTCTGTCAACATCCCAGAGAGACAGTGTCCCAGAAATCAGTCTCCCAACATCCCAGAGAGACAGTGTCCCAGAAATGAGTCTGTCAACATCCCAGAGAGACAGTGTCCCAGAAATCAGTCTCCCAACATCCCAGAGAGACAGTGTCCCAGAAATCTGTCTCCCAACATCCCAGAGAGACAGTGTCCCAGAAATCAGTCTGTCATCATCCCAGGGAGACAGTGTCCCAGAAATCAGTCTCCCAACATCCCAGAAATCAGTCTCTCAACATCCCAGAGAGACAGTGTCTCAGAAATCAGTTTCCCAACATCCCAGAGAGACAGTGTCCCAGAAATCAGTCTGTCAACTTCCCAGAGAGACAGTGTCCCAGAAATCAGTCTCCCAACATCCCAGAGAGTTAGTGTCCCAGAAATCAGTTTCCTAATATCCCAGGGAGACAGTGTCGCAGAAATCAGTCTCCCAGCATCCCAGAGAGACAGTGTCCCAGAAATCAGTCTGTCAACTTCCCAGAGAGACAGTGTCCCAGAAATCAGTCTCCCAACATCCCAGAGAGTTAGTGTCCCAGAAATCAGTCTCCCAATATCCCAGGGAGAGAGTGTTCCAAAAATCAGTCTGTCAACATCCCAGAGAGACAGTGTCCCAGAAATCAGTCTGTCAACATCCCAGAGAGACAGTGTCCCAGAAATCAGTCTCCCATCATCCCAGAGAGACAGTGTCCCAGAAATCAGTCTCCCAACATCCCAGGGAGACAGTGTCCCAGAAATCAGTCTCCCAACATCCCAGAGAGACAGTGTCCCAGAAATCAGTCTCCCAGCATCCCAGAGAGACAGTGTCCCAGAAATCAGTCTCCCAACATCCCAGAGAGACAGTGTCCCAGAAATCAGTCTCAACATCCTAGAGAGACACTGTCCCAGAAATCAGTCTGTCAACAGCCCAGAGAGACGGTGTCCCAGAAATCAGTCTCAACATCCCAGATAGACCGTGTCCCAGAAATCAGTCTGTCAACATCCCAGAGAGACAGTTTCCCAGAAATCAGTCTCCCAACATCCCAGAAAGACAGTGTCTCAGAAATCAGTCTCCCAACATCCCAGAGAGACAGTGTCCCAGAAATCAGTCTGTCAACATCCCAGAGAGACAGTGTCCCAGAAATCAGTCTGTCAACATCCCAGAGAGACAGTGTCCCAGAAATCAGTCTGTCAACATCCCAGAGAGACAGTGTCCCAGAAATCAGCCTGTCAACATCCCAGAGAGACAGTGTCCCAGAAATCAGTCAGTCAACATCCCAGAGAGACAGTGTCCCAGAAATCAGTCTCCCGACATCCCAGAGAGACAGTGTCCCAGAAATCAGTCTCAACATCTCAGAGAGACAGTGTCCCAGAAATCAGTCTTCCAACAGCCCAGAGAGACACTGTCCCAGAAATCAGTCTCCCAACATCCCAGAGAGACAGTGTCACAGAAATCAGTCTGTCAACATCCCAGAGAGACAGTGTCCCAGAAATCAGTCTGTCAACATCCCAGAGAGACAGTGTCCCAGAAATCAGTCTCCCAACATCCCAGAGAGACAGTGTCCCAGAAATCAGTCTGTCAACATCCCAGAGAGACAGTGTCCCAGAAATCAGTCTCCCAACATCCCAGAGAGACAGTGTCCCAGAAATCTGTCTCCCAACATCCCAGAGAGACAGTGTCCCAGAAATCAGTCTGTCAACATCCCAGGGAGACAGTGTCCCAGAAATCAGTCTCCCAACATCCCAGAAATCAGTCTCTCAACATCCCAGAGAGACAGTGTCCCTGAAATCAGTCTCCCAACATCCCAGAGAGACAGTGTCCCAGAAATCAGTCTGTCAACTTCCCAGAGAGACAGTGTCCCAGAAATCAGTCTCCCAACATCCCAGAGAGTCAGTGTCCCAGAAATCAGTTTCCTAATATCCCAGGGAGACAGTGTCGCAGAAATCAGTCTCCCAGCATCCCAGAGAGACAGTGTCCCAGAAATCAGTCTGTCAACTTCCCAGAGAGACAGTGTCCCAGAAATCAGTCTCCCAACATCCCAGAGAGTTAGTGTCCCAGAAATCAGTCTCCCAATATCCCAGGGAGAGAGTGTTCCAAAAATCAGTCTCCCAGCATCCCAGAGAGACAGTGTCCCAGAAATCAGTCTGTCAACATCCCAGAGAGACAGTGTCCCAGAAATCAGTCTCCCAACATCCCAGAGAGACAGTGTCCCAGAAATTAGTCTCCCAACATCCCAGAGAGACAGAATCCCAGAAATCAGTCTCCCAGCATCCCAGAGAGACAGTGTCCCAGAAATCAGTCTCCCAACATCCCAGAGAGACAGTGTCCCAGAAATCAGTCTCAACATCCCAGCGAGACACTGTCCCAGAAATCAGTCTGTCAACAGCCCAGAGAGACGGTGTCCCAGAAATCAGTCTGTCAACATCCCAGAGAGACAGTGTTCCAGAAATCAGTCTCCCAACATCCCAGAGAGACAGTGTCCCAGAAATCAGTCTCCCAACATCCCGGAGAGACAGTGTCCCAGAAATCAGTCTCAACATCCCAGATAGACAGTGTCCCAGAAATCAGTCTGTCAACATCCCGGGGAGACAGTCTATCTGGGATGTTGAGACTGATTTCTGGGACACTGTCTCTCCGGGATGTTGGGAGACTGATTTCTGGGAAACTGTCTCTCTGGGACGTTGAGACTGATTTCTGGGAAACAGTGTCCCTGGGATGTTGGGAGACTGATATCTGGGACACTGTCTCCCCGGGATGTTGACAGACTGATTTCTGGGACACTGTGTCCCAGATATCAGTCTCCCAACATCCCAGGGACACTGTTTCCCAGAAATCAGTCTCAACGTCCCAGAGAGACAGTTTCCCAGAAATCAGTCTCCCAACATCCCAGGGAGACAGTGTCCCAGAAATCAGTCTGTCAACATCCCAGAGAGACAGTGTCCCAGAAGTCAGTCTCCCAACATCCCAGAAATCAGTCTCCCAGCATCCCAGAGAGACAGTGTCCCAGAAATCAGTCTGTCAACATCCCAGAGAGACAGTGTCCCAGAAATCAGTCTCCCAGCATCCCAGAGAGACAGTGTCCCAGAAATCAGTCTCCCAACATCCCAGGGAGACAGTGTCCCAGAAATCAGTCTCCCAATATCCCAGGGAGACAGTGTCCCAAAAGTCAGTCTCCCAGCATCCCAGAGAGACAGTGCCCCAGAAATCAGTCTGTCAACATCCCAGAGAGACAGTGTCCCAGAAATCAGTCTCCCAACATCCCAGAGAGTCAGTGTCCCAGAAATCAGTCTCCCAACATCCCAGAGAGACAGTGTCCCAGAAATCAGTCTGTCAACATCCCAGAGAGACAGTGTCCCAGAAATCAGTCTGTAAACATCCCAGAGAGACAGTGTCCCAGAAATCAGTCTGTCAACATCCCAGAGAGACAGTGTCCCAGAAATCAGTCTGTCAACATCCCAGAGAGACTGTGTCCCAGAAATCAGTCTCCCAGCATCCCAGAGAGACAGTGTCCCAGAAATCAGTCTCCCAACATCCCAGGGAGACAGTGTCCCAGAAATCAGTCTCCCAATATCCCAGGGAGACAGTGTCCCAAAAGTCAGTCTCCCAGCATCCCAGAGAGTCAGTGTCCCAGAAATCAGTCTCCCAACATCCCAGAGAGACAGTGTCCCAGAAATCAGTCTCCCAACATCCCAGAGAGTCAGTGTTCCAGAAATCAGTCTCCCAACATCCCAGAGAGACAGTGTCCCAGAAATCAGTCTGTCAACATCCCAGAGAGACAGTGTCCCAGAAATCAGTCTCCCAATATCCCAGGGAGACAGTGTCCCAAAAGTCAGTCTCCCAGCATCCCAGAGAGACAGTGTCCCAGAAATCAGTCTGTCAACATCCCAGAGAGACAGTGTCCCAGAAGTCAGTCTCCCAACATCCCAGAAATCAGTCTCCCAGCATCCCAGAGAGACAGTGTCCCAGAAATCAGGCTCCCAACATCCCAGGGAGACAGTGTCCCAAAAGTCAGTCTCCCAGCATCCCAGAGAGACAGTGTCCCAGAAATCAGTCTGTCAACATCCCAGAGAGACAGTGTCCCAGAAATCAGTCTCCCAACATCCCAAAGAGACAGTGTCCCAGAAATCAGTCTCCCAAAATCCCAGAGAGACAGTGTCCCAGAAATCAGTCTCCCAATATCCCAGGGAGACAGTGTCCCAGAAATCAGTCTCCCAACATCCCAGGGAGACAGTGTCCCAGAAATCAGTCTCCCAGCATCCCAGAGAGACAGTGTCCCAGAAATCAGTCTCCCAACATCCCAGAGAGACAGTGTCCCAGAAATCAGTCTGTCAACATCCCAGAGAGACAGTGTCCCAGAAATCAGTCTCCCAACATCCCAGAGAGACAGTGTCCCAGAAATCAGTCTCAACATCCCAGAGAGACACTGTCCCAGAAATCAGTCTGTCAACAGCCCAGAGAGACGGTGTCCCAGAAATCAGTCTCAACATCCCAGATAGACCGTGTCCCAGAAATCAGTCTGTCAACATCCCAGGGAGACAGTGTCCCAGAAATCAGTCTCCCAACATCCCAGGGACACTGTTTCCCAGAAATCAGTCCCAACGTCCCAGAGAGACAGTTTCCCAGAAATCAGTCTCCCAACATCCCAGAGAGTCAGTGTCCCAGGAATCAGTCTCCCAACATCCCAGAGAGACAGTGTCCAGGAATCAGTCTGTCAACGTCCCAGAGAGACAGTGTCCCAGAAATAAGTCTGTCAACATCCCAGAGAGACAGTGTCCCAGAAATCAGTCTCCCAACATCCCAGAGAGTCAGTGTCCCAGAAAGCAGTCTCCCAACATCCCAGAGAGACAGTGTCCAGGAATCAGTCTGTCAACATCCCCGAGAAACAGTGTGCCAGAAATAAGTCTGTCAACATCCCAGAGAGACAGTGTCCCAGAAATCAGTCTCCCAACATCCCAGAGAGACAGTGTCCCAGAAATCAGTCTCCCAACATCCCAGAGAGATAGTGTCCCAGAAATCAGTCTCCCAACATCCCAGAAATCAGTCTCTCAACATCCCAGAGAGACAGTGTCCCAGAAATCAGTCTCCCAACATCCCACAGAGACAGTGTCCCAGAAATCAGTCTGTCAACTTCCCAGAGAGACAGTGTCCCAGAAATCAGTCTCCCAACATCCCAGAGAGTCAGTGTCCCAGAAATCAGTTTCCTAATATCCCAGGGAGACAGTGTCGCAGAAATCAGTCTCCCAGCATCCCAGAGAGACAGTGTCCCAGAAGTCAGTCTCCCAACATCCCAGAAATCAGTCTCCCAGCATCCCAGAGAGACAGTGTCCCAGAAATCAGTCTGTCAACTTCCCAGAGAGACAGTGTCCCAGAAATCAGTCTCCCAACATCCCAGAGAGTTAGTGTCCCAGAAATCAGTCTCCCAATATCCCAGGGAGAGAGTGTTCCAAAAATCAGTCTCCCAGCATCCCAGAGAGACAGTGTCCCAGAAATCAGTCTGTCAACATCCCAGAGAGACAGTGTCCCAGAAATCAGTCTCCCAACATCCCAGAGAGACAGTGTCCCAGAAATCAGTCTCCCAACATCCCAGGGAGACAGTGTCCCCGAAATTAGTCTCCCAACATCCCAGAGAGACAGTGTCCCAGAAATCAGTCTCCCAGCATCCCAGAGAGACAGTGTCCCAGAAATCAGTCTCCCAACATCCCAGAGAGACAGTGTCCCAGAAATCAGTCTCAACATCCCAGAGAGACACTGTCCCAGAAATCAGTCTGTCAACAGCCCAGAGAGACGGTGTCCCAGAAATCAGTCTGTCAACATCCCAGAGAGACAGTGTTCCAGAAATAAGTCTGTCAACATCCCAGAGAGACAGTGTCCCAGAAATCAGTCTCCCAACATCCCAGAGAGACAGTGTCCCAGAAATCAGTCTCCCAACATCCCAGAGAGATAGTGTCCCAGAAATCAGTCTCCCAACATCCCAGAAATCAGTCTGTCAACATCCCAGAGAGACAGTGTCCCAGAAATCAGTCTCCCAACATCCCAGAGAGACAGTGTCCCAGAAATCAGTCTGTCAACTTCCCAGAGAGACAGTGTCCCAGAAATCAGTCTCCCAACATCCCAGAGAGTCAGTGTCCCAGAAATCAGTTTCCTAATATCCCAGGGAGACAGTGTAGCAGAAATCAGTCTCCCAGCATCCCAGAGAGACAGTGTCCCAGAAGTCAGTCTCCCAACATCCCAGAAATCAGTCTCCCAGCATCCCAGAGAGACAGTGTCCCAGAAATCAGTCTGTCAACTTCCCAGAGAGACAGTGTCCCAGAAATCAGTCTCCCAACATCCCAGAGTGTTAGTGTCCCAGAAATCAGTCTCCCAATATCCCAGGGAGAGAGTGTTCCAAAAATCAGTCTCCCAGCATCCCAGAGAGACAGTGTCCCAGAAATCAGTCTGTCAACATCCCAGAGAGACAGTGTCCCAGAAATCAGTCTCCCAACATCCCAGAGAGACAGTGTCCCAGAAATCAGTCTCCCAACATCCCAGGGAGACAGTGTCCCAGAAATCAGTCTCCCAACATCCCAGGGAGACAGTGTCCCCGAAATTAGTCTCCCAACATCCCAGAGAGACAGTGTCCCAGAAATCAGTCTCCCAGCATCCCAGAGAGACAGTGTTCCAGAAATCAGTCTCCCAACATCCCAGAGAGACAGTGTCCCAGAAATCAGTCTCCCAACATCCCGGAGAGACAGTGTCCCAGAAATCAGTCTCAACATCCCAGATAGACAGTGTCCCAGAAATCAGTCTGTCAACATCCCAGGGAGACAGTGTCCCAGATATCAGTCTCCCAACATCCCAGGGACACTGTTTCCCAGAAATCAGTCTGTCAACATCCCAGAGAGACAGTGTCCCAGAAGTAAGTCTCCCAACATCCTAGAAATCAGTCTCCCAGCATCCCAGAGAGACAGTGTCCCAGAAATCAGTCTGTCAACATCCCAGGGATACAGTGTCCCAGAAATCAGTCTGTCAACTTCCCAGAGAGACAGTGTCCCAGAAATCAGTCTCCCAACATCCCAGAGAGTCAGTGTCCCAGAAATCAGTTTCCTAATATCCCAGGGAGACAGTGTAGCAGAAATCAGTCTCCCAGCATCCCAGAGAGACAGTGTCCCAGAAGTCAGTCTCCCAACATCCCAGAAATCAGTCTCCCAGCATCCCAGAGAGACAGTGTCCCAGAAATCAGTCTGTCAACTTCCCAGAGAGACAGTGTCCCAGAAATCAGTCTCCCAACATCCCAGAGTGTTAGTGTCCCAGAAATCAGTCTCCCAATATCCCAGGGAGAGAGTGTTCCAAAAATCAGTCTCCCAGCATCCCAGAGAGACAGTGTCCCAGAAATCAGTCTGTCAACATCCCAGAGAGACAGTGTCCCAGAAATCAGTCTCCCAACATTCCAGAGAGACAGTGTCCCAGAAATCAGTCTCCCAACATCCCAGGGAGACAGTGTCCCCGAAATTAGTCTCCCAACATCCCAGAGAGACAGTGTCCCAGAAATCAGTCTCCCAGCATCCCAGAGAGACAGTGTCCCAGAAATCAGTCTCCCAACATCCCAGAGTGACAGTGTCCCAGAAATCAGTCTCAACATCCCAGAGAGACACTGTCCCAGAAATCAGTCTGTCAACAGCCCAGAGAGACGGTGTCCCAGAAATCAGTCTGTCAACATCCCAGAGAGACAGTGTTCCAGAAATCAGTCTCCCAACATCCCAGAGAGACAGTGTCCCAGAAATCAGTCTCCCAACATCCCGGAGAGACAGTGTCCCAGAAATCAGTCTCAACATCCCAGATAGACAGTGTCCCAGAAATCAGTCTGTCAACATCCCAGGGAGACAGTGTCCCAGATATCAGTCTCCCAACATCCCAGGGACACTGTTTCCCAGAAATCAGTCTCCCAACATCCCAGAGAGACAGTGTCCCAGAAATCAGTCTCCCAACATCCCGGAGAGACAGTGTCCCAGAAATCAGTCTCAACATCCCAGATAGACAGTGTCCCAGAAATCAGTCTGTCAACATCCCAGGGAGACAGTGTCCCAGATATCAGTCTCCCAACATCCCAGGGACACTGTTTCCCAGAAATCAGTCTGTCAACATCCCAGAGAGACAGTGTCCCAGAAGTAAGTCTCCCAACATCCTAGAAATCAGTCTCCCAGCATCCCAGAGAGACAGTGTCCCAGAAATCAGTCTGTCAACATCCCAGGGATACAGTGTCCCAGAAATCAGTCTGTCAACTTCCCAGAGAGACAGTGTCCCAGAAATCAGTCTCCCAACATCCCAGAGAGTCAGTGTCCCAGAAATCAGTTTCCTAATATCCCAGGGAGACAGTGTAGCAGAAATCAGTCTCCCAGCATCCCAGAGAGACAGTGTCCCAGAAGTCAGTCTCCCAACATCCCAGAAATCAGTCTCCCAGCATCCCAGAGAGACAGTGTCCCAGAAATCAGTCTGTCAACTTCCCAGAGAGACAGTGTCCCAGAAATCAGTCTCCCAAAATCCCAGAGTGTTAGTGTCCCAGAAATCAGTCTCCCAATATCCCAGGGAGAGAGTGTTCCAAAAATCAGTCTCCCAGCATCCCAGAGAGACAGTGTCCCAGAAATCAGTCTGTCAACATCCCAGAGAGACAGTGTCCCAGAAATCAGTCTCCCAACATTCCAGAGAGACAGTGTCCCAGAAATCAGTCTCCCAACATCCCAGGGAGACAGTGTCCCCGAAATTAGTCTCCCAACATCCCAGAGAGACAGTGTCCCAGAAATCAGTCTCCCAGCATCCCAGAGAGACAGTGTCCCAGAAATCAGTCTCCCAACATCCCAGAGTGACAGTGTCCCAGAAATCAGTCTCAACATCCCAGAGAGACACTGTCCCAGAAATCAGTCTGTCAACAGCCCAGAGAGACGGTGTCCCAGAAATCAGTCTGTCAACATCCCAGAGAGACAGTGTTCCAGAAATCAGTCTCCCAACATCCCAGAGAGACAGTGTCCCAGAAATCAGTCTCCCAACATCCCGGAGAGACAGTGTCCCAGAAATCAGTCTCAACATCCCAGATAGACAGTGTCCCAGAAATCAGTCTGTCAACATCCCAGGGAGACAGTGTCCCAGATATCAGTCTCCCAACATCCCAGGGACACTGTTTCCCAGAAATCAGTCTGTCAACATCCCAGAGAGACAGTGTCCCAGAAGTAAGTCTCCCAACATCCTAGAAATCAGTCTCTCAGCATCCCAGAGAGACAGTGTCCCAGAAATCAGTCTGTCAACATCCCAGGGATACAGTGTCCCAGAAATCAGTCTCCCAACATCCCAGGGAGACAGTGTCCCAGAAATCAGTCTCCCAATATCCCAGGGAGACAGTGTCCCAGAAATCAGTCTCCCAACATCCCAGAGAGACAGTGTCCCAGAAATCAGTCTCCCAACATCCCAGAGAGTCAGTGTCCCAGAAATCAGTCTCCCAACATCCCAGAGAGACAGTGTCCCAGAAATCAGTCTGTCAACAGCCCAGAGAGACGGTGTCCCAGAAATCAGTCTGTCAACATCCCAGAGAGACAGTGTTCCAGAAATCAGTCTCCCAACATCCCAGAGAGACAGTGTCCCAGAAATCAGTCTCCCAACATCCCGGAGAGACAGTGTCCCAGAAATCAGTCTGTCAACATCCCAGGGAGACAGTGTCCCAGATATAAGTCTCCCAACATCCCAGGGACACTGTTTCCCAGAAATCAGTCTGTCAACATCCCAGAGAGACAGTGTCCCAGAAATCAGTCTCCCAACATCCCAGAAATCAGTCTCCCAACATCCCAGAGAGACAGTGTCCCAGAAATCAGTCTGTCAACATCCCAGAGAGACAGTGTCCCAGAAATCAGTCTCCCAACATCCCAGAGAGACAGTGTCCCAGAAATCAGTCTCCCAACATCCCAGAGAGTGAGTGTCCCAGAAATCAGTCTCCCAACATCCCAGTGATACAGTGTCCCAGAAATCAGTCTCAACATCCCAGAGAGACAGTGTCCCAGAAATCAGTCTCCCAACATCCCAGAGAGTTAGTGTCCCAGAAATCAGTCTCCCAATATCCCAGGGAGAGAGTGCTCCAAAAATCAGTCTCCCAGCATCCCAGAGAGACAGTGTCCCAGAAATCAGTCAGTCAACATCCCAGAGAGACAGTGTCCCCGAAATCAGTCTCCCAACATCCCAGAGAGACAGTGTCCCAGAAATCAGTCTCCCAACATCCCAGAGAGACGGTGTCCCAGAAATCAGTCTGTCAACATCCCAGAGAGACAGTGTTCCAGAAATCAGTCTCCCAACATCCCAGAGAGACAGTGTCACAGAAATCAGTCTCCCAACATCCCGGAGAGACAGTGTCCCAGAAATCAGTCTCAACATCCCAGATAGACAGTGTCCCAGAAATCAGTCTGTCAACATCCCAGGGAGACAGTGTCCCAGATATCAGTCTCCCAACATCCCAGGGACACTGTTTCCCAGAAATCAGTCTGTCAACATCCCAGAGAGACAGTGTCCCAGAAGTAAGTCTCCCAACATCCTAGAAATCAGTCTCCCAGCATTCCAGAGAGACAGTGTCCCAGAAATCAGTCTGTCAACATCCCAGGGATACAGTGTCCCAGAAATCAGTCTCCCAACATCCCAGGGAGACAGTGTCCCAGAAATCAGTCTCCCAATATCCCAGGGAGACACTGTCCCAAAAGTCAGTCTCCCAGCATCCCAGAAAGACAGTGTCCCAGAAATCAGTCTGTCAACATCCCAGAGAGACAGTGTCCCAGAAATCAGTCTCCCAACATCCCAGAGAGACAGTGTCCCAGAAATCAGTCTCCCAACATCCCAGAGAGTCAGTGTCCCAGAAATCAGTCTCCCAACATCCCAGAGAGACAGTGTCCCAGAAATCAGTCTCAACATCCCAGAGAGACACTGTCCCAGAAATCAGTCTCCCAACATCCCAGAGAGTTAGTGTCCCAGAAATCAGTCTCCCAATATCCCAGGGAGAGAGTGTTCCAAAAATCAGTCTCCCAGCATCCCAGAGAGACAGTGTCCCAGAAATCAGTCTGTCAACATCCCAGAGAGACAGTGTCCCAGAAATCAGTCTCCCAACATCCCAGAGAGACAGTGTCCCATAAATCAGTCTGTCAACTTCCCAGAGAGACAGTGTCCCAGAAATCAGTCTCCCAGCATCCCAGAGAGACAGTGTCCCAGAAATCAGTCTCAACATCCCAGAGAGACACTGTCCCAGAAATCAGTCTGTCAACAGCCCAGAGAGACGGTGTCCCAGAAATCAGTCTCAACATCCCAGATAGACCGTGTCCCAGAAATCAGTCTGTCAACATCCCAGAGAGACATTTTCCCAGAAATCAGTCTCCCAACATCCCAGAAAGACAGTGTCTCAGAAATCAGTCTCCCAACATCCCAGAGAGACAGTGTCCCAGAAATCAGTCTGTCAACATCCCAGAGAGACAGTGTCCCAGAAATCAGTCTGTCAACATCCCAGAGAGACAGTTTCCCAGAAATTAGTCTCCCAACATCCCAGAGAGACAGTGTCCCAGAAATCAGTCTGTCAACATCCCAGAGAGACAGTGTCCCAGAAATCAGTCTGTCAACATCCCAGAGAGACAGTGTCCCAGAAATCAGGCTCTCAACATCCCAGGGAGACAGTGTCCCAGAAATCAGTCAGTCAACATCCCAGAGAGACAGTGTCCCAGAAATCAGTCTCCCGACATCCCAGAGAGACAGTGTCCCAGAAATCAGTCTCAACATCTCAGAGAGACAGTGTCCCAGAAATCAGTCTTCCAACAGCCCAGAGAGACACTGTCCCAGAAATCAGTCTCCCAACATCCCAGAGAGACAGTGTCCCAGAAATCAGTCTGTCAACATCCCAGAGAGACAGTGTCCCAGAAATCAGTCTGTCAACATCCCAGAGAGACAGTGTCCCAGAAATCAGTCTCCCAACATCCCAGAGAGACAGTGTCCCAGAAATCAGTCTGTCAACATCCCAGAGAGACAGTGTCCCAGAAATCAGTCTCCCAACATCCCAGAGAGACAGTGTCCCAGAAATCTGTCTCCCAACATCCCAGAGAGACAGTGTCCCAGAAATCAGTCTGTCAACATCCCAGGGAGACAGTGTCCCAGAAATCAGTCTCCCAACATCCCAGAAATCAGTCTCTCAACATCCCAGAGAGACAGTGTCCCTGCAATCAGTCTCCCAACATCCCAGAGAGACAGTGTCCCAGAAATCAGTCTGTCAACTTCCCAGAGAGACAGTGTCCCAGAAATCAGTCTCCCAACATCCCAGAGAGTCAGTGTCCCAGAAATCAGTTTCCTAATATCCCAGGGAGACAGTGTCGCAGAAATCAGTCTCCCAGCATCCCAGAGAGACAGTGTCCCAGAAATCAGTCTGTCAACTTCCCAGAGAGACAGTGTCCCAGAAATCAGTCTCCCAACATCCCAGAGAGTTAGTGTCCCAGAAATCAGTCTCCCAATATCCCAGGGAGAGAGTGTTCCAAAAATCAGTCTCCCAGCATCCCAGAGAGACAGTGTCCCAGAAATCAGTCTGTCAACATCCCAGAGAGACAGTGTCCCAGAAATCAGTCTCCCAACATCCCAGAGAGACAGTGTCCCAGAAATTAGTCTCCCAACATCCCAGAGAGACAGAATCCCAGAAATCAGTCTCCCAGCATCCCAGAGAGACAGTGTCCCAGAAATCAGTCTCCCAACATCCCAGAGAGACAGTGTCCCAGAAATCAGTCTCAACATCCCAGAGAGACACTGTCCCAGAAATCAGTCTGTCAACAGCCCAGAGAGACGGTGTCCCAGAAATCAGTCTGTCAACATCCCAGAGAGACAGTGTTCCAGAAATCAGTCTCCCAACATCCCAGAGAGACAGTGTCCCAGAAATCAGTCTCCCAACATCCCGGAGAGACAGTGTCCCAGAAATCAGTCTCAACATCCCAGATAGACAGTGTCCCAGAAATCAGTCTGTCAACATCCCGGGGAGACAGTCTATCTGGGATGTTGAGACTGATTTCTGGGACACTGTCTCTCCGGGATGTTGGGAGACTGATTTCTGGGAAACTGTCTCTCTGGGACGTTGAGACTGATTTCTGGGAAACAGTGTCCCTGGGATGTTGGGAGACTGATATCTGGGACACTGTCTCCCCGGGATGTTGGGAGACTGATTTCTGGGACACTGTGTCCCAGATATCAGTCTCCCAACATCCCAGGGACACTGTTTCCCAGAAATCAGTCTCAACGTCCCAGAGAGACAGTTTCCCAGAAATCAGTCTCCCAACATCCCAGGGAGACAGTGTCCCAGAAATCAGTCTGTCAACATCCCAGAGAGACAGTGTCCCAGAAGTCAGTCTCCCAACATCCCAGAAATCAGTCTCCCAGCATCCCAGAGAGACAGTGTCCCAGAAATCAGTCTGTCAACATCCCAGAGAGACAGTGTCCCAGAAATCAGTCTCCCAGCATCCCAGAGAGACAGTGTCCCAGAAATCAGTCTCCCAACATCCCAGGGAGACAGTGTCCCAGAAATCAGTCTCCCAACATCCCAGGGAGACAGTGTCCCAGAAATCAGTCTCCCAATATCCCAGGGAGACACTGTCCCAAAAGTCAGTCTCCCAGCATCCCAGAGAGACAGTGTCCCAGAAATCAGTCTGTCAACATCCCAGAGAGACAGTGTCCCAGAAATCAGTCTCCCAACATCCCAGAGAGACAGTGTCCCAGAAATCAGTCTCCCAACATCCCAGAGAGTCAGTGTCCCAGAAATCAGTCTCCCAACATCCCAGAGAGACAGTGTCCCAGAAATCAGTCTCAACATCCCAGAGAGACACTGTCCCAGAAATCAGTCTCCCAACATCCCAGAGAGTTAGTGTCCCAGAAATCAGTCTCCCAATATCCCAGGGAGAGAGTGTTCCAAAAATCAGTCTCCCAGCATCCCAGGGAGACAGTGTCCCAGAAATCAGTCTCCCAACATCCCAGAGAGACAGTGTCCCAGAAATCAGTCTGTCAACTTCCCAGAGAGACAGTGTCCCAGAAATAAGTCTCCCAGCATCCCAGAGAGACAGTGTCCCAGAAATCAGTCTCCCAACATCCCAGAGTGACAGTGTCCCAGAAATCAGTCTCAACATCCCAGAGAGACACTGTCCCAGAAATCAGTCTGTCAACAGCCCAGAGAGACGGTGTCCCAGAAATCAGTCTCAACATCCCAGATAGACCGTGTCCCAGAAATCAGTCTGTCAACATCCCAGAGAGACAGTTTCCCAGAAATCAGTCTCCCAACATCCCAGAAAGACAGTGTCTCAGAAATCAGTCTCCCAACATCCCAGAGAGACAGTGTCCCAGAAATCAGTCTGTCAGCATCCCAGAGAGACAGTGTCCCAGAAATCAGTCTGTCAACATCCCAGAGAGACAGTTTCCCAGAAATTAGTCTCCCAACATCCCAGAGAGCCTGTGTCCCAGAAATCAGTCTGTCAACATCCCAGAGAGACAGTGCCCCAGAAATCAGTCTGTCAACATCCCAGAGAGACAGTGTCCCAGAAATCAGGCTCTCAACATCCCAGGGAGACAGTGTCCCAGAAATCAGTCAGTCAACATCCCAGAGAGACAGTGTCCCAGAAATCAGTCTCCCGACATCCCAGAGAGACAGTGTCCCAGAAATCAGTCTCAACATCTCAGAGAGACAGTGTCCCAGAAATCAGTCTTCCAACAGCCCAGAGAGACACTGTCCCAGAAATCAGTCTCCCAACATCCCAGAGAGACAGTGTCCCAGAAATCAGTCTGTCAACATCCCAGAGAGACAGTGTCCCAGAAATCAGTCTGTCAACATCCCAGAGAGACAGTGTCCCAGAAATCAGTCTCCCAACATCCCAGAGAGACAGTGTCCCAGAAATCAGTCTGTCAACATCCCAGAGAGACAGTGTCCCAGAAATCAGTCTCCCAACATCCCAGAGAGACAGTGTCCCAGAAATCTGTCTCCCAACATCCCAGAGAGGCAGTGTCCCAGAAATCAGTCTGTCAACATCCCAGGGAGACAGTGTCCCAGAAATCAGTCTCCCAACATCCCAGAAATCAGTCTCTCAACATCCCAGAGAGACAGTGTCCCTGAAATCAGTCTCCCAACATCCCAGAGAGACAGTGTCCCAGAAATCAGTCTGTCAACTTCCCAGAGAGACAGTGTCCCAGAAATCAGTCTCCCAACATCCCAGAGAGTCAGTGTCCCAGAAATCAGTTTCCTAATATCCCAGGGAGACAGTGTCGCAGAAATCAGTCTCCCAGCATCCCAGAGAGACAGTGTCCCAGAAATCAGTCTGTCAACTTCCCAGAGAGACAGTGTCCCAGAAATCAGTCTCCCAACATCCCAGAGAGTTAGTGTCCCAGAAATCAGTCTCCCAATATCCCAGGGAGAGAGTGTTCCAAAAATCAGTCTCCCAGCATCCCAGAGAGACAGTGTCCCAGAAATCAGTCTGTCAACATCCCAGAGAGACAGTGTCCCAGAAATCAGTCTCCCAACATCCCAGAGAGACAGTGTCCCAGAAATTAGTCTCCCAGCATCCCAGAGAGACAGTGTCCCAGAAATCAGTCTGTCAACATCCCAGAGAGACAGTGTCCCAGAAATCAGTCTCCCAACATCCCAGAGAGACAGTGTCCCAGAAATCAGTCTCAACATCCCAGAGAGACACTGTCCCAGAAATCAGTCTGTCAACAGCCCAGAGAGACGGTGTCCCAGAAATCAGTCTGTCAACATCCCAGAGAGACAGTGTTCCAGAAATCAGTCTCCCAACATCCCAGAGAGACAGTGTCCCAGAAATCAGTCTCCCAACATCCCGGAGAGACAGTGTCCCAGAAATCAGTCTCAACATCCCAGATAGACAGTGTCCCAGAAATCAGTCTGTCAACATCCCGGGGAGACAGTCTATCTGGGATGTTGAGACTGATTTCTGGGACACTGTCTCTCCGGGATGTTGGGAGACTGATTTCTGGGAAACTGTCTCTCTGGGACGTTGAGACTGATTTCTGGGAAACAGTGTCCCTGGGATGTTGGGAGACTGATATCTGGGACACTGTCTCCCCGGGATGTTGACAGACTGATTTCTGGGACACTGTGTCCCAGATATCAGTCTCCCAACATCCCAGGGACACTGTTTCCCAGAAATCAGTCTCAACATCCCAGAGAGACAGTTTCCCAGAAATCAGTCTCCCAACATCCCAGGGAGACAGTGTCCCAGAAATCAGTCTGTCAACATCCCAGAGAGACAGTGTCCCAGAAGTCAGTCTCCCAACATCCCAGAAATCAGTCTCCCAGCATCCCAGAGAGACAGTGTCCCAGAAATCAGTCTGTCAACATCCCAGAGAGACAGTGTCCCAGAAATCAGTCTCCCAGCATCCCAGAGAGACAGTGTCCCAGAAATCAGTCTCCCAACATCCCAGGGAGACAGTGTCCCAGAAATCAGTCTCAACATCCCAGATAGACAGTGTCCCAGAAATCAGTCTGTCAACATCCCGGGGAGACAGTCTATCTGGGATGTTGAGACTGATTTCTGGGACACTGTCTCTCCGGGATGTTGGGAGACTGATTTCTGGGAAACTGTCTCTCTGGGACGTTGAGACTGATTTCTGGGAAACAGTGTCCCTGGGATGTTGGGAGACTGATATCTGGGACACTGTCTCCCCGGGATGTTGACAGACTGATTTCTGGGACACTGTGTCCCAGATATCAGTCTCCCAACATCCCAGGGACACTGTTTCCCAGAAATCAGTCTCAACGTCCCAGAGAGACAGTTTCCCAGAAATCAGTCTCCCAACATCCCAGGGAGACAGTGTCCCAGAAATCAGTCTGTCAACATCCCAGAGAGACAGTGTCCCAGAAGTCAGTCTCCCAACATCCCAGAAATCAGTCTCCCAGCATCCCAGAGAGACAGTGTCCCAGAAATCAGTCTGTCAACATCCCAGAGAGACAGTGTCCCAGAAATCAGTCTCCCAGCATCCCAGAGAGACAGTGTCCCAGAAATCAGTCTCCCAACATCCCAGGGAGACAGTGTCCCAGAAATCAGTCTCCCAATATCCCAGGGAGACAGTGTCCCAAAAGTCAGTCTCCCAGCATCCCAGAGAGACAGTGCCCCAGAAATCAGTCTGTCAACATCCCAGAGAGACAGTGTCCCAGAAATCAGTCTCCCAACATCCCAGAGAGTCAGTGTCCCAGAAATCAGTCTCCCAACATCCCAGAGAGACAGTGTCCCAGAAATCAGTCTGTCAACATCCCAGAGAGACAGTGTCCCAGAAATCAGTCTGTAAACATCCCAGAGAGACAGTGTCCCAGAAATCAGTCTGTCAACATCCCAGAGAGACAGTGTCCCAGAAATCAGTCTGTCAACATCCCAGAGAGACTGTGTCCCAGAAATCAGTCTCCCAGCATCCCAGAGAGACAGTGTCCCAGAAATCAGTCTCCCAACATCCCAGGGAGACAGTGTCCCAGAAATCAGTCTCCCAATATCCCAGGGAGACAGTGTCCCAAAAGTCAGTCTCCCAGCATCCCAGAGAGTCAGTGTCCCAGAAATCAGTCTCCCAACATCCCAGAGAGACAGTGTCCCAGAAATCAGTCTCCCAACATCCCAGAGAGTCAGTGTTCCAGAAATCAGTCTCCCAACATCCCAGAGAGACAGTGTCCCAGAAATCAGTCTGTCAACATCCCAGAGAGACAGTGTCCCAGAAATCAGTCTCCCAATATCCCAGGGAGACAGTGTCCCAAAAGTCAGTCTCCCAGCATCCCAGAGAGACAGTGTCCCAGAAATCAGTCTGTCAACATCCCAGAGAGACAGTGTCCCAGAAGTCAGTCTCCCAACATCCCAGAAATCAGTCTCCCAGCATCCCAGAGAGACAGTGTCCCAGAAATCAGGCTCCCAACATCCCAGGGAGACAGTGTCCCAAAAGTCAGTCTCCCAGCATCCCAGAGAGACAGTGTCCCAGAAATCAGTCTGTCAACATCCCAGAGAGACAGTGTCCCAGAAATCAGTCTCCCAACATCCCAAAGAGACAGTGTCCCAGAAATCAGTCTCCCAAAATCCCAGAGAGACAGTGTCCCAGAAATCAGTCTCCCAATATCCCAGGGAGACAGTGTCCCAGAAATCAGTCTCCCAACATCCCAGGGAGACAGTGTCCCAGAAATCAGTCTCCCAGCATCCCAGAGAGACAGTGTCCCAGAAATCAGTCTCCCAACATCCCAGAGAGACAGTGTCCCAGAAATCAGTCTGTCAACATCCCAGAGAGACAGTGTCCCAGAAATCAGTCTCCCAACATCCCAGAGAGACAGTGTCCCAGAAATCAGTCTCAACATCCCAGAGAGACACTGTCCCAGAAATCAGTCTGTCAACAGCCCAGAGAGACGGTGTCCCAGAAATCAGTCTCAACATCCCAGATAGACCGTGTCCCAGAAATCAGTCTGTCAACATCCCAGGGAGACAGTGTCCCAGAAATCAGTCTCCCAACATCCCAGGGACACTTTCCCAGAAATCAGTCCCAACGTCCCAGAGAGACAGTTTCCCAGAAATCAGTCTCCCAACATCCCAGAGAGTCAGTGTCCCAGGAATCAGTCTCCCAACATCCCAGAGAGACAGTGTCCAGGAATCAGTCTGTCAACGTCCCAGAGAGACAGTGTCCCAGAAATAAGTCTGTCAACATCCCAGAGAGACAGTGTCCCAGAAATCAGTCTCCCAACATCCCAGAGAGTCAGTGTCCCAGAAAGCAGTCTCCCAACATCCCAGAGAGACAGTGTCCAGGAATCAGTCTGTCAACATCCCCGAGAGACAGTGTGCCAGAAATAAGTCTGTCAACATCCCAGAGAGACAGTGTCCCAGAAATCAGTCTCCCAACATCCCAGAGAGACAGTGTCCCAGAAATCAGTCTCCCAACATCCCAGAGAGATAGTGTCCCAGAAATCAGTCTCCCAACATCCCAGAAATCAGTCTCTCAACATCCCAGAGAGACAGTGTCCCAGAAATCAGTCTCCCAACATCCCAGAGAGACAGTGTCCCAGAAATCAGTCTGTCAACTTCCCAGAGAGACAGTGTCCCAGAAATCAGTCTCCCAACATCCCAGAGAGTCAGTGTCCCAGAAATCAGTTTCCTAATATCCCAGGGAGACAGTGTCGCAGAAATCAGTCTCCCAGCATCCCAGAGAGACAGTGTCCCAGAAGTCAGTCTCCCAACATCCCAGAAATCAGTCTCCCAGCATCCCAGAGAGACAGTGTCCCAGAAATCAGTCTGTCAACTTCCCAGAGAGACAGTGTCCCAGAAATCAGTCTCCCAACATCCCAGAGAGTTAGTGTCCCAGAAATCAGTCTCCCAATATCCCAGGGAGAGAGTGTTCCAAAAATCAGTCTCCCAGCATCCCAGAGAGACAGTGTCCCAGAAATCAGTCTGTCAACATCCCAGAGAGACAGTGTCCCAGAAATCAGTCTCCCAACATCCCAGAGAGACAGTGTCCCAGAAATCAGTCTCCCAACATCCCAGGGAGACAGTGTCCCCGAAATTAGTCTCCCAACATCCCAGAGAGACAGTGTCCCAGAAATCAGTCTCCCAGCATCCCAGAGAGACAGTGTCCCAGAAATCAGTCTCCCAACATCCCAGAGAGACAGTGTCCCAGAAATCAGTCTCAACATCCCAGAGAGACACTGTCCCAGAAATCAGTCTGTCAACAGCCCAGAGAGACGGTGTCCCAGAAATCAGTCTGTCAACATCCCAGAGAGACAGTGTTCCAGAAATAAGTCTGTCAACATCCCAGAGAGACAGTGTCCCAGAAATCAGTCTCCCAACATCCCAGAGAGACAGTGTCCCAGAAATCAGTCTCCCAACATCCCAGAGAGATAGTGTCCCAGAAATCAGTCTCCCAACATCCCAGAAATCAGTCTGTCAACATCCCAGAGAGACAGTGTCCCAGAAATCAGTCTCCCAACATCCCAGAGAGACAGTGTCCCAGAAATCAGTCTGTCAACTTCCCAGAGAGACAGTGTCCCAGAAATCAGTCTCCCAACATCCCAGAGAGTCAGTGTCCCAGAAATCAGTTTCCTAATATCCCAGGGAGACAGTGTAGCAGAAATCAGTCTCCCAGCATCCCAGAGAGACAGTGTCCCAGAAGTCAGTCTCCCAACATCCCAGAAATCAGTCTCCCAGCATCCCAGAGAGACAGTGTCCCAGAAATCAGTCTGTCAACTTCCCAGAGAGACAGTGTCCCAGAAATCAGTCTCCCAACATCCCAGAGTGTTAGTGTCCCAGAAATCAGTCTCCCAATATCCCAGGGAGAGAGTGTTCCAAAAATCAGTCTCCCAGCATCCCAGAGAGACAGTGTCCCAGAAATCAGTCTGTCAACATCCCAGAGAGACAGTGTCCCAGAAATCAGTCTCCCAACATCCCAGAGAGACAGTGTCCCAGAAATCAGTCTCCCAACATCCCAGGGAGACAGTGTCCCCGAAATTAGTCTCCCAACATCCCAGAGAGACAGTGTCCCAGAAATCAGTCTCCCAGCATCCCAGAGAGACAGTGTCCCAGAAATCAGTCTCCCAACATCCCAGAGTGACAGTGTCCCAGAAATCAGTCTCAACATCCCAGAGAGACACTGTCCCAGAAATCAGTCTGTCAACAGCCCAGAGAGACGGTGTCCCAGAAATCAGTCTGTCAACATCCCAGAGAGACAGTGTTCCAGAAATCAGTCTCCCAACATCCCAGAGAGACAGTGTCCCAGAAATCAGTCTCCCAACATCCCGGAGAGACAGTGTCCCAGAAATCAGTCTCAACATCCCAGATAGACAGTGTCCCAGAAATCAGTCTGTCAACATCCCAGGGAGACAGTGTCCCAGATATCAGTCTCCCAACATCCCAGGGACACTGTTTCCCAGAAATCAGTCTGTCAACATCCCAGAGAGACAGTGTCCCAGAAGTAAGTCTCCCAACATCCTAGAAATCAGTCTCCCAGCATCCCAGAGAGACAGTGTCCCAGAAATCAGTCTGTCAACATCCCAGGGATACAGTGTCCCAGAAATCAGTCTCCCAACATCCCAGGGAGACAGTGTCCCAGAAATCAGTCTCCCAATATCCCAGGGAGACAGTGTCCCAGAAATCAGTCTCCCAACATCCCAGAGAGACAGTGTCCCAGAAATCAGTCTCCCAACATCCCAGAGAGTCAGTGTCCCAGAAATCAGTCTCCCAACATCCCAGAGAGACAGTGTCCCAGAAATCAGTCTGTCAACAGCCCAGAGAGACGGTGTCCCAGAAATCAGTCTGTCAACATCCCAGAGAGACAGTGTTCCAGAAATCAGTCTCCCAACATCCCAGAGAGACAGTGTCCCAGAAATCAGTCTCCCAACATCCCGGAGAGACAGTGTCCCAGAAATCAGTCTGTCAACATCCCAGGGAGACAGTGTCCCAGATATAAGTCTCCCAACATCCCAGGGACACTGTTTCCCAGAAATCAGTCTGTCAACATCCCAGAGAGACAGTGTCCCAGAAATCAGTCTCCCAACATCCCAGAAATCAGTCTCCCAACATCCCAGAGAGACAGTGTCCCAGAAATCAGTCTGTCAACATCCCAGAGAGACAGTGTCCCAGAAATCAGTCTCCCAACATCCCAGAGAGACAGTGTCCCAGAAATCAGTCTCCCAACATCCCAGAGAGTGAGTGTCCCAGAAATCAGTCTCCCAACATCCCAGTGATACAGTGTCCCAGAAATCAGTCTCAACATCCCAGAGAGACAGTGTCCCAGAAATCAGTCTCCCAACATCCCAGAGAGTTAGTGTCCCAGAAATCAGTCTCCCAATATCCCAGGGAGAGAGTGCTCCAAAAATCAGTCTCCCAGCATCCCAGAGAGACAGTGTCCCAGAAATCAGTCAGTCAACATCCCAGAGAGACAGTGTCCCCGAAATCAGTCTCCCAACATCCCAGAGAGACAGTGTCCCAGAAATCAGTCTCCCAACATCCCAGAGAGACGGTGTCCCAGAAATCAGTCTGTCAACATCCCAGAGAGACAGTGTTCCAGAAATCAGTCTCCCAACATCCCAGAGAGACAGTGTCCCAGAAATCAGTCTCCCAACATCCCGGAGAGACAGTGTCCCAGAAATCAGTCTCAACATCCCAGATAGACAGTGTCCCAGAAATCAGTCTGTCAACATCCCAGGGAGACAGTGTCCCAGATATCAGTCTCCCAACATCCCAGGGACACTGTTTCCCAGAAATCAGTCTGTCAACATCCCAGAGAGACAGTGTCCCAGAAGTAAGTCTCCCAACATCCTAGAAATCAGTCTCCCAGCATTCCAGAGAGACAGTGTCCCAGAAATCAGTCTGTCAACATCCCAGGGATACAGTGTCCCAGAAATCAGTCTCCCAACATCCCAGGGAGACAGTGTCCCAGAAATCAGTCTCCCAATATCCCAGGGAGACACTGTCCCAAAAGTCAGTCTCCCAGCATCCCAGAAAGACAGTGTCCCAGAAATCAGTCTGTCAACATCCCAGAGAGACAGTGTCCCAGAAATCAGTCTCCCAACATCCCAGAGAGACAGTGTCCCAGAAATCAGTCTCCCAACATCCCAGAGAGTCAGTGTCCCAGAAATCAGTCTCCCAACATCCCAGAGAGACAGTGTCCCAGAAATCAGTCTCAACATCCCAGAGAGACACTGTCCCAGAAATCAGTCTCCCAACATCCCAGAGAGTTAGTGTCCCAGAAATCAGTCTCCCAATATCCCAGGGAGAGAGTGTTCCAAAAATCAGTCTCCCAGCATCCCAGAGAGACAGTGTCCCAGAAATCAGTCTGTCAACATCCCAGAGAGACAGTGTCCCAGAAATCAGTCTCCCAACATCCCAGAGAGACAGTGTCCCATAAATCAGTCTGTCAACTTCCCAGAGAGACAGTGTCCCAGAAATCAGTCTCCCAGCATCCCAGAGAGACAGTGTCCCAGAAATCAGTCTCAACATCCCAGAGAGACACTGTCCCAGAAATCAGTCTGTCAACAGCCCAGAGAGACGGTGTCCCAGAAATCAGTCTCAACATCCCAGAGAGACTGTGTCCCAGAAATCAGTCTGTCAACATCCCAGAGAGACATTTTCCCAGAAATCAGTCTCCCAACATCCCAGAAAGACAGTGTCTCAGAAATCAGTCTCCCAACATCCCAGAGAGACAGTGTCCCAGAAATCAGTCTGTCAACATCCCAGAGAGACAGTGTCCCAGAAATCAGTCTGTCAACATCCCAGAGAGACAGTTTCCCAGAAATTAGTCTCCCAACATCCCAGAGAGACAGTGTCCCAGAAATCAGTCTGTCAACATCCCAGAGAGACAGTGTCCCAGAAATCAGTCTGTCAACATCCCAGAGAGACAGTGTCCCAGAAATCAGGCTCTCAACATCCCAGGGAGACAGTGTCCCAGAAATCAGTCAGTCAACATCCCAGAGAGACAGTGTCCCAGAAATCAGTCTCCCGACATCCCAGAGAGACAGTGTCCCAGAAATCAGTCTCAACATCTCAGAGAGACAGTGTCCCAGAAATCAGTCTTCCAACAGCCCAGAGAGACACTGTCCCAGAAATCAGTCTCCCAACATCCCAGAGAGACAGTGTCCCAGAAATCAGTCTGTCAACATCCCAGAGAGACAGTGTCCCAGAAATCAGTCTGTCAACATCCCAGAGAGACAGTGTCCCAGAAATCAGTCTCCCAACATCCCAGAGAGACAGTGTCCCAGAAATCAGTCTGTCAACATCCCAGAGAGACAGTGTCCCAGAAATCAGTCTCCCAACATCCCAGAGAGACAGTGTCCCAGAAATCTGTCTCCCAACATCCCAGAGAGACAGTGTCCCAGAAATCAGTCTGTCAACATCCCAGGGAGACAGTGTCCCAGAAATCAGTCTCCCAACATCCCAGAAATCAGTCTCTCAACATCCCAGAGAGACAGTGTCCCTGCAATCAGTCTCCCAACATCCCAGAGAGACAGTGTCCCAGAAATCAGTCTGTCAACTTCCCAGAGAGACAGTGTCCCAGAAATCAGTCTCCCAACATCCCAGAGAGTCAGTGTCCCAGAAATCAGTTTCCTAATATCCCAGGGAGACAGTGTCGCAGAAATCAGTCTCCCAGCATCCCAGAGAGACAGTGTCCCAGAAATCAGTCTGTCAACTTCCCAGAGAGACAGTGTCCCAGAAATCAGTCTCCCAACATCCCAGAGAGTTAGTGTCCCAGAAATCAGTCTCCCAATATCCCAGGGAGAGAGTGTTCCAAAAATCAGTCTCCCAGCATCCCAGAGAGACAGTGTCCCAGAAATCAGTCTGTCAACATCCCAGAGAGACAGTGTCCCAGAAATCAGTCTCCCAACATCCCAGAGAGACAGTGTCCCAGAAATTAGTCTCCCAACATCCCAGAGAGACAGAATCCCAGAAATCAGTCTCCCAGCATCCCAGAGAGACAGTGTCCCAGAAATCAGTCTCCCAACATCCCAGAGAGACAGTGTCCCAGAAATCAGTCTCAACATCCCAGAGAGACACTGTCCCAGAAATCAGTCTGTCAACAGCCCAGAGAGACGGTGTCCCAGAAATCAGTCTGTCAACATCCCAGAGAGACAGTGTTCCAGAAATCAGTCTCCCAACATCCCAGAGAGACAGTGTCCCAGAAATCAGTCTCCCAACATCCCGGAGAGACAGTGTCCCAGAAATCAGTCTCAACATCCCAGATAGACAGTGTCCCAGAAATCAGTCTGTCAACATCCCGGGGAGACAGTCTATCTGGGATGTTGAGACTGATTTCTGGGACACTGTCTCTCCGGGATGTTGGGAGACTGATTTCTGGGAAACTGTCTCTCTGGGACGTTGAGACTGATTTCTGGGAAACAGTGTCCCTGGGATGTTGGGAGACTGATATCTGGGACACTGTCTCCCCGGGATGTTGGGAGACTGATTTCTGGGACACTGTGTCCCAGATATCAGTCTCCCAACATCCCAGGGACACTGTTTCCCAGAAATCAGTCTCAACGTCCCAGAGAGACAGTTTCCCAGAAATCAGTCTCCCAACATCCCAGGGAGACAGTGTCCCAGAAATCAGTCTGTCAACATCCCAGAGAGACAGTGTCCCAGAAGTCAGTCTCCCAACATCCCAGAAATCAGTCTCCCAGCATCCCAGAGAGACAGTGTCCCAGAAATCAGTCTGTCAACATCCCAGAGAGACAGTGTCCCAGAAAACAGTCTCCCAGCATCCCAGAGAGACAGTGTCCCAGAAATCAGTCTCCCAACATCCCAGGGAGACAGTGTCCCAGAAATCAGTCTCCCAACATCCCAGGGAGACAGTGTCCCAGAAATCAGTCTCCCAATATCCCAGGGAGACACTGTCCCAAAAGTCAGTCTCCCAGCATCCCAGAGAGACAGTGTCCCAGAAATCAGTCTGTCAACATCCCAGAGAGACAGTGTCCCAGAAATCAGTCTCCCAACATCCCAGAGAGACAGTGTCCCAGAAATCAGTCTCCCAACATCCCAGAGAGTCAGTGTCCCAGAAATCAGTCTCCCAACATCCCAGAGAGACAGTGTCCCAGAAATCAGTCTCAACATCCCAGAGAGACACTGTCCCAGAAATCAGTCTCCCAACATCCCAGACAGTTAGTGTCCCAGAAATCAGTCTCCCAATATCCCAGGGAGAGAGTGTTCCAAAAATCAGTCTCCCAGCATCCCAGAGAGACAGTGTCCCAGAAATCAGTCTGTCAACATCCCAGAGAGACAGTGTCCCAGAAATCAGTCTCCCAACATCCCAGAGAGACAGTGTCCCAGAAATCAGTCTGTCAACTTCCCAGAGAGACAGTGTCCCAGAAATAAGTCTCCCAGCATCCCAGAGAGACAGTGTCCCAGAAATCAGTCTCCCAACATCCCAGAGTGACAGTGTCCCAGAAATCAGTCTCAACATCCCAGAGAGACACTGTCCCAGAAATCAGTCTGTCAACAGCCCAGAGAGACGGTGTCCCAGAAATCAGTCTCAACATCCCAGATAGACCGTGTCCCAGAAATCAGTCTGTCAACATCCCAGAGAGACAGTTTCCCAGAAATCAGTCTCCCAACATCCCAGAAAGACAGTGTCTCAGAAATCAGTCTCCCAACATCCCAGAGAGACAGTGTCCCAGAAATCAGTCTGTCAGCATCCCAGAGAGACAGTGTCCCAGAAATCAGTCTGTCAACATCCCAGAGAGACAGTTTCCCAGAAATTAGTCTCCCAACATCCCAGAGAGCCTGTGTCCCAGAAATCAGTCTGTCAACATCCCAGAGAGACAGTGCCCCAGAAATCAGTCTGTCAACATCCCAGAGAGACAGTGTCCCAGAAATCAGGCTCTCAACATCCCAGGGAGACAGTGTCCCAGAAATCAGTCAGTCAACATCCCAGAGAGACAGTGTCCCAGAAATCAGTCTCCCGACATCCCAGAGAGACAGTGTCCCAGAAATCAGTCTCAACATCTCAGAGAGACAGTGTCCCAGAAATCAGTCTTCCAACAGCCCAGAGAGACACTGTCCCAGAAATCAGTCTCCCAACATCCCAGAGAGACAGTGTCCCAGAAATCAGTCTGTCAACATCCCAGAGAGACAGTGTCCCAGAAATCAGTCTGTCAACATCCCAGAGAGACAGTGTCCCAGAAATCAGTCTCCCAACATCCCAGAGAGACAGTGTCCCAGAAATCAGTCTGTCAACATCCCAGAGAGACAGTGTCCCAGAAATCAGTCTCCCAACATCCCAGAGAGACAGTGTCCCAGAAATCTGTCTCCCAACATCCCAGAGAGGCAGTGTCCCAGAAATCAGTCTGTCAACATCCCAGGGAGACAGTGTCCCAGAAATCAGTCTCCCAACATCCCAGAAATCAGTCTCTCAACATCCCAGAGAGACAGTGTCCCTGAAATCAGTCTCCCAACATCCCAGAGAGACAGTGTCCCAGAAATCAGTCTGTCAACTTCCCAGAGAGACAGTGTCCCAGAAATCAGTCTCCCAACATCCCAGAGAGTCAGTGTCCCAGAAATCAGTTTCCTAATATCCCAGGGAGACAGTGTCGCAGAAATCAGTCTCCCAGCATCCCAGAGAGACAGTGTCCCAGAAATCAGTCTGTCAACTTCCCAGAGAGACAGTGTCCCAGAAATCAGTCTCCCAACATCCCAGAGAGTTAGTGTCCCAGAAATCAGTCTCCCAATATCCCAGGGAGAGAGTGTTCCAAAAATCAGTCTCCCAGCATCCCAGAGAGACAGTGTCGCAGAAATCAGTCTGTCAACATCCCAGAGAGACAGTGTCCCAGAAATCAGTCTCCCAACATCCCAGAGAGACAGTGTCCCAGAAATCAGTCTCAACATCCCAGAGAGACACTGTCCCAGAAATCAGTCTGTCAACAGCCCAGAGAGACGGTGTCCCAGAAATCAGTCTGTCAACATCCCAGAGAGACAGTGTTCCAGAAATCAGTCTCCCAACATCCCAGAGAGACAGTGTCCCAGAAATCAGTCTCCCAACATCCCGGAGAGACAGTGTCCCAGAAATCAGTCTCAACATCCCAGATAGACAGTGTCCCAGAAATCAGTCTGTCAACATCCCGGGGAGACAGTCTATCTGGGATGTTGAGACTGATTTCTGGGACACTGTCTCTCCGGGATGTTGGGAGACTGATTTCTGGGAAACTGTCTCTCTGGGACGTTGAGACTGATTTCTGGGAAACAGTGTCCCTGGGATGTTGGGAGACTGATATCTGGGACACTGTCTCCCCGGGATGTTGACAGACTGATTTCTGGGACACTGTGTCCCAGATATCAGTCTCCCAACATCCCAGGGACACTGTTTCCCAGAAATCAGTCTCAACATCCCAGAGAGACAGTTTCCCAGAAATCAGTCTCCCAACATCCCAGGGAGACAGTGTCCCAGAAATCAGTCTGTCAACATCCCAGAGAGACAGTGTCCCAGAAGTCAGTCTCCCAACATCCCAGAAATCAGTCTCCCAGCATCCCAGAGAGACAGTGTCCCAGAAATCAGTCTGTCAACATCCCAGAGAGACAGTGTCCCAGAAATCAGTCTCCCAGCATCCCAGAGAGACAGTGTCCCAGAAATCAGTCTCCCAACATCCCAGGGAGACAGTGTCCCAGAAATCAGTCTCCCAATATCCCAGAGAGACAGTGTCCCAGAAATCAGTCTGTCAACATCCCAGAGAGACAGTGTCCCAGAAATCAGTCTCCCAACATCCCAGAGAGACAGTGTCCCAGAAATCTGTCTCCCAACATCCCAGAGAGACAGTGTCCCAGAAATCAGTCTGTCAACATCCCAGGGAGACAGTGTCCCTGAAATCAGTCTCCCAACATCCCAGAGAGACAGTGTCCCAGAAATCAGTCTCCCAACATCCCAGAGAGACAGTGTCCCAGAAATCAGTCTGTCAACATCCCAGAGAGACAGTGTCCCAGAAATCAGTCTCCCAACATCCCAGAGAGACAGTGTCCCAGAAATTAGTCTCCCAACATCCCAGAGAGACAGAATCCCAGAAATCAGTCTCCCAGCATCCCAGAGAGACAGTGTCCCAGAAATCAGTCTCCCAACATCCCAGAGAGACAGTGTCCCAGAAATCAGTCTCAACATCCCAGAGAGACACTGTCCCAGAAATCAGTCTGTCAACAGCCCAGAGAGACGGTGTCCCAGAAATCAGTCTGTCAACATCCCAGAGAGACAGTGTTCCAGAAATCAGTCTCCCAACATCCCAGAGAGACAGTGTCCCAGAAATCAGTCTCCCAACATCCCGGAGAGACAGTGTCCCAGAAATCAGTCTCAACATCCCAGATAGACAGTGTCCCAGAAATCAGTCTGTCAACATCCCGGGGAGACAGTCTATCTGGGATGTTGAGACTGATTTCTGGGACACTGTCTCTCCGGGATGTTGGGAGACTGATTTCTGGGAAACTGTCTCTCTGGGACGTTGAGACTGATTTCTGGGAAACAGTGTCCCTGGGATGTTGGGAGACTGATATCTGGGACACTGTCTCCCCGGGATGTTGACAGACTGATTTCTGGGACACTGTGTCCCAGATATCAGTCTCCCAACATCCCAGGGACACTGTTTCCCAGAAATCAGTCTCAACGTCCCAGAGAGACAGTTTCCCAGAAATCAGTCTCCCAACATCCCAGGGAGACCGTGTCCCAGAAATCAGTCTGTCAACATCCCAGAGAGACAGTGTCCCAGAAGTCAGTCTCCCAACATCCCAGAAATCAGTCTCCCAGCATCCCAGGGAGACAGTGTCCCAGAAATCAGTCTCCCAACATCCCAGAAATCAGTCTCTCAACATCCCAGAGAGACAGTGTCCCTGAAATCAGTCTCCCAACATCCCAGAGAGACAGTGTCCCAGAAATCAGTCTGTCAACTTCCCAGAGAGACAGTGTCCCAGAAATCAGTCTCCCAACATCCCAGAGAGTCAGTGTCCCAGAAATCAGTTTCCTAATATCCCAGGGAGACAGTGTCGCAGAAATCAGTCTCCCAGCATCCCAGAGAGACAGTGTCCCAGAAATCAGTCTGTCAACTTCCCAGAGAGACAGTGTCCCAGAAATCAGTCTCCCAACATCCCAGAGAGTTAGTGTCCCAGAAATCAGTCTCCCAATATCCCAGGGAGAGAGTGTTCCAAAAATCAGTCTCCCAGCATCCCAGAGAGACAGTGTCCCAGAAATCAGTCTGTCAACATCCCAGAGAGACAGTGTCCCAGAAATCAGTCTCCCAACATCCCAGAGAGACAGTGTCCCAGAAATTAGTCTCCCAACATCCCAGAGAGACAGAATCCCAGAAATCAGTCTCCCAGCATCCCAGAGAGACAGTGTCCCAGAAATCAGTCTCCCAACATCCCAGAGAGACAGTGTCCCAGAAATCAGTCTCAACATCCCAGAGAGACACTGTCCCAGAAATCAGTCTGTCAACAGCCCAGAGAGACGGTGTCCCAGAAATCAGTCTGTCAACATCCCAGAGAGACAGTGTTCCAGAAATCAGTCTCCCAACATCCCAGAGAGACAGTGTCCCAGAAATCAGTCTCCCAACATCCCGGAGAGACAGTGTCCCAGAAATCAGTCTCAACATCCCAGATAGACAGTGTCCCAGAAATCAGTCTGTCAACATCCCGGGGAGACAGTCTATCTGGGATGTTGAGACTGATTTCTGGGACACTGTCTCTCCGGGATGTTGGGAGACTGATTTCTGGGAAACTGTCTCTCTGGGACGTTGAGACTGATTTCTGGGAAACAGTGTCCCTGGGATGTTGGGAGACTGATATCTGGGACACTGTCTCCCCGGGATGTTGACAGACTGATTTCTGGGATACTGTGTCCCAGATATCAGTCTCCCAACATCCCAGGGACACTGTTTCCCAGAAATCAGTCTCAACGTCCCAGAGAGACAGTTTCCCAGAAATCAGTCTCCCAACATCCCAGGGAGACAGTGTCCCAGAAATCAGTCTGTCAACATCCCAGAGAGACAGTGTCCCAGAAGTCAGTCTCCCAACATCCCAGAAATCAGTCTCCCAGCATCCCAGAGAGACAGTGTCCCAGAAATCAGTCTGTCAACATCCCAGAGAGACAGTGTCCCAGAAATCAGTCTCCCAGCATCCCAGAGAGACAGTGTCCCAGAAATCAGTCTCCCAACATCCCAGGGAGACAGTGTCCCAGAAATCAGTCTCCCAATATCCCAGGGAGACAGTGTCCCAAAAGTCAGTCTCCCAGCATCCCAGAGAGACAGTGCCCCAGAAATCAGTCTGTCAACATCCCAGAGAGACAGTGTCCCAGAAATCAGTCTCCCAACATCCCAGAGAGTCAGTGTCCCAGAAATCAGTCTCCCAACATCCCAGAGAGACAGTGTTCCAGAAATCAGTCTCCCAACATCCCAGAGAGACAGTGTCCCAGAAATCAGTCTGTCAACATCCCAGAGAGACAGTGTCCCAGAAATCAGTCTCCCAATATCCCAGGGAGACAGTGTCCCAAAAGTCAGTCTCCCAGCATCCCAGAGAGACAGTGTCCCAGAAATCAGTCTGTCAACATCCCAGACAGACAGTGTCCCAGAAGTCAGTCTCCCAACATCCCAGAAATCAGTCGCCCAGCATCCCAGAGAGACAGTGTCCCAGAAATCAGTCTCCCAATATCCCAGGGAGACAGTGTCCCAAAAGTCAGTCTCCCAGCATCCCAGAGAGACAGTGTCCCAGAAATCAGTCTGTCAACATCCCAGAGAGACAGTGTCCCAGAAATCAGTCTCCCAACATCCCAGAGAGACAGTGTCCCAGAAATCAGTCTCCCAACATCCCAGAGAGTCAGTGTCCCAGAAATGAGTCTGTCAACATCCCAGAGAGACAGTGTCCCAGAAATCAGGCTCCTAACATCCCAGGGAGACAGTGTCCCAAAAGTCAGTCTCCCAGCATCCCAGAGAGACAGCGTCCCAGAAATCAGTCTGTCAACATCCCAGAGAGACAGTGTCCCAGAAATCAGTCTCCCAACATCCCAGAGAGACAGTGTCCCAGAAATCAGTCTCCCCAAATCCCAGAGAGACAGTGTCCCAGAAGTCAGTCTCCCAATATCCCAGGGAGACAGTGTCCCAGAAATCAGTCTCCCAACATCCCAGGGAGACAGTGTCCCAGAAATCAGTCTCCCAGCATCCCAGAGAGACAGTGTGCCAGAAATCAGTCTCCCAACATCCCAGAGAGACAGTGTCCCAGAAATCAGTCTGTCAACATCCCAGAGAGACAGTGTCCCAGAAATCAGTCTCCCAACATCCCAGAGAGACAGTGTCCCAGAAATCAGTCTCAACATCCCAGAGAGACACTGTCCCAGAAATCAGTCTGTCAACAGCCCAGAGAGACGGTGTCCCAGAAATCAGTCTCAACATCCCAGATAGACCGTGTCCCAGAAATCAGTCTGTCAACATCCCAGGGAGACAGTGTCCCAGAAATCAGTCTCCCAACATCCCAGGGACACTGTTTCCCAGAAATCAGTCCCAACGTCCCAGAGAGACAGTTTCCCAGAAATCAGTCTCCCAACATCCCAGAGAGTCAGTGTCCCAGGAATCAGTCTCCCAACATCCCAGAGAGACAGTGTCCAGGAATCAGTCTGTCAACATCCCAGAGAGACAGTGTCCCAGAAATAAGTCTGTCAACATCCCAGAGAGACAGTGTCCCAGAAATCAGTCTCCCAACATCCCAGAGAGTCAGTGTCCCAGAAAGCAGTCTCCCAACATCCCAGAGAGACAGTGTCCAGGAATCAGTCTGTCAACATCCCCGAGAGACAGTGTCCCAGAAATAAGTCTGTCAACATCCCAGAGAGACAGTGTCCCAGAAATCAGTCTCCCAACATCCCAGAGAGACAGTGTCCCAGAAATCAGTCTCCCAACATCCCAGAGAGATAGTGTCCCAGAAATCAGTCTCCCAACATCCCAGAAATCAGTCTCTCAACATCCCAGAGAGACAGTGTCCCAGAAATCAGTCTCCCAACATCCCAGAGAGACAGTGTCCCAGAAATCAGTCTGTCAACTTCCCAGAGAGACAGTGTCCCAGAAATCAGTCTCCCAACATCCCAGAGAGTCAGTGTCCCAGAAATCAGTTTCCTAATATCCCAGGGAGACAGTGTCGCAGAAATCAGTCACCCAGCATCCCAGAGAGACAGTGTCCCAGTAGTCAGTCTCCCAACATCCCAGAAATCAGTCTCCCAACATCCCAGAGAGACAGTGTCCCAGAAATCAGTCTGTCAACTTCCCAGAGAGACAGTGTCCCAGAAATCAGTCAGCCAACATCCCAGAGAGTTAGTGTCCCAGAAATCAGTCTCCCAATATCCCAGGGAGAGAGTGTTCCAAAAATCAGTCTCCCAGCATCCCAGAGAGACAGTGTCCCAGAAATCAGTCTCCCAACATCCCAGAGAGACAGTGTCCCAGAAATCAGTCTCCCAACATCCCAGGGAGACAGTGTCCCCGAAATTAGTCTCCCAACATCCCAGAGAGACAGTGTCCCAGAAATCAGTCTCCCAGCATCCCAGAGAGACAGTGTCCCAGAAATCAGTCTCCCAACATCCCAGAGAGACAGTGTCCCAGAAATCAGTCTCAACATCCCAGAGAGACATTGTCCCAGAAATCAGTCTGTCAACAGCCCAGAGAGACGGTGTCCCAGAAATCAGTCTGTCAACATCCCAGAGAGACAGTGTTCCAGAAATAAGTCTGTCAACATCCCAGAGAGACAGTGTCCCAGAAATCAGTCTCCCAACATCCCAGAGAGACAGTGTCCCAGAAATCAGTCTCCCAACATCCCAGAGAGATAGTGTCCCAGAAATCAGTCTCCCAACATCCCAGAAATCAGTCTCTCAACATCCCAGAGAGACAGTGTCCCAGAAATCAGTCTCCCAACATCCCAGAGAGACAGTGTCCCAGAAATCAGTCTGTCAACTTCCCAGAGAGACAGTGTCCCAGAAATCAGTCTCCCAACATCCCAGAGAGTCAGTGTCCCAGAAATCAGTTTCCTAATATCCCAGGGAGACAGTGTAGCAGAAATCAGTCTCCCAGCATCCCAGAGAGACAGTGTCCCAGAAGTCAGTCTCCCAACATCCCAGAAATCAGTCTCCCAGCATCCCAGAGAGACAGTGTCCCAGAAATCAGTCTGTCAACTTCCCAGAGAGACAGTGTCCCAGAAATCAGTCTCCCAACATCCCAGAGAGTTAGTGTCCCAGAAATCAGTCTCCCAATATCCCAGGGAGAGAGTGTTCCAAAAATCAGTCTCCCAGCATCCCAGAGAGACAGTGTCCCAGAAATCAGTCTGTCAACATCCCAGAGAGACACTGTCCCAGAAATCAGTCTGTCAACAGCCCAGAGAGACGGTGTCCCAGAAATCAGTCTGTCAACATCCCAGAGAGACAGTGTTCCAGAAATCAGTCTCCCAACATCCCAGAGAGACAGTGTCCCAGAAATCAGTCTCCCAACATCCCAGGGACACTGTTTCCCAGAAATCAGTCCGTCAACATCCCAGAGAGACAGTGTCCCAGAAGTAAGTCTCCCAACATCCTAGAAATCAGTCTCCCAGCATCCCAGAGAGACAGTGTCCCAGAAATCAGTCTGTCAACATCCCAGGGATACAGTGTCCCAGAAATCAGTCTCCCAACATCCCAGGGAGACAGTGTCCCAGAAATCAGTCTCCCAATATCCCAGGGAGACACTGTCCCAAAAGTCAGTCTCCCAGCATCCCAGAGAGACAGTGTCCCAGAAATCAGTCTGTCAACATCCCAGAGAGACAGTGTCCCAGAAATCAGTCTCCCAACATCCCAGAGAGACAGTGTCCCAGAAATCAGTCTCCCAACATCCCAGAGAGTCAGTGTCCCAGAAATCAGTCTCCCAACATCCCAGAGAGACAGTGTCCCAGAAATCAGTCTCAACATCCCAGAGAGACACTGTCCCAGAAATCAGTCTGTCAACAGCCCAGAGAGACGGTGTCCCAGAAATCAGTCTGTCAACATCCCAGAGAGACAGTGTTCCAGAAATCAGTCTCCCAACATCCCAGAGAGACAGTGTCCCAGAAATCAGTCTCCCAACATCCCGGAGAGACAGTGTCCCAGAAATCAGTCTGTCAACATCCCAGGGAGACAGTGTCCCAGATATAAGTCTCCCAACATCCCAGGGACACTGTTTCCCAGAAATCAGTCTGTCAACATCCAGGAGAGAGAGTGTCCCAGAAGTCAGTCTCCCAACATCCCTGAAATCAGTCTCCCAACATCCCAGAGAGACAGTGTCCCAGAAATCAGTCTGTCAACATCCCAGAGAGACAGTGTCCCAGACAGAAATCAGTCTCCCAACATCCCAGAGAGACAGTGTCCCAGAAATCAGTCTCCCAACATCCCAGAGAGACAGTGTCCCAGAAATCAGTCTCCCAACATCCCAGATACAGTGTCCCAGAAATCAGTCTCCCAACATCCCAGAGAGACAGTGTCCCAGAAATCATTCTGTCAACATCCCAGAGAGACAGTGTCCCAGAAATAAGTCTCAACATCCCAGAGAGTCAGTGTCCCAGAAATCAGTCTGTCAACATCCCAGAGAGACAGTGTCCCAGAAATCAGTCTGTCAACATCCCAGAGAGACAGTGTCCCAGAAATCAGTCTCCCAACATCCCAGAGAGACAGTGTCCCAGAAATCAGTCTCCCAACATCCCAGAGAGACAGTGTCCCAGAAATCAGTCTCCCAACATCCCAGAGAGACAGTGTCCCAGAAATCAGTCTGTCAACATCCCAGAGAGACAGTGTCCCAGAAATCAGTCTGTCAACATCCCAGAGAGACAGTGTCCCAGAAATCAGTCTCCCAACATCCCAGAGAGACAGTGTCCCAGAAATCAGTCTGTCAACATCCCAGAGAGACAGTGTCCCAGAAATCAGTCTCCCAACATCCCAGAGAGACAGTGTCCCAGAAATCAGTCTCCCAACATCCCAGAGAGACAGTGTCCCAGAAATCAGTCTCAACATCCCAGAGAGACAGTGTCCCAGAAATCAGTCTCCCAACATCCCAGAGAGACAGTGTCCCAGAAATCAGTCTCAACATCCCAGAGAGACAGTGTCCCAGAAATCAGTCTCCCAACATCCCAGAGAGACAGTGTCCCAGAAATCAGTCTGTCAACATCCCAGAGAGACAGTGTCCCAGAAATCAGTCTCCCAACATCCCAGAGACAGTGTCCCAGAAATCAGTCTGTCAACATCCCAGAGAGACAGTGTCCCAGAAATCAGTCAGTCAACATCCTAGAGAGACAGTGTCCCAGAAATCAGTCTGTCAACATCCCAGAGAGACAGTGTCCCAGAAATCAGTCTCCCAACATCCCAGAGACAGTGTCCCAGAAATCAGTCTGTCAACATCCCAGAGAGACAGTGTCCCAGAAATCAGTCTGTCAACATCCCAGAGAGACAGTGTCCCAGAAATCAGTCTCCCAACATCCCAGAGAGACAGTGTCCCAGAAATCAGTCTGTCAACATCCCAGAGAGACAGTGTCCCAGAAATCAGTCTCCCAACATCCCAGGGAGACAGTGTCCCAGAAATCAGTCTCTCAACATCCCAGAGAGACAGTGTCCCAGAAATCAGTCTGTCAACATCCCAGAGAGACAATGTCCCAGAAATCAGTCTGCCAACATCCCAGAGAGATAGTGTCCCAGAAATCAGTCTCCCAACATCCCAGAGAGACAGTGTCCCAGAAATCAGTCTCCCAACATCCCAGAGAGTTAGTGTCCCAGAAATCAGTCTGTCAACATCCCAGAGAGACGGTGTTCCAGAAATCAGTCTCCAAACATCCCAGAGAGACAGTGTCCCAGAAATCAGTCTGTCAACATCCCAGAGAGACAGTGTCCCAGAAATCAGTCTCCCAACATCCCAGAGAGACAGTGTCCCAGAAATCAGTCTCAACATCCCAGAGAGACACTGTCCCAGAAATCAGTCTGTCAACAGCCCAGAGAGACGGTGTCCCAGAAATCAGTCTCAACATCCCAGATAGACCGTGTCCCAGAAATCAGTCTGTCAACATCCCAGGGAGACAGTGTCCCAGAAATCAGTCTCCCAACATCCCAGGGACACTGTTTCCCAGAAATCAGTCCCAACGTCCCAGAGAGACAGTTTCCCAGAAATCAGTCTCCCAACATCCCAGAGAGACAATGTCCCAGAAATCAGTCTCCCAACATCCCAGAGAGACAGTGTCCCAGAAATCAGTCTCCCAACATCCCAGAGAGTTAGTGTCCCAGAAATCAGTCTCCCAATATCCCAGGGAGAGAGTGTTCCAAAAATCAGTCTCCCAGCATCCCAGAGAGACAGTGTCCCAGAAATCAGTCTGTCAACATCCCAGAGAGACAGTGTCCCAGAAATCAGTCTCCCAACATCCCAGAGAGACAGTGTCCCAGAAATCAGTCTGTCAACTTCCCAGAGAGACAGTGTCCCAGAAATCAGTCTCCCAACATCCCAGAGAGTCAGTGTCCCAGAAATCAGTTTCCTAATATCCCAGGGAGACAGTGTCGCAGAAATCAGTCTCCCAGCATCCCAGAGAGACAGTGTCCCAGAAGTCAGTCTCCCAACATCCCAGAGAGACAGTGTCCCAGAAATCAGTCTGTCAACATCCCAGAGAGACAGTGTCCCAGAAATCAGTCTCCCAACATCCCAGAGAGACAGTGTCCCAGAAATCAGTCTCCCAACATCCCAGGGAGACAGTGTCCCCGAAATTAGTCTCCCAACATCCCAGAGAGACAGTGTCCCAGAAATCAGTCTCCCAGCATCCCAGAGAGACAGTGTCCCAGAAATCAGTCTCCCAACATCCCAGAGAGACACTGTCCCAGAAATCAGTCTGTCAACAGCCCAGAGAGACGGTGTCCCAGAAATCAGTCTGTCAACATCCCAGAGAGACAGTGTTCCAGAAATCAGTCTCCCAACATCCCAGAGAGACAGTGTCCCAGAAATCAGTCTCCCAACATCCCGGAGAGACAGTGTCCCAGAAATCAGTCTCAACATCCCAGATAGACAGTGTCCCAGAAATCAGTCTGTCAACATCCCAGGGAGACAGTGTCCCAGATATCAGTCTCCCAACATCCCAGGGACACTGTTTCCCAGAAATCAGTCTGTCAACATCCCAGAGAGACAGTGTCCCAGAAGTAAGTCTCCCAACATCCTAGAAATCAGTCTCCCAGCATCCCAGAGAGACAGTGTCCCAGAAATCAGTCTGTCAACATCCCAGGGATACAGTGTCCCAGAAATCAGTCTCCCAACATCCCAGGGAGACAGTGTCCCAGAAATCAGTCTCCCAATATCCCAGGGAGACACTGTCCCAAAAGTCAGTCTCCCAACATCCCAGAGAGTCAGTGTCCCAGAAATCAGTCTCCCAACATTCCAGAGAGACAGTGTCCCAGAAATCAGTCTCAACATCCCAGAGAGACACTGTCCCAGAAATCAGTCTGTCAACAGCCCAGAGAGACGGTGTCCCAGAAATCAGTCTGTCAACATCCCAGAGAGACAGTGTTCCAGAAATCAGTCTCCCAACATCCCAGAGAGACAGTGTCCCAGAAATCAGTCTCCCAACATCCCGGAGAGACAGTGTCCCAGAAATCAGTCTGTCAACATCCCAGGGAGACAGTGTCCCAGATATAAGTCTCCCAACATCCCAGGGACACTGTTTCCCAGAAATCAGTCTGTCAACATCCCAGAGAGACAGTGTCCCAGAAGTCAGTCTCCCAACATCCCAGAAATCAGTCTCCCAACATCCCAGAGAGACAGTGTCCCAGAAATCAGTCTGTCAACATCCCAGAGAGACAGTGTCCCAGAAATCAGTCTCCCAACATCCCAGGGAGACAGTGTCCCAGAAATCAGTCTCCCAATATCCCAGAGAGACAGTGTCCCAGAAATCAGTCTGTCAACATCCCAGAGAGACAGTGTCCCAGAAATCAGTCTCCCAACATCCCAGAGAGACAGTGTCCCAGAAATCTGTCTCCCAACATCCCAGAGAGACAGTGTCCCAGAAATCAGTCTGTTAACATCCCAGGGAGACAGTGTCCCAGAAATCAGTCTCCCCACATCCCAGAAATCATTCTCTCAACATCCCAGAGAGACAGTGTCCCTGAAATCAGTCTCCCAACATCCCAGAGAGACAGTGTCCCAGAAATCAGTCTCCCAACATCCCAGAGAGTCAGTGTCCCAGAAATCAGTTTCCTAATATCCCAGGGAGACAGTGTCGCAGAAATCAGTCTCCCAGCATCCCAGAGAGACAGTGTCCCAGAAATCAGTCTGTCAACTTCCCAGAGAGACAGTGTCCCAGAAATCAGTCTCCCAACATCCCAGAGAGTTAGTGTCCCAGAAATCAGTCTCCCAATATCCCAGGGAGAGAGTGTTCCAAAAATCAGTCTCCCAGCATCCCAGAGAGACAGTGTCCCAGAAATCAGTCTGTCAACATCCCAGAGAGACAGTGTCCCAGAAATCAGTCTCCCAACATCCCAGAGAGACAGTGTCCCAGAAATTAGTCTCCCAACATCCCAGAGAGACAGAATCCCAGAAATCAGTCTCCCAGCATCCCAGAGAGACAGTGTCCCAGAAATCAGTCTCCCAACATCCCAGAGAGACAGTGTCCCAGAAATCAGTCTCAACATCCCAGAGAGACACTGTCCCAGAAATCAGTCTGTCAACAGCCCAGAGAGACGGTGTCCCAGAAATCAGTCTGTCAACATCCCAGAGAGACAGTGTTCCAGAAATCAGTCTCCCAACATCCCAGAGAGACAGTGTCCCAGAAATCAGTCTCCCAACATCCCGGAGAGACAGTGTCCCAGAAATCAGTCTCAACATCCCAGATAGACAGTGTCCCAGAAATCAGTCTGTCAACATCCCGGGGAGACAGTCTATCTGGGATGTTGAGACTGATTTCTGGGACACTGTCTCTCCGGGATGTTGGGAGACTGATTTCTGGGAAACTGTCTCTCTGGGACGTTGAGACTGATTTCTGGGAAACAGTGTCCCTGGGATGTTGGGAGACTGATATCTGGGACACTGTCTCCCCGGGATGTTGACAGACTGATTTCTGGGACACTGTGTCCCAGATATCAGTCTCCCAACATCCCAGGGACACTGTTTCCCAGAAATCAGTCTCAACGTCCCAGAGAGACAGTTTCCCAGAAATCAGTCTCCCAACATCCCAGGGAGACAGTGTCCCAGAAATCAGTCTGTCAACATCCCAGAGAGACAGTGTCCCAGAAGTCAGTCTCCCAACATCCCAGAAATCAGTCTCCCAGCATCCCAGAGAGACAGTGTCCCAGAAATCAGTCTGTCAACATCCCAGAGAGACAGTGTCCCAGAAATCAGTCTCCCAGCATCCCAGAGAGACAGTGTCCCAGAAATCAGTCTCCCAACATCCCAGGGAGACAGTGTCCCAGAAATCAGTCTCCCAATATCCCAGGGAGACAGTGTCCCAAAAGTCAGTCTCCCAGCATCCCAGAGAGACAGTGCCCCAGAAATCAGTCTGTCAACATCCCAGAGAGACAGTGTCCCAGAAATCAGTCTCCCAACATCCCAGAGAGTCAGTGTCCCAGAAATCAGTCTCCCAACATCCCAGAGAGACAGTGTCCCAGAAATCAGTCTGTCAACATCCCAGAGAGACAGTGTCCCAGAAATCAGTCTGTCAACATCCCAGAGAGACAGTGTCCCAGAAATCAGTCTGTCAACATCCCAGGGAGACAGTGTCCCAGAAATCAGTCTCCCAATATCCCAGGGAGACAGTGTCCCAAAAGTCAGTCTCCCAGCATCCCAGAGAGTCAGTGTCCCAGAAATCAGTCTTCCAACATCCCAGAGAGACAGTGTCCCAGAAATCAGTCTCCCAACATCCCAGAGAGTCAGTGTTCCAGAAATCAGTCTCCCAACATCCCAGAGAGACAGTGTCCCAGAAATCAGTCTGTCAACATCCCAGAGAGACAGTGTCCCAGAAATCAGTCTCCCAATATCCCAGGGAGACAGTGTCCCAAAAGTCAGTCTCCCAGCATCCCAGAGAGACAGTGTCCCAGAAATCAGTCTGTCAACATCCCAGAGAGACAGTGTCCCAGAAGTCAGTCTCCCAACATCCCAGAAATCAGTCGCCCAGCATCCCAGAGAGACAGTGTCCCAGAAATCAGTCTCCCAATATCCCAGGGAGACAGTGTCCCAAAAGTCAGTCTCCCAGCATCCCAGAGAGACAGTGTCCCAGAAATCAGTCTGTCAACATCCCAGAGAGACAGTGTCCCAGAAATCAGTCTCCCAACATCCCAGAGAGACAGTGTCCCAGAAATCAGTCTCCCAACATCCCAGAGAGTCAGTGTCCCAGAAATGAGTCTGTCAACATCCCAGAGAGACAGTGTCCCAGAAATCAGGCTCCTAACATCCCAGGGAGACAGTGTCCCAAAAGTCAGTCTCCCAGCATCCCAGAGAGACAGCGTCCCAGAAATCAGTCTGTCAACATCCCAGAGAGACAGTGTCCCAGAAATCAGTCTCCCAACATCCCAGAGAGACAGTGTCCCAGAAATCAGTCTCCCCAAATCCCAGAGAGACAGTGTCCCAGAAGTCAGTCTCCCAATATCCCAGGGAGACAGTGTCCCAGAAATCAGTCTCCCAACATCCCAGGGAGACAGTGTCCCAGAAATCAGTCTCCCAGCATCCCAGAGAGACAGTGTGCCAGAAATCAGTCTCCCAACATCCCAGAGAGACAGTGTCCCAGAAATCAGTCTGTCAACATCCCAGAGAGACAGTGTCCCAGAAATCAGTCTCCCAACATCCCAGAGAGACAGTGTCCCAGAAATCAGTCTCAACATCCCAGAGAGACACTGTCCCAGAAATCAGTCTGTCAACAGCCCAGAGAGACGGTGTCCCAGAAATCAGTCTCAACATCCCAGATAGACCGTGTCCCAGAAATCAGTCTGTCAACATCCCAGGGAGACAGTGTCCCAGAAATCAGTCTCCCAACATCCCAGGGACACTGTTTCCCAGAAATCAGTCCCAACGTCCCAGAGAGACAGTTTCCCAGAAATCAGTCTCCCAACATCCCAGAGAGTCAGTGTCCCAGGAATCAGTCTCCCAACATCCCAGAGAGACAGTGTCCAGGAATCAGTCTGTCAACATCCCAGAGAGACAGTGTCCCAGAAATAAGTCTGTCAACATCCCAGAGAGACAGTGTCCCAGAAATCAGTCTCCCAACATCCCAGAGAGTCAGTGTCCCAGAAAGCAGTCTCCCAACATCCCAGAGAGACAGTGTCCAGGAATCAGTCTGTCAACATCCCCGAGAGACAGTGTCCCAGAAATAAGTCTGTCAACATCCCAGAGAGACAGTGTCCCAGAAATCAGTCTCCCAACATCCCAGAGAGACAGTGTCCCAGAAATCAGTCTCCCAACATCCCAGAGAGACAGTGTCCCAGAAATCAGTCTCCCAACATCCCAGAAATCAGTCTCTCAACATCCCAGAGAGACAGTGTCCCAGAAATCAGTCTCCCAACATCCCAGAGAGACAGTGTCCCAGAAATCAGTCTGTCAACTTCCCAGAGAGACAGTGTCCCAGAAATCAGTCTCCCAACATCCCAGAGAGTCAGTGTCCCAGAAATCAGTTTCCTAATATCCCAGGGAGACAGTGTCGCAGAAATCAGTCACCCAGCATCCCAGAGAGACAGTGTCCCAGAAGTCAGTCTCCCAACATCCCAGAAATCAGTCTCCCAACATCCCAGAGAGACAGTGTCCCAGAAATCAGTCTGTCAACTTCCCAGAGAGACAGTGTCCCAGAAATCAGTCAGCCAACATCCCAGAGAGTTAGTGTCCCAGAAATCAGTCTCCCAATATCCCAGGGAGAGAGTGTTCCAAAAATCAGTCTCCCAGCATCCCAGAGAGACAGTGTCCCAGAAATCAGTCTCCCAACATCCCAGAGAGACAGTGTCCCAGAAATCAGTCTCCCAACATCCCAGGGAGACAGTGTCCCCGAAATTAGTCTCCCAACATCCCAGAGAGACAGTGTCCCAGAAATCAGTCTCCCAGCATCCCAGAGAGACAGTGTCCCAGAAATCAGTCTCCCAACATCCCAGAGAGACAGTGTCCCAGAAATCAGTCTCAACATCCCAGAGAGACACTGTCCCAGAAATCAGTCTGTCAACAGCCCAGAGAGACGGTGTCCCAGAAATCAGTCTGTCAACATCCCAGAGAGACAGTGTTCCAGAAATAAGTCTGTCAACATCCCAGAGAGACAGTGTCCCAGAAATCAGTCTCCCAACATCCCAGAGAGACAGTGTCCCAGAAATCAGTCTCCCAACATCCCAGAGAGATAGTGTCCCAGAAATCAGTCTCCCAACATCCCAGAAATCAGTCTCTCAACATCCCAGAGAGACAGTGTCCCAGAAATCAGTCTCCCAACATCCCAGAGAGACAGTGTCCCAGAAATCAGTCTGTCAACTTCCCAGAGAGACAGTGTCCCAGAAATCAGTCTCCCAACATCCCAGAGAGTCAGTGTCCCAGAAATCAGTTTCCTAATATCCCAGGGAGACAGTGTAGCAGAAATCAGTCTCCCAGCATCCCAGAGAGACAGTGTCCCAGAAGTCAGTCTCCCAACATCCCAGAAATCAGTCTCCCAGCATCCCAGAGAGACAGTGTCCCAGAAATCAGTCTGTCAACTTCCCAGAGAGACAGTGTCCCAGAAATCAGTCTCCCAACATCCCAGAGAGTTAGTGTCCCAGAAATCAGTCTCCCAATATCCCAGGGAGAGAGTGTTCCAAAAATCAGTCTCCCAGCATCCCAGAGAGACAGTGTCCCAGAAATCAGTCTGTCAACATCCCAGAGAGACAGTGTCCCAGAAATCAGTCTCCCAACATCCCAGAGAGACAGTGTCCCAGAAATCAGTCTCCCAACATCCCAGGGAGACAGTGTCCCTGAAATTAGTCTCCCAACATCCCAGAGAGACAGTGTCCCAGAAATCAGTCTCCCAGCATCCCAGAGAGACAGTGTCCCAGAAATCTGTCTCCCAACATCCCAGAGAGACAGTGTCCCAGAAATCAGTCTCAACATCCCAGAGAGACACTGTCCCAGAAATCAGTCTGTCAACAGCCCAGAGAGACGGTGTCCCAGAAATCAGTCTGTCAACATCCCAGAGAGACAGTGTTCCAGAAATCAGTCTCCCAACATCCCAGAGAGACAGTGTCCCAGAAATCAGTCTCCCAACATCCCAGGGACACTGTTTCCCAGAAATCAGTCCGTCAACATCCCAGAGAGACAGTGTCCCAGAAGTAAGTCTCCCAACATCCTAGAAATCAGTCTCCCAGCATCCCAGAGAGACAGTGTCCCAGAAATCAGTCTGTCAACATCCCAGGGATACAGTGTCCCAGAAATCAGTCTCCCAACATCCCAGGGAGACAGTGTCCCAGAAATCAGTCTCCCAATATCCCAGGGAGACACTGTCCCAAAAGTCAGTCTCCCAGCATCCCAGAGAGACAGTGTCCCAGAAATCAGTCTGTCAACATCCCAGAGAGACAGTGTCCCAGAAATCAGTCTCCCAACATCCCAGAGAGACAGTGTCCCAGAAATCAGTCTCCCAACATCCCAGAGAGTCAGTGTCCCAGAAATCAGTCTCCCAACATCCCAGAGAGACAGTGTCCCAGAAATCAGTCTCAACATCCCAGAGAGACACTGTCCCAGAAATCAGTCTGTCAACAGCCCAGAGAGACGGTGTCCCAGAAATCAGTCTGTCAACATCCCAGAGAGACAGTGTTCCAGAAATCAGTCTCCCAACATCCCAGAGAGACAGTGTCCCAGAAATCAGTCTCCCAACATCCCGGAGAGACAGTGTCCCAGAAATCAGTCTGTCAACATCCCAGGGAGACAGTGTCCCAGATATAAGTCTCCCAACATCCCAGGGACACTGTTTCCCAGAAATCAGTCTGTCAACATCCAGGAGAGACAGTGTCCCAGAAGTCAGTCTCCCAACATCCCTGAAATCAGTCTCTCAACATCCCAGAGAGACAGTGTCCCAGAAATCAGTCTGTCAACATCCCAGAGAGACAGTGTCCCAGACAGAAATCAGTCTCCCAACATCCCAGAGAGACAGTGTCCCAGAAATCAGTCTCCCAACATCCCAGAGAGACAGTGTCCCAGAAATCAGTCTCCCAACATCCCAGATACAGTGTCCCAGAAATCAGTCTCCCAACATCCCAGAGAGACAGTGTCCCAGAAATCAGTCTGTCAACATCCCAGAGAGACAGTGTCCCAGAAATAAGTCTCAACATCCCAGAGAGTCAGTGTCCCAGAAATCAGTCTGTCAACATCCCAGAGAGACAGTGTCCCAGAAATCAGTCTGTCAACATCCCAGAGAGACAGTGTCCCAGAAATCAGTCTCCCAACATCCCAGAGAGACAGTGTCCCAGAAATCAGTCTCCCAACATCCCAGAGAGACAGTGTCCCAGAAATCAGTCTCCCAACATCCCAGAGAGACAGTGTCCCAGAAATCAGTCTGTCAACATCCCAGAGAGACAGTGTCCCAGAAATCAGTCTGTCAACATCCCAGAGAGACAGTGTCCCAGAAATCAGTCTCCCAACATCCCAGAGAGACAGTGTCCCAGAAATCAGTCTGTCAACATCCCAGAGAGACAGTGTCCCAGAAATCAGTCTCCCAACATCCCAGAGAGACAGTGTCCCAGAAATCAGTCTCCCAACATCCCAGAGAGACAGTGTCCCAGAAATCAGTCTCAACATCCCAGAGAGACAGTGTCCCAGAAATCAGTCTCCCAACATCCCAGAGAGACAGTGTCCCAGAAATCAGTCTCAACATCCCAGAGAGACAGTGTCCCAGAAATCAGTCTCCCAACATCCCAGAGAGACAGTGTCCCAGAAATCAGTCTGTCAACATCCCAGAGAGACAGTGTCCCAGAAATCAGTCTCCCAACATCCCAGAGACAGTGTCCCAGAAATCAGTCTGTCAACATCCCAGAGAGACAGTGTCCCAGAAATCAGTCAGTCAACATCCCAGAGAGACAGTGTCCCAGAAATCAGTCTGTCAACATCCCAGAGAGACAGTGTCCCAGAAATCAGTCTCCCAACATCCCAGAGACAGTGTCCCAGAAATCAGTCTGTCAACATCCCAGAGAGACAGTGTCCCAGAAATCAGTCTGTCAACATCCCAGAGAGACAGTGTCCCAGAAATCAGTCTCCCAACATCCCAGAGAGACAGTGTCCCAGAAATCAGTCTGTCAACATCCCAGAGAGACAGTGTCCCAGAAATCAGTCTCCCAACATCCCAGGGAGACAGTGTCCCAGAAATCAGTCTCTCAACATCCCAGAGAGACAGTGTCCCAGAAATCAGTCTGTCAACATCCCAGAGAGACAATGTCCCAGAAATCAGTCTGCCAACATCCCAGAGAGATAGTGTCCCAGAAATCAGTCTCCCAACATCCCAGAGAGACAGTGTCCCAGAAATCAGTCTCCCAACATCCCAGAGAGTTAGTGTCCCAGAAATCAGTCTGTCAACATCCCAGAGAGACGGTGTTCCAGAAATCAGTCTCCCAACATCCCAGAGAGACAGTGTCCCAGAAATCAGTCTGTCAACATCCCAGAGAGACAGTGTCCCAGAAATCAGTCTCCCAACATCCCAGAGAGACAGTGTCCCAGAAATCAGTCTCAACATCCCAGAGAGACACTGTCCCAGAAATCAGTCTGTCAACAGCCCAGAGAGACGGTGTCCCAGAAATCAGTCTCAACATCCCAGATAGACCGTGTCCCAGAAATCAGTCTGTCAACATCCCAGGGAGACAGTGTCCCAGAAATCAGTCTCCCAACATCCCAGGGACACTGTTTCCCAGAAATCAGTCCCAACGTCCCAGAGAGGCAGTTTCCCAGAAATCAGTCTCCCAACATCCCAGAGAGACAATGTCCCAGAAATCAGTCTCCCAACATCCCAGAGAGACAGTGTCCCAGAAATCAGTCTCCCAACATCCCAGAGAGTTAGTGTCCCAGAAATCAGTCTCCCAATATCCCAGGGAGAGAGTGTTCCAAAAATCAGTCTCCCAGCATCCCAGAGAGACAGTGTCCCAGAAATCAGTCTGTCAACATCCCAGAGAGACAGTGTCCCAGAAATCAGTCTCCCAACATCCCAGAGAGACAGTGTCCCAGAAATCAGTCTGTCAACTTCCCAGAGAGACAGTGTCCCAGAAATCAGTCTCCCAACATCCCAGAGAGTCAGTGTCCCAGAAATCAGTTTCCTAATATCCCAGGGAGACAGTGTCGCAGAAATCAGTCTCCCAGCATCCCAGAGAGACAGTGTCCCAGAAGTCAGTCTCCCAACATCCCAGAAATCAGTCTCCCAGCATCCCAGAGAGACAGTGTCCCAGAAATCAGTCTGTCAACTTCCCAGAGAGACAGTGTCCCAGAAATCAGTCTCCCAACATCCCAGAGAGTTAGTGTCCCAGAAATCAGTCTCCCAATATCCCAGGGAGAGAGTGTTCCAAAAATCAGTCTCCCAGCATCCCAGAGAGACAGTGTCCCAGAAATCAGTCTGTCAACATCCCAGAGAGACAGTGTCCCAGAAATCAGTCTCCCAACATCCCAGAGAGACAGTGTCCCAGAAATCAGTCTCCCAACATCCCAGGGAGACAGTGTCCCCGAAATTAGTCTCCCAACATCCCAGAGAGACAGTGTCCCAGAAATCAGTCTCCCAACATCCCAGAGAGACACTGTCCCAGAAATCAGTCTGTCAACAGCCCAGAGAGACGGTGTCCCAGAAATCAGTCTGTCAACATCCCAGAGAGACAGTGTTCCAGAAATCAGTCTCCCAACATCCCAGAGAGACAGTGTCCCAGAAATCAGTCTCCCAACATCCCGGAGAGACAGTGTCCCAGAAATCAGTCTCAACATCCCAGATAGACAGTGTCCCAGAAATCAGTCTGTCAACATCCCAGGGAGACAGTGTCCCAGATATCAGTCTCCCAACATCCCAGGGACACTGTTTCCCAGAAATCAGTCTGTCAACATCCCAGAGAGACAGTGTCCCAGAAGTAAGTCTCCCAACATCCTAGAAATCAGTCTCCCAGCATCCCAGAGAGACAGTGTCCCAGAAATCAGTCTGTCAACATCCCAGGGATACAGTGTCCCAGAAATCAGTCTCCCAACATCCCAGGGAGACAGTGTCCCAGAAATCAGTCTCCCAATATCCCAGGGAGACACTGTCCCAAAAGTCAGTCTCCCAACATCCCAGAGAGTCAGTGTCCCAGAAATCAGTCTCCCAACATTCCAGAGAGACAGTGTCCCAGAAATCAGTCTCAACATCCCAGAGAGACACTGTCCCAGAAATCAGTCTGTCAACAGCCCAGAGAGACGGTGTCCCAGAAATCAGTCTGTCAACATCCCAGAGAGACAGTGTTCCAGAAATCAGTCTCCCAACATCCCAGAGAGACAGTGTCCCAGAAATCAGTCTCCCAACATCCCGGAGAGACAGTGTCCCAGAAATCAGTCTGTCAACATCCCAGGGAGACAGTGTCCCAGATATAAGTCTCCCAACATCCCAGGGACACTGTTTCCCAGAAATCAGTCTGTCAACATCCCAGAGAGACAGTGTCCCAGAAGTCAGTCTCCCAACATCCCAGAAATCAGTCTCCCAACATCCCAGAGAGACAGTGTCCCAGAAATCAGTCTGTCAACATCCCAGAGAGACAGTGTCGCAGAAATCAGTCTCCCAACATCCCAGAGAGACAGTGTCCCAGAAATCAGTCTCCCAACATCCCAGAGAGACAGTGTCCCAGAAATCAGTCTCCCAACATCCCAGATACAGTGTCCCAGAAATCAGTCTCCCAACATCCCAGAGAGACAGTGTCCCAGAAATCAGTCTGTCAACATCCCAGAGAGACAGTGTCCCAGAAATCAGTCTCAACATCCCAGAGAGTCAGTGTCCCAGAAATCAGTCTGTCAACATCCCAGAGAGACAGTGTCCCAGAAATCAGTCTGTCAACATCCCAGAGAGACAGTGTCCCAGAAATCAGTCTCCCAACATCCCAGAGAGACAGTGTCCCAGAAATCAGTCTGCCAACATCCCAGAGAGACAGTGTCCCAGAAATCAGTCTCCCAACATCCCAGGGAGACAGTGTCCCAGAAATCAGTCTCTCAACATCCCAGAGAGACAGTGTCCCAGAAATCAGTCTCCCAACATCCCGGAGAGACAGTGTCCCAGAAATCAGTCTCAACATCCCAGATAGACAGTGTCCCAGAAATCAGTCTGTCAACATCCCAGGGAGACAGTGTCCCAGATATCAGTCTCCCAACATCCCAGGGACACTGTTTCCCAGAAATCAGTCTGTCAACATCCCAGAGAGACAGTGTCCCAGAAGTAAGTCTCCCAACATCCTAGAAATCAGTCTCCCAGCATCCCAGAGAGACAGTGTCCCAGAAATCAGTCTGTCAACATCCCAGGGATACAGTGTCCCAGAAATCAGTCTCCCAACATCCCAGGGAGACAGTGTCCCAGAAATCAGTCTCCCAATATCCCAGGGAGACACTGTCCCAAAAGTCAGTCTCCCAACATCCCAGAGAGTCAGTGTCCCAGAAATCAGTCTCCCAACATTCCAGAGAGACAGTGTCCCAGAAATCAGTCTCAACATCCCAGAGAGACACTGTCCCAGAAATCAGTCTGTCAACAGCCCAGAGAGACGGTGTCCCAGAAATCAGTCTGTCAACATCCCAGAGAGACAGTGTTCCAGAAATCAGTCTCCCAACATCCCAGAGAGACAGTGTCCCAGAAATCAGTCTCCCAACATCCCGGAGAGACAGTGTCCCAGAAATCAGTCTGTCAACATCCCAGGGAGACAGTGTCCCAGATATAAGTCTCCCAACATCCCAGGGACACTGTTTCCCAGAAATCAGTCTGTCAACATCCCAGAGAGACAGTGTCCCAGAAGTCAGTCTCCCAACATCCCAGAAATCAGTCTCCCAACATCCCAGAGAGACAGTGTCCCAGAAATCAGTCTGTCAACATCCCAGAGAGACAGTGTCGCAGAAATCAGTCTCCCAACATCCCAGAGAGACAGTGTCCCAGAAATCAGTCTCCCAACATCCCAGAGAGACAGTGTCCCAGAAATCAGTCTCCCAACATCCCAGATACAGTGTCCCAGAAATCAGTCTCCCAACATCCCAGAGAGACAGTGTCCCAGAAATCAGTCTGTCAACATCCCAGAGAGACAGTGTCCCAGAAATCAGTCTCAACATCCCAGAGAGTCAGTGTCCCAGAAATCAGTCTGTCAACATCCCAGAGAGACAGTGTCCCAGAAATCAGTCTGTCAACATCCCAGAGAGACAGTGTCCCAGAAATCAGTCTCCCAACATCCCAGAGAGACAGTGTCCCAGAAATCAGTCTGCCAACATCCCAGAGAGACAGTGTCCCAGAAATCAGTCTCCCAACATCCCAGGGAGACAGTGTCCCAGAAATCAGTCTCTCAACATCCCAGAGAGACAGTGTCCCAGAAATCAGTCTCCCAACATCCCAGAGAGACAGTGTCCCAGAAATCAGTCTGTCAACATCCCAGAGAGACAGTGTCCCAGAAATCAGTCTGTCAACATCCCAGAGAGACAGTGTCCCAGAAATCAGTCTCCCAACATCCCAGAGAGACAGTGTCCCAGAAATCAGTCTGTCAACATCCCAGAGAGACAGTGTCCCAGAAATCAGTCTCCCAACATCCCAGGGAGACAGTGTCCCAGAAATCAGTCTCTCAACATCCCAGAGAGACAGTGTCCCAGAAATCAGTCTCCCAACATCCCAGAGAGACAGTGTCCCAGAAATCAGTCTGTCAACATCCCAGAGAGACAGTGTCCCAAAAATCAGTCTCCCAACATCCCAGAGAGACAGTGTCCCAGAAATCAGTCTCCCAACATCCCAGAGAGACAGTGTCCCAGAAATCAGTCTCAACATCCCAGAGAGACAGTGTCCCAGAAATCAGTCTCCCAACATCCCAGAGAGACAGTGTCCCAGAAATCAGTCTCAACATCCCCGAGAGACAGTGTCCCAGAAATCAGTCTCCCAACATCCCAGAGAGACAGTGTCCCAGAAATCAGTCTGTCAACATCCCAGAGAGACAGTGTCCCAGAAATCAGTCTCCCAACATCCCAGAGACAGTGTCCCAGAAATCAGTCTGTCAACATCCCAGAGAGACAGTGTCCCAGAAATCAGTCAGTCAACATCCCAGAGAGACAGTGTCCCAGAAATCAGTCTGTCAACATCCCAGAGAGACAGTGTCCCAGAAATCAGTCTCCCAACATCCCAGAGACAGTGTCCCAGAAATCAGTCTGTCAACATCCCAGAGAGACAGTGTCCCAGAAATCAGTCTGTCAACATCCCAGAGAGACAGTGTCCCAGAAATCAGTCTCCCAACATCCCAGAGAGACAGTGTCCCAGAAATCAGTCTGTCAACATCCCAGAGAGACAGTGTCCCAGAAATCAGTCTCCCAACATCCCAGGGAGACAGTGTCCCAGAAATCAGTCTCTCAACATCCCAGAGAGACAGTGTCCCAGAAATCAGTCTGTCAACATCCCAGAGAGACAATGTCCCAGAAATCAGTCTGCCAACATCCCAGAGAGATAGTGTCCCAGAAATCAGTCTCCCAACATCCCAGAGAGACAGTGTCCCAGAAATCAGTCTCCCAACATCCCAGAGAGTTAGTGTCCCAGAAATCAGTCTGTCAACATCCCAGAGAGACGGTGTTCCAGAAATCAGTCTCCCAACATCCCAGAGAGACAGTGTCCCAGAAATCAGTCTGTCAACATCCCAGAGAGACAGTGTCCCAGAAATCAGTCTCCCAACATCCCAGAGAGACAGTGTCCCAGAAATCAGTCTCAACACCCCAGAGAGACACTGTCCCAGAAATCAGTCTGTCAACAGCCCAGAGAGACGGTGTCCCAGAAATCAGTCTCAACATCCCAGATAGACCGTGTCCCAGAAATCAGTCTGTCAACATCCCAGGGAGACAGTGTCCCAGAAATCAGTCTCCCAACATCCCAGGGACACTGTTTCCCAGAAATCAGTCCCAACGTCCCAGAGAGACAGTTTCCCAGAAATCAGTCTCCCAACATCCCAGAGAGACAATGTCCCAGAAATCAGTCTCCCAACATCCCAGAGAGACAGTGTCCCAGAAATCAGTCTCCCAACATCCCAGAGAGATAGTGTCCCAGAACTCAGTCTCCCAACATCCCAGAGAGTTAGTGTCCCAGAAATCAGTCTCCCAATATGCCAGGGAGAGAGTCTTCCAAAAATCAGTCTCCCAGCATCCCAGAGAGACAGTGTCCCAGAAATCAGTCTGTCAACATCCCAGAGAGACAGTGTCCCAGAAATCAGTCTCCCAACATCCCAGAGAGACAGTGTCCCAGAAATCAGTCTCCCAACATCCCAGAGAGTCAGTGTCCCAGAAATCAGTCTCCCAACATCCCAGAGAGACAGTGTCCCAGAAATCAGTCTGTCAACATCCCAGAGAGACAGTGTCCCAGAAATAAGTCTGTCAACATCCCAGAGAGACAGTGTCCCAGAAATCAGTCTCCCAACATCCCAGAGAGACAGTGTCCCAGAAATCAGTCTCCCAACATCCCAGAGAGATAGTGTCCCAGAAATCAGTCTCCCAACATCCCAGAAATCAGTCTCTCAACATCCCAGAGAGACAGTGTCCCAGAAATCAGTCTCCCAACATCCCAGAGAGACAGTGTCCCAGAAATCAGTCTGTCAACTTCCCAGAGAGACAGTGTCCCAGAAATCAGTCTCCCAACATCCCAGAGAGTCAGTGTCCCAGAAATCAGTTTCCTAATATCCCAGGGAGGCAGTGTCGCAGAAATCAGTCTCCCAGCATCCCAGAGAGACAGTGTCCCAGAAGTCAGTCTCCAAACATCCCAGAAATCAGTCTCCCAGCATCCCAGAGAGACAGTGTCCCAGAAATCAGTCTGTCAACTTCCCAGAGAGACAGTGTCCCAGAAATCTGTCTCCCAACATCCCAGAGAGTTAGTGTCCCAGAAATCAGTCTCCCAATATCCCAGGGAGAGAGTGTTCCAAAAATCAGTCTCTCAACATCCCAGAGAGACAGTGTCCCAGAAATCAGTCTCCCAACATCCCAGAGAGACAGTGTCCCAGAAATCAGTCTGTCAACTTCCCAGAGAGACAGTGTCCCAGAAATCAGTCTCCCAACATCCCAGAGAGTCAGTGTCCCAGAAATCAGTTTCCTAATATCCCAGGGAGACAGTGTCGCAGAAATGAGTCTCCCAGCATCCCAGAGAGACAGTGTCCCAGAAATCAGTCTGTCAACTTCCCAGAGAGACAGTGTCCCAGAAATCAGTCTCCCAACATCCCAGAGAGTTAGTGTCCCAGAAATCAGTTTCCCAATATCCCAGAGAGTCAGTGTCCCAGAAATCAGTTTCCTAATATCCCAGGGAGACAGTGTCGCAGAAATCAGTCTCCCAGCATCCCAGAGAGACAGTGTCCCAGAAATCAGTCTGTCAACATCCCAGGGAGACAGTGTCCCAGAAATCAGTCTCCCAACATCCCAGGGACACTGTTTCCCAGAAATCAGTCCCAACGTCCCAGAGAGTTAGTGTCCCAGAAATCAGTCTCCCAATATCCCAGGGAGAGAGTGTTCCAAAAATCAGTCTCCCAGCATCCCAGAGAGACAGTGTCCCAGAAATCAGTCTGTCAACATCCCAGAGAGACAGTGTCCCAGAAATCAGTCTCCCAACATCCCAGAGAGTTAGTGTCCCAGAAATCAGTCTCCCAATATCCCAGGGAGAGAGTGTTCCAAAAATCAGTCTCCCAGCATCCCAGAGAGACAGTGTCCCAGAAATCAGTCTGTCAACATCCCAGAGAGACAGTGTCCCAGAAATCAGTCTCCCAACATCCCAGAGAGACAGTGTCCCAGAAATCAGTCTCCCAACATCCCAGAGAGTCAGTGTCCCAGAAATCAGTCTCCCAACATCCCAGAGAGACAGTGTCCCAGAAATCAGTCTGTCAACATCCCAGAGAGACAGTGTCCCAGAAATAAGTCTGTCAACATCCCAGAGAGACAGTGTCCCAGAAATCAGTCTCCCAACATCCCAGAGAGACAGTGTCCCAGAAATCAGTCTCCCAACATCCCAGAGAGACAGTGTCCCAGAAATCAGTCTGTCAACATCCCAGAGAGACAGTGTCCCAGAAATCAGTCTCCCAACATCCCAGAGAGACAGTGTCCCAGAAATCAGTCTCCCAACATCCCAGAGAGTCAGTGTCCCAGAAATCAGTCTCCCAACATCCCAGAGAGACAGTGTCCCAGAAATCAGTCTGTCAACATCCCAGAGAGACAGTGTCCCAGAAATAAGTCTGTCAACATCCCAGAGAGACAGTGTCCCAGAAATCAGTCTCCCAACATCCCAGAGAGACAGTGTCCCAGAAATCAGTCTCCCAACATCCCAGAGAGATAGTGTCCCAGAAATCAGTCTCCCAACATCCCAGAAATCAGTCTCTCAACATCCCAGAGAGACAGTGTCCCAGAAATCAGTCTCCCAACATCCCAGAGAGACAGTGTCCCAGAAATCAGTCTGTCAACTTCCCAGAGAGACGGTGTCCCAGAAATCAGTCTCAACATCCCAGGGAGACAGTGTCCCAGAAATCAGTCTCCCAACATCCCAGGGACACTGTTTCCCAGAAATCAGTCCCAACGTCCCAGAGAGACAGTTTCCCAGAAATCAGTCTCCCAACATCCCAGAGAGACAATGTCCCAGAATTCAGTCTCCCAACATCCCAGAGAGATAGTGTCCCAGAAATCAGTCTCCCAACATCCCAGAGAGTTAGTGTCCCAGAAATCAGTCTCCCAATATCCCAGGGAGAGAGTGTTCCAAAAATCAGTCTCCCAGCATCCCAGAGAGACAGTGTCCCAGAAATCAGTCTGTCAACATCCCAGAGAGACAGTGTCCCAGAAATCAGTCTCCCAACATCCCAGAGAGACAGTGTCCCAGAAATCAGTCTCCCAACATCCCAGAGAGTCAGTGTCCCAGAAATCAGTCTCCCAACATCCCAGAGAGACAGTGTCCCAGAAATCAGTCTGTCAACATCCCAGAGAGACAGTGTCCCAGAAATAAGTCTGTCAACATCCCAGAGAGACAGTGTCCCAGAAATCAGTCTCCCAACATCCCAGAGAGACAGTGTCCCAGAAATCAGTCTCCCAACATCCCAGAGAGACAGTGTCCCAGAAATCAGTCTGTCAACATCCCAGAGAGACAGTGTCCCAGAAATCAGTCTCCCAACATCCCAGAGAGACAGTGTCCCAGAAATCAGTCTCCCAACATCCCAGAGAGTCAGTGTCCCAGAAATCAGTCTCCCAACATCCCAGAGAGACAGTGTCCCAGAAATCAGTCTGTCAACATCCCAGAGAGACAGTGTCCCAGAAATAAGTCTGTCAACATCCCAGAGAGACAGTGTCCCAGAAATCAGTCTCCCAACATCCCAGAGAGACAGTGTCCCAGAAATCAGTCTCCCAACATCCCAGAGAGATAGTGTCCCAGAAATCAGTCTCCCAACATCCCAGAAATCAGTCTCTCAACATCCCAGAGAGACAGTGTCCCAGAAATCAGTCTCCCAACATCCCAGAGAGACAGTGTCCCAGAAATCAGTCTGTCAACTTCCCAGAGAGACGGTGTCCCAGAAATCAGTCTCAACATCCCAGATAGACCGTGTCCCAGAAATCAGTCTGTCAACATCCCAGGGAGACAGTGTCCCAGAAATCAGTCTCCCAACATCCCAGGGACACTGTTTCCCAGAAATCAGTCCCAACGTCCCAGAGAGACAGTTTCCCAGAAATCAGTCTCCCAACATCCCAGAGAGACAATGTCCCAGAAATCAGTCTCCCAACATCCCAGAGAGTTAGTGTCCCAGAAATCAGTCTCCCAATATCCCAGGGAGAGAGTGTTCCAAAAATCAGTCTCCCAGCATCCCAGAGAGACAGTGTCCCAGAAATCAGTCTGTCAACATCCCAGAGAGACAGTGTCCCAGAAATCAGTCTCCCAACATCCCAGAGAGACAGTGTCCCAGAAAACAGTCTCCCAACATCCCAGAGAGTCAGTGTCCCAGAAATCAGTCTCCCAACATCCCAGAGAGACAGTGTCCCAGAAATCAGTCTGTCAACATCCCAGAGAGACAGTGTCCCAGAAATAAGTCTGTCAACATCCCAGAGAGACAGTGTCCCAGAAATCAGTCTCTCAACATCCCAGAGAGACAGTGTCCCAGAAATCAGTCTCCCAACATCCCAGAGAGATAGTGTCCCAGAAATCAGTCTCCCAACATCCCAGAAATCAGTCTCTCAACATCCCAGAGAGACAGTGTCCCAGAAATCAGTCTCCCAACATCCCAGAGAGACAGTGTCCCAGAAATCAGTCTGTCAACTTCCCAGAGAGACAGTGTCCCAGAAATCAGTCTCCCAACATCCCAGAGAGTCAGTGTCCCAGAAATCAGTTTCCTAATATCCCAGGGAGACAGTGTCGCAGAAATTAGTCTCCCAGCATCCCAGAGAGACAGTGTCCCAGAAATCAGTCTGTCAACTTCCCAGAGAGACAGTGTCCCATAAATCAGTCTCCCAACATCCCAGAGAGTTAGTGTCCCAGAAATCAGTCTCCCAACATCCCAGAGAGTCAGTGTCCCAGAAATCAGTCTCCCAACATCCCAGAGAGACAGTGTCCCAGAAATCAGTCTGTCAACATCCCAGAGAGACAGTGTCCCAGAAATAAGTCTGTCAACATCCCAGAGAGACAGTGTCCCAGAAATCAGTCTCCCAACATCCCAGAGAGACAGTGTCCCAGAAATCAGTCTCCCAACATCCCAGAGAGATAGTGTCCCAGAAATCAGTCTCCCAACATCCCAGAAATCAGTCTGTCAACTTCCCAGAGAGACAGTGTCCCAGAAATCAGTCTCCCAACATCCCAGAGAGTCAGTGTCCCAGAAATCAGTTTCCTAATATCCCAGGGAGACAGTGTCGCAGAAATGAGTCTCCCAGCATCCCAGAGAGACAGTGTCCCAGAAATCAGTCTGTCAACTTCCCAGAGAGACAGTGTCCCAGAAATCAGTCTCCCAACATCCCAGAGAGTTAGTGTCCCAGAAATCAGTCTCCCAATATCCCAGAGAGTCAGTGTCCCAGAAATCAGTTTCCTAATATCCCAGGGAGACAGTGTCGCAGAAATCAGTCTCCCAGCATCCCAGAGAGACAGTGTCCCAGAAATCAGTCTGTCAACATCCCAGGGAGACAGTGTCCCAGAAATCAGTCTCCCAACATCCCAGGGACACTGTTTCCCAGAAATCAGTCCCAACGTCCCAGAGAGACAGTTTCCCAGAAATCAGTCTCCCAACATCCCAGAGAGACAGTGTCCCAGAAATCAGTCTCCCAACATCCCAGAGAGACAGTGTCCCAGAAATCAGTCTCCCAACATCCCAGAGAGTTAGTGTCCCAGAAATCAGTCTCCCAATATCCCAGGGAGAGAGTGTTCCAAAAATCAGTCTCCCAGCATCCCAGAGAGACAGTGTCCCAGAAATCAGTCTGTCAACATCCCAGAGAGACAGTGTCCCAGAAATCAGTCTCCCAACATCCCAGAGAGACAGTGTCCCAGAAATCAGTCTCCCAACATCCCAGAGAGTCAGTGTCCCAGAAATCAGTCTCCCAACATCCCAGAGAGACAGTGTCCCAGAAATCAGTCTGTCAACATCCCAGAGAGACAGTGTCCCAGAAATAAGTCTGTCAACATCCCAGAGAGACAGTGACCCAGAAATCAGTCTCCCAACATCCCAGAGAGACAGTGTCCCAGAAATCAGTCTCCCAACATCCCAGAGAGACAGTGTCCCAGAAATCAGTCTGTCAACATCCCAGAGAGACAGTGTCCCAGAAATCAGTCTCCCAACATCCCAGAGAGAGAGTGTCCCAGAAATCAGTCTCCCAACATCCCAGAGAGACAGTGTCCCAGAAATCAGTCTCCCAACATCCCAGAGAGACAGTGTCCCAGAAATCAGTCTGTCAACATCCCAGAGAGACAGTGTCCCAGAAATAAGTCTGTCAACATCCCAGAGAGACAGTGTCCCAGAAATCAGTCTCCCAACATCCCAGAGAGACAGTGTCCCAGAAATCAGTCTCCCAACATCCCAGAGAGATAGTGTCCCAGAAATCAGTCTCCCAACATCCCAGAAATCAGTCTCTCAACATCCCAGAGAGACAGTGTCCCAGAAATCAGTCTCCCAACATCCCAGAGAGACAGTGTCCCAGAAATCAGTCTGTCAACTTCCCAGAGAGACAGTGTCCCAGAAATCAGTCTCCCAACATCCCAGAGAGTCAGTGTCCCAGAAATCAGTTTCCTAATATCCCAGGGAGGCAGTGTCGCAGAAATCAGTCTCCCAGCATCCCAGAGAGACAGTGTCCCAGAAGTCAGTCTCCCAACATCCCAGAAATCAGTCTCCCAGCATCCCAGAGAGACAGTGTCCCAGAAATCAGTCTGTCAACTTCCCAGAGAGACAGTGTCCCAGAAATCAGTCTCCCAACATCCCAGAGAGTTAGTGTCCCAGAAATCAGTCTCCCAATATCCCAGGGAGAGAGTGTTCCAAAAATCAGTCTCCCAGCATCCCAGAGAGACAGTGTCCCAGAAATCAGTCTCAACATCCCAGAGAGACACTGTCCCAGAAATCAGTCTGTCAACAGCCCAGAGAGACGGTGTCCCAGAAATCAGTCTCAACATCCCAGATAGACCGTGTCCCAGAAATCAGTCTGTCAACATCCCAGAGAGACAGTGTCCCAGAAATCAGTCTCCGAACATCCCAGGGACACTGTTTCCCAGAAATCAGTCCCAACGTCCCAGAGAGACAGTTTCCCAGAAATCAGTCTCCCAACATCCCAGAGAGACAATGTGCCAGAAATCAGTCTCCCAACATCCCAGAGAGACAGTGTCCCAGAAATCAGTCTCCCAACATCCCAGAGAGTTAGTGTCCCAGAAATCAGTCTCCCAATATCCCAGGGAGAGAGTGTTCCAAAAATCAGTCTCCCAGCATCCCAGAGAGACAGTGTCCCAGAAATCAGTCTGTCAACATCCCAGAGAGACAGTGTCCCAGAAATCAGTCTCCCAACATCCCAGAGAGACAGTGTCCCAGAAATCAGTCTCCCAACATCCCAGAGAGTCAGTGTCCCAGAAATCAGTCTCCCAACATCCCAGAGAGACAGTGTCCCAGAAATCAGTCTGTCAACATCCCAGAGAGACAGTGTCCCAGAAATAAGTCTGTCAACATCCCAGAGAGACAGTGTCCCAGAAATCAGTCTCCCAACATCCCAGAGAGACAGTGTCCCAGAAATCAGTCTCCCAACATCCCAGAGAGATAGTGTCCCAGAAATCAGTCTCCCAACATCCCAGAAATCAGTCTCTCAACATCCCAGAGAGACAGTGTCCCAGAAATCAGTCTCCCAACATCCCAGAGAGACAGTGTCCCAGAAATCAGTCTGTCAACTTCCCAGAGAGACAGTGTCCCAGAAATCAGTCTCCCAACATCCCAGAGAGTCAGTGTCCCAGAAATCAGTTTCCTAATATCCCAGGGAGACAGTGTCGCAGAAATCAGTCTCCCAGCATCCCAGAGAGACAGTGTCCCAGAAATCAGTCTGTCAACTTCCCAGAGAGACAGTGTCCCAGAAATCAGTCTCCCAACAGCCCAGAGAGTTAGTGTCCCAGAAATCAGTCTCCCAATATCCCAGAGAGTCAGTGTCCCAGAAATCAGTTTCCTAATATCCCAGGGAGACAGTGTCGCAGAAATCAGTCTCCCAGCATCCCAGAGAGACAGTGTCCCAGAAATCAGTCTGTCAACATCCCAGGGAGACAGTGTCCCAGAAATCAGTCTCCCAACATCCCAGGGACACTGTTTCCCAGAAATCAGTCCCAACGTCCCAGGGAGACAGTTTCCCAGAAATCAGTCTCCCAACATCCCAGAGAGACAATGTCCCAGAAATCAGTCTCCCAACATCCCAGAGAGACAGTGTCCCAGAAATCAGTCTCCCTACATCCCAGAGAGTTAGTGTCCCAGAAATCAGTCTCCCAATATCCCAGGGAGAGAGTGTTCCAAAAATCAGTCTCCCAGCATCCCAGAGAGACAGTGTCCCAGAAATAAGTCTGTCAACATCCCAGAGAGACAGTGTCCCAGAAATCAGTCTCCCAAAATCCCAGAGAGACAGTGTCCCAGAAATCAGTCTCCCAACATCCCAGAGAGTCAGTGTCCCAGAAATCAGTCTCCCAACATCCGAGAGAGACAGTGTCCCAGAAATCAGTCTGTCAACATCCCAGAGAGACAGTGTCCCAGAAATAAGTCTGTCAACATCCCAGAGAGACAGTGTCCCAGAAATCAGTCTCCCAACATCCCAGAGAGACAGTGTCCCAGAAATCAGTCTCCCAACATCCCAGAGAGATAGTGTCCCAGAAATCAGTCTCCCAACATCCCAGAAATCAGTCTCTCAACATCCCAGAGAGACAGTGTCCCAGAAATCAGTCTCCCAACATCCCAGAGAGACAGTGTCCCAGAAATCAGTCTGTCAACTTCCCAGAGAGACAGTGTCCCAGAAATCAGTCTCCCAACATCCCAGAGAGTCAGTGTCCCAGAAATCAGTTTCCTAATATCCCAGGGAGACAGTGTCGCAGAAATCAGTCTCCCAGCATCCCAGAGAGACAGTGTCCCAGAAGTCAGTCTCCCAACATCCCAGAAATCAGTCTCCCAGCATCCCAGAGAGACAGTGTCCCAGAAATCAGTCTGTCAACTTCCCAGAGAGACAGTGTCCCAGAAATCAGTCTCCCAACATCCCAGAGAGTTAGTGTCCCAGAAATCAGTCTCCCAATTTCCAAGGAGAGAGTGTTCCAAAAATCAGTCTCCCAGCATCCCAGAGAGACAGTGTCCCAGAAATCAGTCTGTCAACATCCCAGAGAGACAGTGTCCCAGAAATCAGTCTCCCAGCATCCCAGAGAGACAGTGTCCCAGAAATCAGTCTCCCAACATCCCAGAGAGACACTGTCCCAGAAATCAGTCTGTCAACAGCCCAGAGAGACGGTGTCCCAGAAATCAGTCTCAACATCCCAGATAGACCGTGTCCCAGAAATCAGTCTGTCAACATCCCAGGGAGACAGTGTCCCAGAAATCAGTCTCCCAACATCCCAGGGACACTGTTTCCCAGAAATCAGTCCCAACGTCCCAGAGAGACAGTTTCCCAGAAATCAGTCTCCCAACATCCCAGAGAGACAATGTCCCAGAAATCAGTCTCCCAACATCCCAGAGAGACAGTGTCCCAGAAATCAGTCTCCCAACATCCCAGAGAGTTAGTGTCCCAGAAATAAGTCTGTCAACATCCCAGAGAGACAGTGTCCCAGAAATCAGTCTCCCAACATCCCAGAGAGATAGTGTCCCAGAAATCAGTCTCCCAACATCCCAGAAATCAGTCTCTCAACATCCCAGAGAGACAGTGTCCCAGAAATCAGTCTCCCAACATCCCAGAGAGACAGTGTCCCAGAAATCAGTTTCCTAATATCCCAGGGAGACAGTGTCGCAGAAATCAGTCTCCCAGCATCCCAGAGAGACAGTGTCCCAGAAGTCAGTCTCCCAACATCCCAGAAATCAGTCTCCCAGCATCCCAGAGAGACAGTGTCCCAGAAATCAGTCTGTCAACATCCCAGAGAGACAGTGTTCCAGAAATCAGTCTCCCAACATCCCAGAGAGACAGTGTCCCAGAAATCAGTCTCCCAACATCCCGGAGAGACAGCGTCCCAGAAATCAGTCTGTCAACATCCCAGGGAGACAGTGTCCCAGATATCAGTCTCCCAACATCCCAGGGACACTGTTTCCCAGAAATCAGTCTGTCAACATCCCAGAGAGACAGTGTCCCAGAAGTCAGTCTCCCAACATCCCAGAAATCAGTCTCCCAGCATCCCAGAGAGACAGTGTCCCAGAAATCAGTCTGTCAACATCCCAGGGATACAGTGTCCCAGAAATCAGTCTCCCAACATCCCAGGGAGACAGTGTCCCAGAAATCAGTCTCCCAATATCCCAGGGAGACAGTGTCCCAAAAGTCAGTCTCCCAGCATCCCAGAGAGACAGTGTCCCAGAAATCAGTCTGTCAACATCCCAGAGAGACAGTGTCCCAGAAATCAGTCTCCCAACATCCCAGAGAGACAGTGTCCCAGAAATCAGTCTCCCAACATCCCAGAGAGTCAGTGTCCCAGAAATCAGTCTCCCAACATCCCAGAGAGATAGTGTCCCAGAAATCAGTCTCCCAACATCCCAGAAATCAGTCTCTCAACATCCCAGAGAGACAGTGTCCCAGAAATCAGTCTCCCAACATCCCAGAGAGACAGTGTCCCAGAAATCAGTCTCGCAACATCCCAGAGAGTCAGTGTCCCAGAAATCAGTTTCCTAATATCCCAGGGAGACAGTGTCCCAGAAATCAGTCTCCCAACATCCCAGAGAGACAGTGTCCCAGAAATCAGTCTCAACATCCCAGAGAGACACTGTCCCAGAAATCAGTCTGTCAACAGCCCAGAGAGACGGTGTCCCAGAAATCAGTCTCAACATCCCAGATAGACCGTGTCCCAGAAATCAGTCTGTCAACATCCCAGGGAGACAATGTCCCAGAAATCAGTCTCCCAACATCCCAGAGAGTCAGTGTCCCAGGAATCAGTCTCCCAACATCCCAGAGAGACAGTGTCCAGGAATCAGTCTGTCAACATCCCAGAGAGACAGTGTCCCAGAAATAAGTCTGTCAACATCCCAGAGAGACAGTGTCCCAGAAATCAGTCTCCCAACATCCCAGAGAGTCAGTGTCCCAGAAATCAGTCTCCCAACATCCCAGAGAGACAGTGTCCCAGAAATCAGTCTCCCAACATCCGAGAGAGATAGTGTCCCAGAAATCAGTCTCCCAACATCCCAGAGAGACAGTGTCCCAGGAATCAGTCTCCCAACATCCCAGAGAGACAGTGTCCAGGAATCAGTCTGTCAACATCCCAGAGAGACAGTGTCCAGGAATCAGTCTGTCAACATCCCCGAGAGACAGTGTCCCAGAAATAAGTCTGTCAACATCCCAGAGAGACAGTGTCCCAGAAATCAGTCTCCCAACATCCCAGAGAGACAGTGTCCCAGAAATCAGTCTCCCAACATCCCAGAGAGATAGTGTCCCAGAACTCAGTCTCCCAACATCCCAGAAATCAGTCTCTCAACATCCCAGAGAGACAGTGTCCCAGAAATCAGTCTCCCAACATCCCAGAGAGACAGTGTCCCAGAAATCAGTTTCCTAATATCCCAGGGAGACAGTGTCGCAGAAATCAGTCTCCCAGCATCCCAGAGAGACAGTGTCCCAGAAGTCAGTCTCCCAACATCCCAGAAATCAGTCTCCCAGCATCCCAGAGAGACAGTGTCCCAGAAATCAGTCTGTCAACATCCCAGAGAGACAGTGTTCCAGAAATCAGTCTCCCAACATCCCAGAGAGACAGTGTCCCAGAAATCAGTCTCCCAACATCCCGGAGAGACAGCGTCCCAGAAATCAGTCTGTCAACATCCCAGGGAGACAGTGTCCCAGATATCAGTCTCCCAACATCCCAGGGACACTGTTTCCCAGAAATCAGTCTGTCAACATCCCAGAGAGACAGTGTCCCAGAAGTCAGTCTCCCAACATCCCAGAAATCAGTCTCCCAGCATCCCAGAGAGACAGTGTCCCAGAAATCAGTCTGTCAACATCCCAGGGATACAGTGTCCCAGAAATCAGTCTCCCAACATCCCAGGGAGACAGTGTCCCAGAAATCAGTCTCCCAATATCCCAGGGAGACAGTGTCCCAAAAGTCAGTCTCCCAGCATCCCAGAGCGACAGTGTCCCAGAAATCAGTCTGTCAACATCCCAGAGAGACAGTGTCCCAGAAATCAGTCTCCCAACATCCCAGAGAGACAGTGTCCCAGAAATCAGTCTCCCAACATCCCAGAGAGTCAGTGTCCCAGAAATCAGTCTCCCAACATCCCAGAGAGACAGTGTCCCAGAAATCAGTCTGTCAACATCCCAGAGATACAGTGTCCCAGAAATCAGTCTGCCAACATCCCTGCGACATTGTCCCAGAAATCAGTCTCTCAACATCCCAGAGAGACAGTGTCCCAGAAATCAGTCTGCCAACATCCCAGAGAGAAAGTGTCCCAGAAATCAGTTTCCCAGCATCCCAGAGAGACAGTGTCCCAGAAGTCAGTCTCCCAACATCCCAGAAATCATTCTCCCAGCATCCCAGAGAGACAGTGTCCCAGAAATCAGTCTGTCAACATCCCAGAGAGACAGTGTTCCAGAAATCAGTCTCCCAACATCCCAGAGAGACAGTGTCCCAGAAATCAGTCTCCCAACATCCCGGAGAGACAGCGTCCCAGAAATCAGTCTGTCAACATCCCAGGGAGACAGTGTCCCAGATATCAGTCTCCCAACATCCCAGGGACACTGTTTCCCAGAAATCAGTCTGTCAACATCCCAGAGAGACAGTGTCCCAGAAGTCAGTCTCCCAACATCCCAGAAATCAGTCTCCCAGCATCCCAGAGAGACAGTGTCCCAGAAATCAGTCTGTCAACATCCCAGGGATACAGTGTCCCAGAAATCAGTCTCCCAACATCCCAGGGAGACAGTGTCCCAGAAATCAGTCTCCCAATATCCCAGGGAGACAGTGTCCCAAAAGTCAGTCTCCCAGCATCCCAGAGAGACAGTGTCCCAGAAATCAGTCTGTCAACATCCCAGAGAGACAGTGTCCCAGAAATCAGTCTCCCAACAGCCCAGAGAGACAGTGTCCCAGAAATCAGTCTCCCAACATCCCAGAGAGTCAGTGTCCCAGAAATCAGTCTCCCAACATCCCAGAGAGACAGTGTCCCAGAAATCAGTCTGTCAACATCCCAGAGAGACAGTGTCCCAGAAATCAGTCTGCCAACATCCCTGCGACATTGTCCCAGAAATCAGTCTCCCAACATCCCAGAGAGACAGTGTCCCAGAAATCAGTCTGCCAACATCCCAGAGAGAAAGTGTCCCAGAAATCAGTCTCCCAGCATCCCAGAGAGACAGTGTCCCAGAAATCAGTCTCCCAACATCCCAGAGAGACAGTGTCCCAGAAATCAGTCTCCCAACATCCCAGAGAGACAGTGTCCCAGAAATCAGTCTCCCAACATCCCAGAGAGATAGTGTCCCAGAAATCAGTCTGTCAACATCCCAGAGAGACAGTGTCCCAGAAATCAGTCTCCCAACATCCCAGAGAGACAGTGTCCCAGAAATCAGTCTGTCAACATCCCAGAGAGACAGTGTCCCAGAAATCAGTCTCCCAACATGCCAGAGAGACAGTGTCCCAGAAATCAGTCTGTCAACATCCCAGAGAGACAGTGTCCCAGAAATCAGTCTCCCAACATCCCAGAGAGACAGTGTCCCAGAAATCAGTCTCCCAACATCCCAGAGAGACAGTGTCCCAGAAATCAGTCTCCCAACATCCCAGATACAGTGTCCCAGAAATCAGTCTCCCAACATCCCAGAGAGACAGTGTCCCAGAAATCAGTCTGTCAACATCCCAGAGAGACAGTGTCCCAGAAATCAGTCTCAAAATCCCAGAGAGTCAGTGTCCCAGAAATCAGTCTGTCAACATCCCAGAGAGACAGTGTCCCAGAAATCAGTCTGTCAACATCCCAGAGAGACAGTGTCCCAGAAATCAGTCTCCCAACATCCCAGAGAGACAGTGTCCCAGAAATCAGTCTGCCAACATCCCAGAGAGACAGTGTCCCAGAAATCAGTCTCCCAACATCCCAGGGAGACAGTGTCCCAGAAATCAGTCTCTCAACATCCCAGAGAGACAGTGTCCCAGAAATCAGTCTCCCAACATCCCAGAGAGACAGTGTCCCAGAAATCAGTCTGTCAACATCCCAGAGAGACAGTGTCCCAGAAATCAGTCTCCCAACATCCCAGAGAGACAGTGTCCCAGAAATCAGTCTCCCAACATCCCAGAGAGACAGTGTCCCAGAAATCAGTCTGTCAACATCCCAGAGAGACAGTGTCCCAGAAATCAGTCTGTCAACATCCCAGAGAGACAGTGTCCCAGAAATCAGTCTGTCAACATCCCAGAGAGACAGTGTCCCAGAAATCAGTCTCCCAACATCCCAGAGAGACAGTGTCCCAGAAATCAGTCTGTCAACATCCCAGAGAGACAGTGTCCCAGAAATCAGTCTCCCAACATCCCAGAGAGACAGTGTCCCAGAAATCAGTCTGTCAACATCCCAGAGAGACAGTGTCCCAGAAATCAGTCTGTCAACATCCCAGAGAGACAGTGTCCCAGAAATCAGTCTCCCAACATCCCAGAGAGACAGTGTCCCAGAAATCAGTCTGTCAACATCCCAGAGAGACAGTGTCCCAGAAATCAGTCTCCCAACATCCCAGGGAGACAGTGTCCCAGAAATGAGTCTCTCAACATCCCAGAGAGACAGTGTCCCAGAAATCAGTCTCCCAACATCCCAGAGAGACAGTGTCCCAGAAATCAGTCTGTCAACATCCCAGAGAGACAGTGTCCCAGAAATCAGTCTCCCAACATCCCAGAGAGACAGTGTCCCAGAAATCAGTCTGTCAACATCCCAGAGAGACAGTGTCCCAGAAATCAGTCTGCCAACATCCAAGAGAGACAGTGTCCCAGAAATCAGTCTCCCAACATCCCAGAGAGACAGTGTCCCAGAAATCAGCCTCAACATCCCAGAGAGAGTGTCCCAGAAATCAGTCTCCCAACATCCCAGAGAGACAGTGTCCCAGAAATCAGTCTGTCAACATCCCAGAGAGACAGTGTCCCAGAAATCAGTCTCCCAACATCCCAGAGACAGTGTCCCAGAAATCAGTCTGTCAACATCCCAGAGAGACAGTGTCCCAGAAATCAGTCAGTCAACATCCCAGAGAGACAGTGTCCCAGAAATCAGTCTGTCAACATCCCAGAGAGACAGTGTCCCAGAAATCAGTCTCCCAACATCCCAGAGACAGTGTCCCAGAAATCAGTCTGTCAACATCCCAGAGAGACAGTGTCCCAGAAATCAGTCAGTCAACATCCCAGAGAGACAGTGTCCCAGAAATCAGTCTCCCAACATCCCAGAGAGACAGTGTCCCAGAAATCAGCCTCAACATCCCAGAGAGACAGTGTCCCAGAAATCAGTCTCCCAACATCCCAGAGAGACAGTGTCCCAGAAATCAGTCTGTCAACATCCCAGAGAGACAGTGTCCCAGAAATCAGTCTCCCAACATCCCAGAGACAGTGTCCCAGAAATCAGTCTGTCAACATCCCAGAGAGACAGTGTCCCAGAAATCAGTCAGTCAACATCCCAGAGAGACAGTGTCCCAGAAATCAGTCTGTCAACATCCCAGAGAGACAGTGTCCCAGAAATCAGTCTCCCAACATCCCAGAGACAGTGTCCCAGAAATCAGTCTGTCAACATCCCAGAGAGACAGTGTCCCAGAAATCAGTCTCCCAACATCCCAGAGACAGTGTCCCAGAAATCAGTCTGTCAACATCCCAGAGAGACAGTGTTCCAGAAATCAGTCTCCCAACATCCCAGAGAGACAGTGTCCCAGAAATCAGTCTCCCAACATCCCGGAGAGAAAGCGTCCCAGAAATCAGTCTCCCAACATCCCAGGGACACTGTTTCCCAGAAATCAGTCTGTCAACATCCCAGAGAGACAGTGTCCCAGAAGTCAGTCTCCCAACATCCCAGAAATCAGTCTCCCAGCATCCCAGAGAGACAGTGTCCCAGAAATCAGTCTGTCAACATCCCAGGGATACAGTGTCCCAGAAATCAGTCTCCCAACATCCCAGGGAGACAGTGTCCCAGAAATCAGTCTCCCAATATCCCAGGGAGACAGTGTCCCAAAAGTCAGTCTCCCAGCATCCCAGAGAGACAGTGTCCCAGAAATCAGTCTGTCAACATCCCAGAGAGACAGTGTCCCAGAAATCAGTCTCCCAACATCCCAGAGAGACAGTGTCCCAGAAATCAGTCTCCCAACATCCCAGAGAGTCAGTGTCCCAGAAATCAGTCTCCCAACATCCCAGAGAGACAGTGTCCCAGAAATCAGTCTGTCAACATCCCAGAGAGACAGTGTCCCAGAAATCAGTCTGCCAACATCCCTGCGACATTGTCCCAGAAATCAGTCTCCCAACATCCCAGAGAGACAGTGTCCCAGAAATCAGTCTGCCAACATCCCAGAGAGAAAGTGTCCCAGAAATCAGTCTCCCAGCATCCCAGAGAGACAGTGTCCCAGAAATCAGTCTCCCAGCATCCCAGAGAGACAGTGTCCCAGAAATCAGTCTCCCAACATCCCAGAGAGACAGTGTCCCAGAAATCAGTCTCCCAACATCCCAGAGAGATAGTGTCCCAGAAATCAGTCTGTCAACATCCCAGAGAGACAGTGTCCCAGAAATCAGTCTCCCAACATCCCAGAGAGACAGTGTCCCAGAAATCAGTCTGTCAACATCCCAGAGAGACAGTGTCCCAGAAATCAGTCTCCCAACATGCCAGAGAGACAGTGTCCCAGAAATCAGTCTGTCAACATCCCAGAGAGACAGTGTCCCAGAAATCAGTCTCCCAACATCCCAGAGAGACAGTGTCCCAGAAATCAGTCTCCCAACATCCCAGAGAGACAGTGTCCCAGAAATCAGTCTCCCAACATCCCAGATACAGTGTCCCAGAAATCAGTCTCCCAACATCCCAGAGAGTCAGTGTCCCAGAAATCAGTCTGTCAACATCCCAGAGAGACAGTGTCCCAGAAATCAGTCTCAACATCCCAGAGAGTCAGTGTCCCAGAAATCAGTCTGTCAACATCCCAGAGAGACAGTGTCCCAGAAATCAGTCTGTCAACATCCCAGAGAGACAGTGTCCCAGAAATCAGTCTCCCAACATCCCAGAGAGACAGTGTCCCAGAAATCAGTCTGCCAACATCCCAGAGAGACAGTGTCCCAGAAATCAGTCTCCCAACATCCCAGGGAGACAGTGTCCCAGAAATCAGTCTCTCAACATCCCAGAGAGACAGTGTCCCAGAAATCAGTCTCCCAACATCCCAGAGAGACAGTGTCCCAGAAATCAGTCTCCCAACATCCCAGAGAGACAGTGTCCCAGAAATCAGTCTGTCAACATCCCAGAGAGACAGTGTCCCAGAAATCAGTCTGTCAACATCCCAGAGAGACAGTGTCCCAGAAATCAGTCTGTCAACATCCCAGAAATCAGTCTGTCAACATCCCAGAGAGACAGTGTCCCAGAAATCAGTCTCCCAACATCCCAGAGAGACAGTGTCCCAGAAATCAGTCTGTCAACATCCCAGAGAGACAGTGTCCCAGAAATCAGTCTCCCAACATCCCAGAGAGACAGTGTCCCAGAAATCAGTCTGTCAACATCCCAGAGAGACAGTGTCCCAGAAATCAGTCTGTCAACATCCCAGAGAGACAGTGTCCCAGAAATCAGTCTCCCAACATCCCAGAGAGACAGTGTCCCAGAAATCAGTCTGTCAACATCCCAGAGAGACAGTGTCCCAGAAATCAGTCTCCCAACATCCCAGGGAGACAGTGTCCCAGAAATCAGTCTCTCAACATCCCAGAGAGACAGTGTCCCAGAAATCAGTCTCCCAACATCCCAGAGAGACAGTGTCCCAGAAATCAGTCTGTCAACATCCCAGAGAGACAGTGTCCCAGAAATCAGTCTCCCAACATCCCAGAGAGACAGTGTCCCAGAAATCAGTCTCCCAACATCCCAGAGAGACAGTGTCCCAGAAATCAGTCTGTCAACATCCCAGAGAGACAGTGTCCCAGAAATCAGTCTGCCAACATCCAAGAGAGACAGTGTCCCAGAAATCAGTCTCCCAACATCCCAGAGAGACAGTGTCCCAGAAATCAGCCTCAACATCCCAGAGAGAGTGTCCCAGAAATCAGTCTCCCAACATCCCAGAGAGACAGTGTCCCAGAAATCAGTCTGTCAACATCCCAGAGAGACAGTGTCCCAGAAATCAGTCTCCCAACATCCCAGAGACAGTGTCCCAGAAATCAGTCTGTCAACATCCCAGAGAGACAGTGTCCCAGAAATCAGTCAGTCAACATCCCAGAGAGACAGTGTCCCAGAAATCAGTCTGTCAACATCCCAGAGAGACAGTGTCCCAGAAATCAGTCTCCCAACATCCCAGAGACAGTGTCCCAGAAATCAGTCTGTCAACATCCCAGAGAGACAGTGTCCCAGAAATCAGTCAGTCAACATCCCAGAGAGACAGTGTCCCAGAAATCAGTCTCCCAACATCCCAGAGAGACAGTGTCCCAGAAATCAGCCTCAACATCCCAGAGAGACAGTGTCCCAGAAATCAGTCTCCCAACATCCCAGAGAGACAGTGTCCCAGAAATCAGTCTGTCAACATCCCAGAGAGACAGTGTCCCAGAAATCAGTCTCCCAACATCCCAGAGACAGTGTCCCAGAAATCAGTCTGTCAACATCCCAGAGAGACAGTGTCCCAGAAATCAGTCAGTCAACATCCCAGAGAGACAGTGTCCCAGAAATCAGTCTGTCAACATCCCAGAGAGACAGTGTCCCAGAAATCAGTCTCCCAACATCCCAGAGACAGTGTCCCAGAAATCAGTCTGTCAACATCCCAGAGAGACAGTGTCCCAGAAATCAGTCTCCCAACATCCCAGAGACAGTGTCCCAGAAATCAGTCTGCCAACATCCCAGAGAGATAGTGTCCCAGAAATCAGTCTCCCAACATCCCAGAGAGACAGTGTCCCAGAAATCAGTCTCCCAACATCCCAGAGAGTTAGTGTCCCAGAAATCAGTCTGTCAACATCCCAGAGAGACGGTGTTCCAGAAATCAGTCTCCCAACATCCCAGAGAGACAGTGTCCCAGAAATCAGTCTCCCAACATCCCAGAGAGGCAGTGTCCCAGAAATCAGCCTCAACATCCCAGAGAGACAGTGTCCCAGAAATCAGTCTCCCAACATCCCAGAGAGACAGTGTCCCAGAAATCAGTCTGTCAACATCCCAGAGAGACAGTGTCCCAGAAATCAGTCTCCCAACATCCCAGAGACAGTGTCCCAGAAATCAGTCTGTCAACATCCCAGAGAGACAGTGTCCCAGAAATCAGTCAGTCAACATCCCAGAGAGACAGTGTCCCAGAAATCAGTCTGTCAACATCCCAGAGAGACAGTGTCCCAGAAATCAGTCTCCCAACATCCCAGAGACAGTGTCCCAGAAATCAGTCTGTCAACATCCCAGAGAGACGGTGTTCCAGAAATCAGTCTCCCAACATCCCAGAGAGACAGTGTCCCAGAAATCAGTCTGTCAACATCCCAGAGAGACAGTGTCCCAGAAATCAGTCTCCCAACATCCCAGAGACAGTGTCCCAGAAATCAGTCTGTCAACATCCCAGAGAGACAGTGTCCCAGAAATCAGTCAGTCAACATCCCAGAGAGACAGTGTCCCAGAAATCAGTCTCCCAACATCCCAGAGAGACAGTGTCCCAGAAATCAGCCTCAACATCCCAGAGAGACAGTGTCCCAGAAATCAGTCTCCCAACATCCCAGAGAGACAGTGTCCCAGAAATCAGTCTGTCAACATCCCAGAGAGACAGTGTCCCAGAAATCAGTCTCCCAACATCCCAGAGACAGTGTCCCAGAAATCAGTCTGTCAACATCCCAGAGAGACAGTGTCCCAGAAATCAGTCAGTCAACATCCCAGAGAGACAGTGTCCCAGAAATCAGTCTGTCAACATCCCAGAAATCAGTCTCCCAGCATCCCAGAGAGACAGTGTCCCAGAAATCAGTCTGTCAACATCCCAGAGAGACAGTGTTCCAGAAATCAGTCTCCCAACATCCCAGAGAGACAGTGTCCCAGAAATCAGTCTCCCAACATCCCGGAGAGACAGCGTCCCAGAAATCAGTCTGTCAACATCCCAGGGAGACAGTGTCCCAGATATCAGTCTCCCAACATCCCAGGGACACTGTTTCCCAGAAATCAGTCTGTCAACATCCCAGAGAGACAGTGTCACAGAAGTCAGTCTCCCAACATCCCAGAAATCAGTCTCCCAGCATCCCAGAGAGACAGTGTCCCAGAAATCAGTCTGTCAACATCCCAGGGATACAGTGTCCCAGAAATCAGTCTCCCAACATCCCAGGGTGACAGTGTCCCAGAAATCAGTCTCCCAATATCCCAGGGAGACAGTGTCCCAAAAGTCAGTCTCCCAGCATCCCAGAGAGACAGTTTCCCAGAAATCAGTCTGTCAACATCCCAGAGAGACAGTGTCCCAGAAATCAGTCTCCCAACATCCCAGAGAGACAGTGTCCCAGAAATCAGTCTCCCAACATCCCAGAGAGTCAGTGTCCCAGAAATCAGTCTCCCAACATCCCAGAGAGATAGTGTCCCAGAAATCAGTCTCCCAACATCCCAGAAATCAGTCTCTCAACATCCCAGAGAGACAGTGTCCCAGAAATCAGTCTCCCAACATCCCAGAGAGACAGTGTCCCAGAAATCAGTCTGTCAACTTCCCAGAGAGACAGTGTCCCAGAAATCAGTCTCCCAACATCCCAGAGAGTCAGTGTCCCAGAAATCAGTTTCCTAATATCCCAGGGAGACAGTGTCCCAGAAATCAGTCTCCCAACATCCCAGAGAGACAGTGTCCCAGAAATCAGTCTCAACATCCCAGAGAGACACTGTCCCAGAAATCAGTCTGTCAACAGCCCAGAGAGACGGTGTCCCAGAAATCAGTCTCAACATCCCAGATAGACCGTGTCCCAGAAATCAGTCTGTCAACATCCCAGGGAGACAGTGTCCCAGAAATCAGTCTCCCAACATCCCAGAGAGTCAGTGTCCCAGGAATCAGTCTCCCAACATCCCAGAGATACAGTGTCCAGGAATCAGTCTGTCAACATCCCCGAGAGACAGTGTCCCAGAAATAAGTCTGTCAACATCCCAGAGAGACAGTGTCCCAGAAATCAGTCTCCCAACATCCCAGAAATCAGTCTCTCAACATCCCAGAGAGACAGTGTCCCAGAAATCAGTCTCCCAACATCCCAGAGAGACAGTGTCCCAGAAATCAGTTTCCTAATATCCCAGGGAGACAGTGTCGCAGAAATCAGTCTCCCAGCATCCCAGAGAGACAGTGTCCCAGAAATCAGTCTCCCAACATCCCAGGGAGACAGTGTCCCAGAAATCAGTCTCCCAATATCCCAGGGAGACAGTGTCCCAAAAGTCAGTCTCCCAGCATCCCAGAGAGACAGTGTCCCAGAAATCAGTCTGTCAACATCCCAGAGAGACAGTGTCCCAGAAATCAGTCTCCCAACATCCCAGAGAGACAGTGTCCCAGAAATCAGTCTCCCAACATCCCAGAGAGTCAGTGTCCCAGAAATCAGTCTCCCAACATCCCAGAGAGACAGTGTCCCAGAAATCAGTCTGTCAACATCCCAGAGAGACAGTGTCCCAGTAATCAGTCTGCCAACATCCCTGCGACATTGTCCCAGAAATCTGTCTCCCAACATCCCAGAGAGACAGTGTCCCAGAAATCAGTCTGCCAACATCCCAGAGAGAAAGTGTCCCAGAAATCAGTCTCACAGCATCCCAGAGAGACAGTGTCCCAGAAGTCAGTCTCCCAACATCCCAGAAATCAGTCTCCCAGCATCCCAGAGAGACAGTGTCCCAGAAATCAGTCTGTCAACATCCCAGAGAGACAGTGTTCCAGAAATCAGTCTCCCAACATCCCAGAGAGACAGTGTCCCAGAAATCAGTCTCCCAACATCCCGGAGAGACAGCGTCCCAGAAATCAGTCTGTCAACATCCCAGGGAGACAGTGTCCCAGATATCAGTCTCCCAACATCCCAGGGACACTGTTTCCCAGAAATCAGTCTGTCAACATCCCAGAGAGACAGTGTCCCAGAAGTCAGTCTCCCAACATCCCAGAAATCAGTCTCCCAGCATCCCAGAGAGACAGTGTCCCAGAAATCAGTCTGTCAACATCCCAGGGATACAGTGTCCCAGAAATAAGTCTCCCAACATCCCAGGGAGACAGTGTCCCAGAAATCAGTCTCCCAATATCCCAGGGAGACAGTGTCCCAAAAGTCAGTCTCCCAGCATCCCAGAGAGACAGTGTCCCAGAAATCAGTCTGTCAACATCCCAGAGAGACAGTGTCCCAGAAATCAGTCTCCCAACATCCCAGAGAGACAGTGTCCCAGAAATCAGTCTCCCAACATCCCAGAGAGTCAGTGTCCCAGAAATCAGTCTCCCAACATCCCAGAGAGACAGTGTCCCAGAAATCAGTCTGTCAACGTCCCAGAGAGACAGTGTCCCAGAAATCAGTCTGCCAACATCCCTGCGACATTGTCCCAGAAATCAGTCTCCCAACATCCCAGAGAGACAGTGTCCCAGAAATCAGTCTGCCAACATCCCAGAGAGAAAGTGTCCCAGAAATCAGTCTCCCAGCATCCCAGAGAGACAGTGTCCCAGAAATCAGTCTCCCAGCATCCCAGAGAGACAGTGTCCCAGAAATCAGTCTCCCAACATCCCAGAGAGACAGTGTCCCAGAAATCAGTCTCCCAACATCCCAGAGAGACAGTGTCCCAGAAATCAGTCTGTCAACATCCCAGAGAGACAGTGTCCCAGAAATCAGTCTCCCAACATCCCAGAGAGACAGTGTCCCAGAAATCAGTCTGTCAACATCCCAGAGAGACAGTGTCCCAGAAATCAGTCTCCCAACATGCCAGAGAGACAGTGTCCCAGAAATCAGTCTGTCAACATCCCAGAGAGACAGTGTCCCAGAAATCAGTCTCCCAACATCCCAGAGAGACAGTGTCCCAGAAATCAGTCTCCCAACATCCCAGATACAGTGTCCCAGAAATCAGTCTCCCAACATCCCAGAGAGACAGTGTCCCAGAAATCAGTCTGTCAACATCCCAGAGAGACAGTGTCCCAGAAATCAGTCTCAACATCCCAGAGAGTCAGTGTCCCAGAAATCAGTCTGTCAACATCCCAGAGAGACAGTGTCCCAGAAATCAGTCTGTCAACATCCCAGAGAGACAGTGTCCCAGAAATCAGTCTCCCAACATCCCAGAGAGACAGTGTCCCAGAAATCAGTCTGCCAACATCCCAGAGAGACAGTGTCCCAGAAATCAGTCTCCCAACATCCCAGGGAGACAGTGTCCCAGAAATCAGTCTCTCAACATCCCAGAGAGACAGTGTCCCAGAAATCAGTCTCCCAACATCCCAGAGAGACAGTGTCCCAGAAATCAGTCTCCCAACATCCCAGAGAGACAGTGTCCCAGAAATCAGTCTGTCAACATCCCAGAGAGACAGTGTCCCAGAAATCAGTCTGTCAACATCCCAGAGAGACAGTGTCCCAGAAATCAGTCTGTCAACATCCCAGAGAGACAGTGTCCCAGAAATCAGTCTCCCAACATCCCAGAGAGACAGTGTCCCAGAAATCAGTCTGTCAACATCCCAGAGAGACAGTGTCCCAGAAATCAGTCTCCCAACATCCCAGAGAGACAGTGTCCCAGAAATCAGTCTGTCAACATCCCAGAGAGACAGTGTCCCAGAAATCAGTCTGTCAACATCCCAGAGAGACAGTGTCCCAGAAATCAGTCTCCCAACATCCCAGAGAGACAGTGTCCCAGAAATCAGTCTGTCAACATCCCAGAGAGACAGTGTCCCAGAAATCAGTCTCCCAACATCCCAGAGACAGTGTCCCAGAAATCAGTCTGTCAACATCCCAGAGAGACAGTGTCCCAGAAATCAGTCAGTCAACATCCCAGAGAGACAGTGTCCCAGAAATCAGTCTGTCAACATCCCAGAGAGACAGTGTCCCAGAAATCAGTCTCCCAACATCCCAGAGACAGTGTCCCAGAAATCAGTCTGTCAACATCCCAGAGAGACAGTGTCCCAGAAATCAGTCAGTCAACATCCCAGAGAGACAGTGTCCCAGAAATCAGTCTCCCAACATCCCAGAGAGACAGTGTCCCAGAAATCAGCCTCAACATCCCAGAGAGACAGTGACCCAGAAATCAGTCTCCCAACATCCCAGAGAGACAGTGTCCCAGAAATCAGTCTGTCAACATCCCAGAGAGACAGTGTCCCAGAAATCAGTCTCCCAACATCCCAGAGACAGTGTCCCAGAAATCAGTCTGTCAACATCCCAGGGAGACAGTGTCCCAGAAATCAGTCAGTCAACATCCCAGAGAGACAGTGTCCCAGAAATCAGTCTCCCAACATCCCAGAGACAGTGTCCCAGAAATCAGTCTGTCAACATCCCAGAGAGACAGTGTCCCAGAAATCAGTCAGTCAACATCCCAGAGAGACAGTGTCCCAGAAATCAGTCTGTCAACATCCCAGAGAGACAGTGTCCCAGAAATCAGTCTCCCAACATCCCAGAGACAGTGTCCCAGAAATCAGTCAGTCAACATCCCAGAGAGACAGTGTCCCAGAAATCAGTCTCCCAACATCCCAGAGACAGTGTCCCAGAAATCAGTCTGTCAACATCCCAGAGAGACAGTGTCCCAGAAATCAGTCTGCCACCATCCCAGAGAGATAGTGTCCCAGAAATCAGTCTCCCAACATCCCAGAGAGACAGTGTCCCAGAAATCAGTCTCCCAACATCCCAGAGAGTTAGTGTCCCAGAAATCAGTCTGTCAACATCCCAGAGAGACGGTGTTCCAGAAATCAGTCTCCCAAGATCCCAGAGAGACAGTGTCCCAGAAATCAGTCTGTCAACATCCCAGAGAGACAGTGTCCCAGAAATCAGTCTCCCAACATCCCGGAGAGACAGTGTACCAGAAATCAGTCTCAACATCCCAGATAGACAGTGTCCCAGAAATCAGTCTGTCAACATCCCAGGGAGACAGTGTCCCAGAAATCAGTCTCCCAACATCCCAGAGAGACAGTGTCCCAGAAATCAGTCTCCCGACACCCCAGAGAGACAGTGTCCCAGAAATCAGTCTCCCAACATCCCAGAGAGACAGTGTCCCAGAAATCAGTCTCCCAACATCCCAGAGAGACACTGTCCCAGAAATCAGTCTGTCAACATCCCAGAGAGACAGTGTCCCAGAAATCAGTCAGTCAACATCCCAGAGAGACAGTGTCCCAGAAATCAGTCTGTCAACATCCCAGAGAGACAGTGTCCCAGAAATCAGTCTCCCAACATCCCAGAGACAGTGTCCCAGAAATCAGTCTGTCAACATCCCAGAGAGACAGTGTCCCAGAAATCAGTCAGTCAACATCCCAGAGAGACCGTGTCCCAGAAATCAGTCTCCCAACATCCCAGAGACAGTGTCCCAGAAATCAGTCTGTCAACATCCCAGAGAGACAGTGTCCCAGAAATCAGTCAGTCAACATCCCAGAGAGACAGTGTCCCAGAAATCAGTCTGCCAACATCCCAGAGAGATAGTGTCCCAGAAATCAGTCTCCCAACATCCCAGAGAGACAGTGTCCCAGAAATCAGTCTCCCAACATCCCAGAGAGTTAGTGTCCCAGAAATCAGTCTGTCAACATCCCAGAGAGACGGTGTCCCAGAAATCAGTCTCCCAACATCCCAGAAGACAGTGTCCCAGAAATCAGTCTCCCAACATCCCAGAGAGTCAGTGTCCCAGAAATCAGTCTCCCAACATCCCAGAGAGACAGTGTCCAGGAATCAGTCTGTCAACATCCCCGAGAGACAGTGTCCCAGAAATAAGTCTGTCAACATCCCAGAGAGACAGTGTCCCAGAAATCAGTCAGTCAACATCCCAGAGAGACAGTGTCCCAGAAATCAGTCTGCCAACATCCCAAAGAGATAGTGTCCCAGAAATCAGTCTCCCAACATCCCAGAGAGACAGTGTCCCAGAAATCAGTCTCCCAACATCCCAGAGAGACAGTGTCCAGGAATCAGTCTGTCAACATCCCAGAGAGACAGTGTCCCAGAAATAAGCCTGTCAACATCCCAGAGAGACAGTGTCCCAGAAATCAGTCTCCCAACATCCCAGAGAGTCAGTGTCCCAGAAATCAGTCTCCCAACATCCCAGAGAGACAGTGTCCAGGAATCAGTCTGTCAACATCCCCGAGAGACAGTGTCCCAGAAATAAGTCTGTCAACATCCCAGAGAGAGAGTGTCCCAGAAATCAGTCTCCCAACATCCCAGAGAGACAGTGTCCCAGAAATCAGTCTCCCAACATCCCAGAGAGATAGTGTCCCAGAAATCAGTCTCCCAACATCCCAGAAATCAGTCTCTCAACATCCCAGAGAGACAGTGTCCCAGAAATCAGTCTCCCAACATCCCAGAGAGACAGTGTCCCAGAAATCAGTTTCCTAATATCCCAGGGAGACAGTGTCGCAGAAATCAGTCTCCCAGCATCCCAGAGAGACAGTGTCCCAGAAGTCAGTCTCCCAACATCCCAGAAATCAGTCTCCCAGCATCCCAGAGAGACAGTGTCCCAGAAATCAGTCTGTCAACATCCCAGGGATACAGTGTCCCAGAAATCAGTCTCCCAACATCCCAGGGAGACAGTGTCCCAGAAATCAGTCTCCCAATATCCCAGGGAGACAGTGTCCCAAAAGTCAGTCTCCCAGCATCCCAGAGAGACAGTGTCCCAGAAATCAGTCTGTCAACATCCCAGAGAGACAGTGTCCCAGAAATCAGTCTCCCAACATCCCAGAGAGACAGTGTCCCAGAAATCAGTCTCCCAACATCCCAGAGAGTCAGTGTCCCAGAAATCAGTCTCCCAACATCCCAGAGAGACAGTGTCCCAGAAATCAGTCTGTCAACATCCCAGAGAGACAGTGTCCCAGAAATCAGTCTGCCAACATCCCTGCGACATTGTCCCAGAAATCTGTCTCCCAACATCCCAGAGAGACAGTGTCCCAGAAATCAGTCTGCCAACATCCCAGAGAGAAAGTGTCCCAGAAATCAGTCTCCCAGCATCCCAGAGAGACAGTGTCCCAGAAGTCAGTCTCCCAACATCCCAGAAATCAGTCTCCCAGCATCCCAGAGAGACAGTGTCCCAGAAATCAGTCTGTCAACATCCCAGAGAGACAGTGTTCCAGAAATCAGTCTCCCAACATCCCAGAGAGACAGTGTCCCAGAAATCAGTCTCCCAACATCCCGGAGAGACAGCGTCCCAGAAATCAGTCTGTCAACATCCCAGGGAGACAGTGTCCCAGATATCAGTCTCCCAACATCCCAGGGACACTGTTTCCCAGAAATCAGTCTCCCAACATCCCAGAGAGACAGTATCCCAGAAATCAGTCTCCCGACACCCCAGAGAGACAGTGTCCCAGAAATCAGTCTCCCAACATCCCAGAGAGACAGTGTCCCAGAAATCAGTCTCCCAACATCCCAGAGAGACACTGTCCCAGAAATCAGTCTGTCAACATCCCAGAGAGACAGTGTCCCAGAAATCAGTCAGTCAACATCCCAGAGAGACAGTGTCCCAGAAATCAGTCTGTCAACATCCCAGAGAGACAGTGTCCCAGAAATCAGTCTCCCAACATCCCAGAGACAGTGTCCCAGAAATCAGTCTGTCAACATCCCAGAGAGACAGTGTCCCAGAAATCAGTCAGTCAACATCCCAGAGAGACCGTGTCCCAGAAATCAGTCTCCCAACATCCCAGAGACAGTGTCCCAGAAATCAGTCTGTCAACATCCCAGAGAGACAGTGTCCCAGAAATCAGTCAGTCAACATCCCAGAGAGACAGTGTCCCAGAAATCAGTCTGCCAACATCCCAGAGAGATAGTGTCCCAGAAATCAGTCTCCCAACATCCCAGAGAGACAGTGTCCCAGAAATCAGTCTCCCAACATCCCAGAGAGTTAGTGTCCCAGAAATCAGTCTGTCAACATCCCAGAGAGACGGTGTCCCAGAAATCAGTCTCCCAACATCCCAGAAGACAGTGTCCCAGAAATCAGTCTCCCAACATCCCAGAGAGTCAGTGTCCCAGAAATCAGTCTCCCAACATCCCAGAGAGACAGTGTCCAGGAATCAGTCTGTCAACATCCCCGAGAGACAGTGTCCCAGAAATAAGTCTGTCAACATCCCAGAGAGACAGTGTCCCAGAAATCAGTCAGTCAACATCCCAGAGAGACAGTGTCCCAGAAATCAGTCTGCCAACATCCCAAAGAGATAGTGTCCCAGAAATCAGTCTCCCAACATCCCAGAGAGACAGTGTCCCAGAAATCAGTCTCCCAACATCCCAGAGAGACAGTGTCCAGGAATCAGTCTGTCAACATCCCAGAGAGACAGTGTCCCAGAAATAAGCCTGTCAACATCCCAGAGAGACAGTGTCCCAGAAATCAGTCTCCCAACATCCCAGAGAGTCAGTGTCCCAGAAATCAGTCTCCCAACATCCCAGAGAGACAGTGTCCAGGAATCAGTCTGTCAACATCCCCGAGAGACAGTGTCCCAGAAATAAGTCTGTCAACATCCCAGAGAGAGAGTGTCCCAGAAATCAGTCTCCCAACATCCCAGAGAGACAGTGTCCCAGAAATCAGTCTCCCAACATCCCAGAGAGATAGTGTCCCAGAAATCAGTCTCCCAACATCCCAGAAATCAGTCTCTCAACATCCCAGAGAGACAGTGTCCCAGAAATCAGTCTCCCAACATCCCAGAGAGACAGTGTCCCAGAAATCAGTTTCCTAATATCCCAGGGAGACAGTGTCGCAGAAATCAGTCTCCCAGCATCCCAGAGAGACAGTGTCCCAGAAGTCAGTCTCCCAACATCCCAGAAATCAGTCTCCCAGCATCCCAGAGAGACAGTGTCCCAGAAATCAGTCTGTCAACATCCCAGGGATACAGTGTCCCAGAAATCAGTCTCCCAACATCCCAGGGAGACAGTGTCCCAGAAATCAGTCTCCCAATATCCCAGGGAGACAGTGTCCCAAAAGTCAGTCTCCCAGCATCCCAGAGAGACAGTGTCCCAGAAATCAGTCTGTCAACATCCCAGAGAGACAGTGTCCCAGAAATCAGTCTCCCAACATCCCAGAGAGACAGTGTCCCAGAAATCAGTCTCCCAACATCCCAGAGAGTCAGTGTCCCAGAAATCAGTCTCCCAACATCCCAGAGAGACAGTGTCCCAGAAATCAGTCTGTCAACATCCCAGAGAGACAGTGTCCCAGAAATCAGTCTGCCAACATCCCTGCGACATTGTCCCAGAAATCTGTCTCCCAACATCCCAGAGAGACAGTGTCCCAGAAATCAGTCTGCCAACATCCCAGAGAGAAAGTGTCCCAGAAATCAGTCTCCCAGCATCCCAGAGAGACAGTGTCCCAGAAGTCAGTCTCCCAACATCCCAGAAATCAGTCTCCCAGCATCCCAGAGAGACAGTGTCCCAGAAATCAGTCTGTCAACATCCCAGAGAGACAGTGTTCCAGAAATCAGTCTCCCAACATCCCAGAGAGACAGTGTCCCAGAAATCAGTCTCCCAACATCCCGGAGAGACAGCGTCCCAGAAATCAGTCTGTCAACATCCCAGGGAGACAGTGTCCCAGATATCAGTCTCCCAACATCCCAGGGACACTGTTTCCCAGAAATCAGTCTGTCAACATCCCAGAGAGACAGTATCCCAGAAGTCAGTCTCCCAACATCCCAGAAATCAGTCTCCCAGCATCCCAGAGAGACAGTGTCCCAGAAATCAGTCTGTCAACATCCCAGGGATACAGTGTCCCAGAAATCAGTCTCCCAACATCCCAGGGAGACAGTGTCCCAGAAATCAGTCTCCCAATATCCCAGGGAGACAGTGTCCCAAAAGTCAGTCTCCCAGCATCCCAGAGAGACAGTGTCCCAGAAATCAGTCTGTCAACATCCCAGAGAGACAGTGTCCCAGAAATCAGTCTGCCAACATCCCTGCGACATTGTCCCAGAAATCAGTCTCCCAACATCCCAGAGAGACAGTGTCCCAGAAATCAGTCTGCCAACATCCCAGGGAGAAAGTGTCCCAGAAATCAGTCTCCCAGCATCCCAGAGAGACAGTGTCCCAGAAATCAGTCTCCCAGCATCCCAGAGAGACAGTGTCCCAGAAATCAGTCTCCCAACATGCCAGAGAGACAGTGTCCCAGAAATCAGTCTGTCAACATCCCAGAGAGACAGTGTCCCAGAAATCAGTCTCCCAACATCCCAGAGAGACAGTGTCCCAGAAATCAGTCTCCCAACATCCCAGAGAGATAGTGTCCCAGAAATCAGTCTCCCAACATCCCAGATACAGTGTCCCAGAAATCAGTCTCCCAACATCCCAGAGAGACAGTGTCCCAGAAATCAGTCTGTCAACATCCCAGAGAGACAGTGTCCCAGAAATCAGTCTCAACATCCCAGAGAGTCAGTGTCCCAGAAATCAGTCTGTCAACATCCCAGAGAGACAGTGTCCCAGAAATCAGTCTGTCAACATCCCAGAGAGACAGTGTCCCAGAAATCAGTCTCCCAACATCCCAGAGAGACAGTGTCCCAGAAATCAGTCTGCCAACATCCCAGAGAGACAGTGTCCCAGAAATCAGTCTCCCAACATCCCAGGGAGACAGTGTCCCAGAAATCAGTCTCTCAACATCCCAGAGAGACAGTGTCCCAGAAATCAGTCTCCCAACATCCCAGAGAGACAGTGTCCCAGAAATCAGTCTGTCAACATCCCAGAGAGACAGTGTCCCAGAAATCAGTCTCCCAACATCCCAGAGAGACAGTGTCCCAGAAATCAGTCTGTCAACATCCCAGAGAGACAGTGTCCCAGAAATCAGTCTGTCAACATCCCAGAGAGACAGTGTCCCAGAAATCAGTCTCCCAACATCCCAGAGAGACAGTGTCCCAGAAATCAGTCTGTCAACATCCCAGAGAGACAGTGTCCCAGAAATCAGTCTCCCAACATCCCAGGGAGACAGTGTCCCAGAAATCAGTCTCTCAAAATCCCAGAGAGACAGTGTCCCAGAAATCAGTCTCCCAACATCCCAGAGAGACAGTGTCCCAGAAATCAGTCTGTCAACATCCCAGAGAGACAGTGTCCCAGAAATCAGTCTCCCAACATCCCAGAGAGACAGTGTCCCAGAAATCAGTCTCCCAACATCCCAGAGAGACAGTGTCCCAGAAATCAGTCTGTCAACATCCCAGAGAGACAGTGTCCCAGAAATCAGTCTGCCAACATCCCAGAGAGACAGTGTCCCAGAAATCAGCCTCAACATCCCAGAGAGAGTGTCCCAGAAATCAGTCTCCCAACATCCCAGAGAGACAGTGTCCCAGAAATCAGTCTGTCAACATCCCAGAGAGACAGTGTCCCAGAAATCAGTCTCCCAACATCCCAGAGACAGTGTCCCAGAAATCAGTCTGTCAACATCCCAGAGAGACAGTGTCCCAGAAATCAGTCAGTCAACATCCCAGAGAGACAGTGTCCCAGAAATCAGTCTGTCAACATCCCAGAGAGACAGTGTCCCAGCAATCAGTCTCCCAACATCCCAGAGACAGTGTCCCAGAAATCAGTCTGTCAACATCCCAGAGAGACAGTGTCCCAGAAATCAGTCAGTCAACATCCCAGAGAGACAGTGTCCCAGAAATCAGTCTCCCAACATCCCAGAGAGACAGTGTCCCAGAAATCAGCCTCAACATCCCAGAGAGACAGTGTCCCAGAAATCAGTCTCCCAACATCCCAGAGAGACAGTGTCCCAGAAATCAGTCTGTCAACATCCCAGAGAGACAGTGTCCCAGAAATCAGTCTCCCAACATCCCAGAGACAGTGTCCCAGAAATCAGTCTGTCAACATGCCAGGGAGACAGTGTCCCAGAAATCAGTCAGTCAACATCCCAGAGAGACAGTGTCCCAGAAATCAGTCTGTCAACATCCCAGAGAGACAGTGTCCCAGAAATCAGTCTCCCAACATCCCAGAGACAGTGTCCCAGAAATCAGTCTGTCAACATCCCAGAGAGACAGTTTCCCAGAAATCAGTCTCCCAACATCCCAGAGACAGTGTCCCAGAAATCAGTCTGTCAACATCCCAGAGAGACAGTGTCCCAGAAATCAGTCAGTCAACATCCCAGAGAGACAGTGTCCCAGAAATCAGTCTGCCAACATCCCAGAGAGATAGTGTCCCAGAAATCAGTCTCCCAACATCCCAGAGAGACAGTGTCCCTGAAATCAGTCTCCCAACATCCCAGAGAGTTAGTGTCCCAGAAACCAGTCTGTCAACATCCCAGAGAGACGGTGTTCCAGAAATCAGTCTCCCAACATCCCAGAGAGACAGTGTCCCAGAAATCAGTCTGTCAACATCCCAGAGAGACAGTGTCCCAGAAATCAGTCTCCCAACATCCCAGAGACAGTGTCCCAGAAATCAGTCTGTCAACATCCCAGAGAGACAGTGTCCCAGAAATCAGTCAGTCAACATCCCAGAGAGACAGTGTCCCAGAAATCAGTCTCCCAACATCCCAGAGAGACAGTGTCCCAGAAATCAGCCTCAACATCCCAGAGAGACAGTGTCCCAGAAATCAGTCTCCCAACATCCCAGAGAGACAGTGTCCCAGAAATCAGTCTGTCAACATCCCAGAGAGACAGTGTCCCAGAAATCAGTCTCCCAACATCCCAGAGACAGTGTCCCAGAAATCAGTCTGTCAACATCCCAGAGAGACAGTGTCCCAGAAATCAGTCAGTCAACATCCCAGAGAGACAGTGTCTCAGAAATCAGTCTGTCAACATCCCAGAGAGACAGTGTCCCAGAAATCAGTCTCCCAACATCCCAGAGAGTCAGTGTCCCAGAAATCAGTCTGTCAACATCCCAGAGAGACAGTGTCCCAGAAATCAGTCTCCCAACATCCCAGAGACAGTGTCCCAGAAATCAGTCTGTCAACATCCCAGAGAGACAGTGTCCCAGAAATCAGTCAGTCAACATCCCAGAGAGACAGTGTCCCAGAAATCAGTCTCCCAACATCCCAGAGAGACAGTGTCCCAGAAATCAGCCTCAACATCCCAGAGAGACAGTGTCCCAGAAATCAGTCTCCCAACATCCCAGAGAGACAGTGTCCCAGAAATCAGTCTGTCAACATCCCAGAGAGACAGTGTCCCAGAAATCAGTCTCCCAACATCCCAGAGACAGTGTCCCAGAAATCAGTCTGTCAACATCCCAGAGAGACAGTGTCCCAGAAATCAGTCAGTCAACATCCCAGAGAGACAGTGTCCCAGAAATCAGTCTGTCAACATCCCAGAGAGACAGTGTCCCAGAAATCAGTCTCCCAACATCCCAGAGACCGTGTCCCAGAAATCAGTCAGTCAACATCCCAGAGAGACAGTGTCCCAGAAATCAGTCTCCCAACATCCCAGAGACAGTGTCCCAGAAATCAGTCTGTCAACATCCCAGAGAGACAGTGTCCCAGAAATCAGTCAGTCAACATCCCAGAGAGACAGTGTCCCAGAAATCAGTCTGCCAACATCCCAGAGAGATAGTGTCCCAGAAATCAGTCTCCCAACATCCCAGAGAGACAGTGTCCCAGAAATCAGTCTCCCAACATCCCAGAGAGTTAGTGTCCCAGAAATCAGTCTGTCAACATCCCAGAGAGACGGTGTTCCAAAAATCAGTCTCCCAACATCCCAGAGAGACAGTGTCCCAGAAATCAGTCTGTCAACATCCCAGAGAGACAGTGTCCCAGAAATCAGTCTCCCAACATCCCGGTGAGACAGTGTACCAGAAATCAGTCTCAACATCCCAGATAGACAGTGTCCCAGAAATCAGTCTGTCAACATCCCAGGGAGACAGTGTCCCAGAAATCAGTCTCCCAACATCCCAGAGAGACAGTGTCCCAGAAATCAGTCTCCCGACACCCCAGAGAGACAGTGTCCCAGAAATCAGTCTCCCAACATCCCAGAGAGACAGTGTCCCAGAAATCAGTCTCCCAACATCCCAGAGAGACACTGTCCCAGAAATCAGTCTGTCAACATCCCAGAGAGACAGTGTCCCAGAAATCAGTCAGTCAACATCCCAGAGAGACAGTGTCCCAGAAATCAGTCTGTCAACATCCCAGAGAGACAGTGTCCCAGAAATCAGTCTCCCAACATCCCAGAGACAGTGTCCCAGAAATCAGTCTGTCAACATCCCAGAGAGACAGTGTCCCAGAAATCAGTCAGTCAACATCCCAGAGAGACCGTGTCCCAGAAATCAGTCTCCCAACATCCCAGAGACAGTGTCCCAGAAATCAGTCTGTCAACATCCCAGAGAGACAGTGTCCCAGAAATCAGTCTGTCAACATCCCAGAGAGACAGTGTTCCAGAAATCAGTCTCCCAACATCCCAGAGAGACAGTGTCCCAGAAATCAGTCTCCCAACATCCCGGAGAGACAGCGTCCCAGAAATCAGTCTGTCAACATCCCAGGGAGACAGTGTCCCAGATATCAGTCTCCCAACATCCCAGGGACACTGTTTCCCAGAAATCAGTCTGTCAACATCCCAGAGAGACAGTATCCCAGAAGTCAGTCTCCCAACATCCCAGAAATCAGTCTCCCAGCATCCCAGAGAGACAGTGTCCCAGAAATCAGTCTGTCAACATCCCAGGGATACAGTGTCCCAGAAATCAGTCTCCCAACATCCCAGGGAGACAGTGTCCCAGAAATCAGTCTCCCAATATCCCAGGGAGACAGTGTCCCAAAAGTCAGTCTCCCAGCATCCCAGAGAGACAGTGTCCCAGAAATCAGTCTGTCAACATCCCAGAGAGACAGTGTCCCAGAAATCAGTCTGCCAACATCCCTGCGACATTGTCCCAGAAATCAGTCTCCCAACATCCCAGAGAGACAGTGTCCCAGAAATCAGTCTGCCAACATCCCAGGGAGAAAGTGTCCCAGAAATCAGTCTCCCAGCATCCCAGAGAGACAGTGTCCCAGAAATCAGTCTCCCAGCATCCCAGAGAGACAGTGTCCCAGAAATCAGTCTCCCAACATGCCAGAGAGACAGTGTCCCAGAAATCAGTCTGTCAACATCCCAGAGAGACAGTGTCCCAGAAATCAGTCTCCCAACATCCCAGAGAGACAGTGTCCCAGAAATCAGTCTCCCAACATCCCAGAGAGATAGTGTCCCAGAAATCAGTCTCCCAACATCCCAGATACAGTGTCCCAGAAATCAGTCTCCCAACATCCCAGAGAGACAGTGTCCCAGAAATCAGTCTGTCAACATCCCAGAGAGACAGTGTCCCAGAAATCAGTCTCAACATCCCAGAGAGTCAGTGTCCCAGAAATCAGTCTGTCAACATCCCAGAGAGACAGTGTCCCAGAAATCAGTCTGTCAACATCCCAGAGAGACAGTGTCCCAGAAATCAGTCTCCCAACATCCCAGAGAGACAGTGTCCCAGAAATCAGTCTGCCAACATCCCAGAGAGACAGTGTCCCAGAAATCAGTCTCCCAACATCCCAGGGAGACAGTGTCCCAGAAATCAGTCTCTCAACATCCCAGAGAGACAGTGTCCCAGAAATCAGTCTCCCAACATCCCAGAGAGACAGTGTCCCAGAAATCAGTCTGTCAACATCCCAGAGAGACAGTGTCCCAGAAATCAGTCTCCCAACATCCCAGAGAGACAGTGTCCCAGAAATCAGTCTGTCAACATCCCAGAGAGACAGTGTCCCAGAAATCAGTCTGTCAACATCCCAGAGAGACAGTGTCCCAGAAATCAGTCTCCCAACATCCCAGAGAGACAGTGTCCCAGAAATCAGTCTGTCAACATCCCAGAGAGACAGTGTCCCAGAAATCAGTCTCCCAACATCCCAGGGAGACAGTGTCCCAGAAATCAGTCTCTCAAAATCCCAGAGAGACAGTGTCCCAGAAATCAGTCTCCCAACATCCCAGAGAGACAGTGTCCCAGAAATCAGTCTGTCAACATCCCAGAGAGACAGTGTCCCAGAAATCAGTCTCCCAACATCCCAGAGAGACAGTGTCCCAGAAATCAGTCTCCCAACATCCCAGAGAGACAGTGTCCCAGAAATCAGTCTGTCAACATCCCAGAGAGACAGTGTCCCAGAAATCAGTCTGCCAACATCCCAGAGAGACAGTGTCCCAGAAATCAGCCTCAACATCCCAGAGAGAGTGTCCCAGAAATCAGTCTCCCAACATCCCAGAGAGACAGTGTCCCAGAAATCAGTCTGTCAACATCCCAGAGAGACAGTGTCCCAGAAATCAGTCTCCCAACATCCCAGAGACAGTGTCCCAGAAATCAGTCTGTCAACATCCCAGAGAGACAGTGTCCCAGAAATCAGTCAGTCAACATCCCAGAGAGACAGTGTCCCAGAAATCAGTCTGTCAACATCCCAGAGAGACAGTGTCCCAGAAATCAGTCTCCCAACATCCCAGAGACAGTGTCCCAGAAATCAGTCTGTCAACATCCCAGAGAGACAGTGTCCCAGAAATCAGTCAGTCAACATCCCAGAGAGACAGTGTCCCAGAAATCAGTCTCCCAACATCCCAGAGAGACAGTGTCCCAGAAATCAGCCTCAACATCCCAGAGAGACAGTGTCCCAGAAATCAGTCTCCCAACATCCCAGAGAGACAGTGTCCCAGAAATCAGTCTGTCAACATCCCAGAGAGACAGTGTCCCAGAAATCAGTCTCCCAACATCCCAGAGACAGTGTCCCAGAAATCAGTCTGTCAACATGCCAGGGAGACAGTGTCCCAGAAATCAGTCAGTCAACATCCCAGAGAGACAGTGTCCCAGAAATCAGTCTGTCAACATCCCAGAGAGACAGTGTCCCAGAAATCAGTCTCCCAACATCCCAGAGACAGTGTCCCAGAAATCAGTCTGTCAACATCCCAGAGAGACAGTTTCCCAGAAATCAGTCTCCCAACATCCCAGAGACAGTGTCCCAGAAATCAGTCTGTCAACATCCCAGAGAGACAGTGTCCCAGAAATCAGTCAGTCAACATCCCAGAGAGACAGTGTCCCAGAAATCAGTCTGCCAACATCCCAGAGAGATAGTGTCCCAGAAATCAGTCTCCCAACATCCCAGAGAGACAGTGTCCCTGAAATCAGTCTCCCAACATCCCAGAGAGTTAGTGTCCCAGAAACCAGTCTGTCAACATCCCAGAGAGACGGTGTTCCAGAAATCAGTCTCCCAACATCCCAGAGAGACAGTGTCCCAGAAATCAGTCTGTCAACATCCCAGAGAGACAGTGTCCCAGAAATCAGTCTCCCAACATCCCAGAGACAGTGTCCCAGAAATCAGTCTGTCAACATCCCAGAGAGACAGTGTCCCAGAAATCAGTCAGTCAACATCCCAGAGAGACAGTGTCCCAGAAATCAGTCTCCCAACATCCCAGAGAGACAGTGTCCCAGAAATCAGCCTCAACATCCCAGAGAGACAGTGTCCCAGAAATCAGTCTCCCAACATCCCAGAGAGACAGTGTCCCAGAAATCAGTCTGTCAACATCCCAGAGAGACAGTGTCCCAGAAATCAGTCTCCCAACATCCCAGAGACAGTGTCCCAGAAATCAGTCTGTCAACATCCCAGAGAGACAGTGTCCCAGAAATCAGTCAGTCAACATCCCAGAGAGACAGTGTCTCAGAAATCAGTCTGTCAACATCCCAGAGAGACAGTGTCCCAGAAATCAGTCTCCCAACATCCCAGAGAGTCAGTGTCCCAGAAATCAGTCTGTCAACATCCCAGAGAGACAGTGTCCCAGAAATCAGTCTCCCAACATCCCAGAGACAGTGTCCCAGAAATCAGTCTGTCAACATCCCAGAGAGACAGTGTCCCAGAAATCAGTCAGTCAACATCCCAGAGAGACAGTGTCCCAGAAATCAGTCTCCCAACATCCCAGAGAGACAGTGTCCCAGAAATCAGCCTCAACATCCCAGAGAGACAGTGTCCCAGAAATCAGTCTCCCAACATCCCAGAGAGACAGTGTCCCAGAAATCAGTCTGTCAACATCCCAGAGAGACAGTGTCCCAGAAATCAGTCTCCCAACATCCCAGAGACAGTGTCCCAGAAATCAGTCTGTCAACATCCCAGAGAGACAGTGTCCCAGAAATCAGTCAGTCAACATCCCAGAGAGACAGTGTCCCAGAAATCAGTCTGTCAACATCCCAGAGAGACAGTGTCCCAGAAATCAGTCTCCCAACATCCCAGAGACCGTGTCCCAGAAATCAGTCAGTCAACATCCCAGAGAGACAGTGTCCCAGAAATCAGTCTCCCAACATCCCAGAGACAGTGTCCCAGAAATCAGTCTGTCAACATCCCAGAGAGACAGTGTCCCAGAAATCAGTCAGTCAACATCCCAGAGAGACAGTGTCCCAGAAATCAGTCTGCCAACATCCCAGAGAGATAGTGTCCCAGAAATCAGTCTCCCAACATCCCAGAGAGACAGTGTCCCAGAAATCAGTCTCCCAACATCCCAGAGAGTTAGTGTCCCAGAAATCAGTCTGTCAACATCCCAGAGAGACGGTGTTCCAAAAATCAGTCTCCCAACATCCCAGAGAGACAGTGTCCCAGAAATCAGTCTGTCAACATCCCAGAGAGACAGTGTCCCAGAAATCAGTCTCCCAACATCCCGGTGAGACAGTGTACCAGAAATCAGTCTCAACATCCCAGATAGACAGTGTCCCAGAAATCAGTCTGTCAACATCCCAGGGAGACAGTGTCCCAGAAATCAGTCTCCCAACATCCCAGAGAGACAGTGTCCCAGAAATCAGTCTCCCGACACCCCAGAGAGACAGTGTCCCAGAAATCAGTCTCCCAACATCCCAGAGAGACAGTGTCCCAGAAATCAGTCTCCCAACATCCCAGAGAGACACTGTCCCAGAAATCAGTCTGTCAACATCCCAGAGAGACAGTGTCCCAGAAATCAGTCAGTCAACATCCCAGAGAGACAGTGTCCCAGAAATCAGTCTGTCAACATCCCAGAGAGACAGTGTCCCAGAAATCAGTCTCCCAACATCCCAGAGACAGTGTCCCAGAAATCAGTCTGTCAACATCCCAGAGAGACAGTGTCCCAGAAATCAGTCAGTCAACATCCCAGAGAGACCGTGTCCCAGAAATCAGTCTCCCAACATCCCAGAGACAGTGTCCCAGAAATCAGTCTGTCAACATCCCAGAGAGACAGTGTCCCAGAAATCAGTCAGTCAACATCCCAGAGAGACAGTGTCCCAGAAATCAGTCTGCCAACATCCCAGAGAGATAGTGTCCCAGAAATCAGTCTCCCAACATCCCAGAGAGACAGTGTCCCTGAAATCAGTCTCCCAACATCCCAGAGAGTTAGTGTCCCAGAAACCAGTCTGTCAACATCCCAGAGAGACGGTGTTCCAGAAATCAGTCTCCCAACATCCCAGAGAGACAGTGTCCCAGAAATCAGTCTGTCAACATCCCAGAGAGACAGTGTCCCAGAAATCAGTCTCCCAACATCCCAGAGACAGTGTCCCAGAAATCAGTCTGTCAACATCCCAGAGAGACAGTGTCCCAGAAATCAGTCAGTCAACATCCCAGAGAGACAGTGTCCCAGAAATCAGTCTCCCAACATCCCAGAGAGACAGTGTCCCAGAAATCAGCCTCAACATCCCAGAGAGACAGTGTCCCAGAAATCAGTCTCCCAACATCCCAGAGAGACAGTGTCCCAGAAATCAGTCTGTCAACATCCCAGAGAGACAGTGTCCCAGAAATCAGTCTCCCAACATCCCAGAGACAGTGTCCCAGAAATCAGTCTGTCAACATCCCAGAGAGACAGTGTCCCAGAAATCAGTCAGTCAACATCCCAGAGAGACAGTGTCTCAGAAATCAGTCTGTCAACATCCCAGAGAGACAGTGTCCCAGAAATCAGTCTCCCAACATCCCAGAGAGTCAGTGTCCCAGAAATCAGTCTGTCAACATCCCAGAGAGACAGTGTCCCAGAAATCAGTCTCCCAACATCCCAGAGACAGTGTCCCAGAAATCAGTCTGTCAACATCCCAGAGAGACAGTGTCCCAGAAATCAGTCAGTCAACATCCCAGAGAGACAGTGTCCCAGAAATCAGTCTCCCAACATCCCAGAGAGACAGTGTCCCAGAAATCAGCCTCAACATCCCAGAGAGACAGTGTCCCAGAAATCAGTCTCCCAACATCCCAGAGAGACAGTGTCCCAGAAATCAGTCTGTCAACATCCCAGAGAGACAGTGTCCCAGAAATCAGTCTCCCAACATCCCAGAGACAGTGTCCCAGAAATCAGTCTGTCAACATCCCAGAGAGACAGTGTCCCAGAAATCAGTCAGTCAACATCCCAGAGAGACAGTGTCCCAGAAATCAGTCTGTCAACATCCCAGAGAGACAGTGTCCCAGAAATCAGTCTCCCAACATCCCAGAGACCGTGTCCCAGAAATCAGTCAGTCAACATCCCAGAGAGACAGTGTCCCAGAAATCAGTCTCCCAACATCCCAGAGACAGTGTCCCAGAAATCAGTCTGTCAACATCCCAGAGAGACAGTGTCCCAGAAATCAGTCAGTCAACATCCCAGAGAGACAGTGTCCCAGAAATCAGTCTGCCAACATCCCAGAGAGATAGTGTCCCAGAAATCAGTCTCCCAACATCCCAGAGAGACAGTGTCCCAGAAATCAGTCTCCCAACATCCCAGAGAGTTAGTGTCCCAGAAATCAGTCTGTCAACATCCCAGAGAGACGGTGTTCCAAAAATCAGTCTCCCAACATCCCAGAGAGACAGTGTCCCAGAAATCAGTCTGTCAACATCCCAGAGAGACAGTGTCCCAGAAATCAGTCTCCCAACATCCCGGTGAGACAGTGTACCAGAAATCAGTCTCAACATCCCAGATAGACAGTGTCCCAGAAATCAGTCTGTCAACATCCCAGGGAGACAGTGTCCCAGAAATCAGTCTCCCAACATCCCAGAGAGACAGTGTCCCAGAAATCAGTCTCCCGACACCCCAGAGAGACAGTGTCCCAGAAATCAGTCTCCCAACATCCCAGAGAGACAGTGTCCCAGAAATCAGTCTCCCAACATCCCAGAGAGACACTGTCCCAGAAATCAGTCTGTCAACATCCCAGAGAGACAGTGTCCCAGAAATCAGTCAGTCAACATCCCAGAGAGACAGTGTCCCAGAAATCAGTCTGTCAACATCCCAGAGAGACAGTGTCCCAGAAATCAGTCTCCCAACATCCCAGAGACAGTGTCCCAGAAATCAGTCTGTCAACATCCCAGAGAGACAGTGTCCCAGAAATCAGTCAGTCAACATCCCAGAGAGACCGTGTCCCAGAAATCAGTCTCCCAACATCCCAGAGACAGTGTCCCAGAAATCAGTCTGTCAACATCCCAGAGAGACAGTGTCCCAGAAATCAGTCAGTCAACATCCCAGAGAGACAGTGTCCCAGAAATCAGTCTGCCAACATCCCAGAGAGATAGTGTCCCAGAAATCAGTCTCCCAACATCCCAGAGAGACAGTGTCCCAGAAATCAGTCTCCCAACATCCCAGAGAGTTAGTGTCCCAGAAATCAGTCTGTCAACATCCCAGAGAGACGGTGTCCCAGAAATCAGTCTCCCAACATCCCAGAAGACAGTGTCCCAGAAATCAGTCTGTCAACATCCCAGAGAGACAGTGTCCCAGAAATCAGTCTCCCAACATCCCAGAGAGACAGTGTCCCAGAAATCAGTCTCCCAACATCCCGGAGAGACAGTGTCCCAGAAATCAGTCTTAACATCCCAGATAGACAGTGTCCCAGAAATCAGTCTGTCAACATCCCAGAGAGACAGTGTCCCAGAAATCAGTCTCCCAACATCCCAGAGACAGTGTCCCAGAAATCAGTCTGTCAACATCCCAGAGAGACAGTGTCCCAGAAATCAGTCAGTCAACATCCCAGAGAGACAGTGTCTCAGAAATCAGTCTGTCAACATCCCAGAGAGACAGTGTCCCAGAAATCAGTCTCCCAACATCCCAGAGAGTCAGTGTCCCAGAAATCAGTCTGTCAACATCCCAGAGAGACAGTGTCCCAGAAATCAGTCTCCCAACATCCCAGAGACAGTGTCCCAGAAATCAGTCTGTCAACATCCCAGAGAGACAGTGTCCCAGAAATCAGTCAGTCAACATCCCAGAGAGACAGTGTCCCAGAAATCAGTCTCCCAACATCCCAGAGAGACAGTGTCCCAGAAATCAGCCTCAACATCCCAGAGAGACAGTGTCCCAGAAATCAGTCTCCCAACATCCCAGAGAGACAGTGTCCCAGAAATCAGTCTGTCAACATCCCAGAGAGACAGTGTCCCAGAAATCAGTCTCCCAACATCCCAGAGACAGTGTCCCAGAAATCAGTCTGTCAACATCCCAGAGAGACAGTGTCCCAGAAATCAGTCAGTCAACATCCCAGAGAGACAGTGTCCCAGAAATCAGTCTGTCAACATCCCAGAGAGACAGTGTCCCAGAAATCAGTCTCCCAACATCCCAGAGACCGTGTCCCAGAAATCAGTCAGTCAACATCCCAGAGAGACAGTGTCCCAGAAATCAGTCTCCCAACATCCCAGAGACAGTGTCCCAGAAATCAGTCTGTCAACATCCCAGAGAGACAGTGTCCCAGAAATCAGTCAGTCAACATCCCAGAGAGACAGTGTCCCAGAAATCAGTCTGCCAACATCCCAGAGAGATAGTGTCCCAGAAATCAGTCTCCCAACATCCCAGAGAGACAGTGTCCCAGAAATCAGTCTCCCAACATCCCAGAGAGTTAGTGTCCCAGAAATCAGTCTGTCAACATCCCAGAGAGACGGTGTTCCAAAAATCAGTCTCCCAACATCCCAGAGAGACAGTGTCCCAGAAATCAGTCTGTCAACATCCCAGAGAGACAGTGTCCCAGAAATCAGTCTCCCAACATCCCGGTGAGACAGTGTACCAGAAATCAGTCTCAACATCCCAGATAGACAGTGTCCCAGAAATCAGTCTGTCAACATCCCAGGGAGACAGTGTCCCAGAAATCAGTCTCCCAACATCCCAGAGAGACAGTGTCCCAGAAATCAGTCTCCCGACACCCCAGAGAGACAGTGTCCCAGAAATCAGTCTCCCAACATCCCAGAGAGACAGTGTCCCAGAAATCAGTCTCCCAACATCCCAGAGAGACACTGTCCCAGAAATCAGTCTGTCAACATCCCAGAGAGACAGTGTCCCAGAAATCAGTCAGTCAACATCCCAGAGAGACAGTGTCCCAGAAATCAGTCTGTCAACATCCCAGAGAGACAGTGTCCCAGAAATCAGTCTCCCAACATCCCAGAGACAGTGTCCCAGAAATCAGTCTGTCAACATCCCAGAGAGACAGTGTCCCAGAAATCAGTCAGTCAACATCCCAGAGAGACCGTGTCCCAGAAATCAGTCTCCCAACATCCCAGAGACAGTGTCCCAGAAATCAGTCTGTCAACATCCCAGAGAGACAGTGTCCCAGAAATCAGTCAGTCAACATCCCAGAGAGACAGTGTCCCAGAAATCAGTCTGCCAACATCCCAGAGAGATAGTGTCCCAGAAATCAGTCTCCCAACATCCCAGAGAGACAGTGTCCCAGAAATCAGTCTCCCAACATCCCAGAGAGTTAGTGTCCCAGAAATCAGTCTGTCAACATCCCAGAGAGACGGTGTCCCAGAAATCAGTCTCCCAACATCCCAGAAGACAGTGTCCCAGAAATCAGTCTGTCAACATCCCAGAGAGACAGTGTCCCAGAAATCAGTCTCCCAACATCCCAGAGAGACAGTGTCCCAGAAATCAGTCTCCCAACATCCCGGAGAGACAGTGTCCCAGAAATCAGTCTTAACATCCCAGATAGACAGTGTCCCAGAAATCAGTCTGTCAACATCCCAGGGAGACAGTGTCCCAGAAATCAGTCTCCCAACATCCCAGAGAGACGGTGTTCCAGAAATCAGTCTCCCAACATCCCAGAGAGACAGTGTCCCAGAAATCAGTCTGTCAACATCCCAGAGAGACAGTGTCCCAGAAATCAGTCTCCCAACATCCCAGAGAGACACTGTCCCAGAAATCAGTCTGCCAACATCCCAGAGAGACACTGTCCCAGAAATCAGTCTGTCAACATCCCAGAGAGAGAGTGTCCCAAAAGTCAGTCTCCCAACATCCCAGAGAGACAGTGTCCCAGAAATCAGTCTGTCAACATCCCAGAGAGACAGTGTCCCAAAAGTCAGTCTCCCAACATCCCAGAGAGACAGTGTCCCAGAAATCAGTCTCCCAACATCCCAGAGAGTCAGTGTCCCAGAAATCAGTCTCCCAACATCCCAGAGAGTCAGTGTCCCAGAAATCAGTCTCCCAACATCCCAGAGAGACAGTGTCCCAGAAATCAGTCTCCCAACATCCCAGAGAGACAGTGTCACAGAAATCAGTCTCCCAACATCCCAGAGAGACAGTGTCCCAGAAATCAGTCTCCCAACATCCCAGAGAGACAATGTCCCCGAAATCAGTCTGTCAACATCCCAGAGAGACAGTGTCCCAGAAATCAGTCTCCCAACATCCCAGAGAGACAGTGTCCCAGAAATCAGTCTCCCAACATCCCAGAGAGACAGTGTCCCAGAAATCAGTCTCCCAACATCCCAGAGAGACAGTGTCCCAGAAATCAGTCTGTCAACATCCCAGAGAGACACTGTCCCAGAAATCAGTCTGTCAACATCCCAGAGAGACACTGTCCCAGAAATCAGTCTGTCAACATCCCAGAGAGACACTGTCCCAGAAATCAGTCTGCCAACATCCCTGCGACAGTGTCCCAGGATTCTGCACCAACAACACCAGTAGTGGAGCTGCCGATGTGAGGTAACTCTTTGGGGTAACTCCCTTAAAGTTTATCGGGGGCCCCCGCATCCCCCTCATAATGCAACTCCTGCCCAACCCCCAGCAGACACCCCCCACCCCCAGCAGACCCTCCCCACCCCTACCAGACCTCCCCATCCCCAGCAGATCCTCTCCACCAGACCCTCCCCACCCCCACCAGACCCCCCCACCCCACCCCCAGCAGACACCCCCCACCCCCAGCAGACACCCCCCACCCCCAGCAGACCCTCCCCACCCCTACCAGACCTCCCCATCCCCAGCAGATCCTCTCCACCAGACTCTCCCCACACCCAGCAGACTATCCCCACCCCCACCAGACCCCCCCACCCCACCCCCAGCAGACCCTCTCCGCCACTCTCCCCACACCCAGCAGACTCTCCCCACCCCCAGCAGACCCTCCCCGCCTCCATCAGACTCTCCCCACCCACACCAGATCCCCCCAGACTCTCCCCACCCCCACCAGACTCTCCCCACCCACACCACATCCCCCCAGACTCTCCCCACCCCACTCCTACCAGACCCCTCCGTCCCACCAGACTCACCTACCAGCAGCTGTGATGAATTATCATTTTTTAAAAATCATTTATCGGGTGCTGCCACCGCTGGTTAGGTTGCCCATCCCTAGTTGCCCTTCAGAAGGTGGTGGTGAGCTGCCTTCTTGAACCGCTGCAGTCCTCGAGGTGTAGATACACCCACTGTTCTGTAAGGGAGAGGGTTCCAGGATTTTGTCCCAGCAACAGTGGAGGAACAGTGATATATTTCCCAGTCAGGGTGGTGAGTGACTTGGACGGGAACCTCCAGTTGGTGGGGTTCCCAGGTATCTGCTGCTCTTGTCCTTCTAGATGGGAGCGGTTGTGGATTTGGATTGTGCCGCCTTAGGAACCTTGGTGAGTTATTGCAGTGCATCTTGTAGATGGTACACACGGCTGCTACTGTTCATCGATGTGGAGAGTTTAAATGTTTGTTGGAGGAGGAGCAATCAAGTGGGCTGATTTGTCCTGCTTCTTGGGTGTTGCTGGAGCTGCACTCATCCAGGCAAGTGGAGAGAATTTCATTCCTCTCCTGAGTTATTCCATGTAGATGATGGTCAGACTTTTGGGGGTGGGGGGGGCATCGGGTTGTCCCATCGGGCAACATGGCAGAGACACCAAGAAGTGGGTAGCCTTTGACCTGCCCTGGTAGCCACAGTATTAATGTGGCTAGTCCAGTTCAGTTTCTGATCAATGGTAACCCCCAGGATGTTGATTGTGGGGGATTCAGCGATGGGAATGCTATTGAATGTCAAGAGGCGATGGTTAGATCCTCTCTTGTCGCCTGGCACTTGTGCTGCGTGAACATAAATTGCCACTTCTCAGCCTAAGCCTGGGTATTGGATGCTGTGCCCAGTAACTGCATTTGGTCATTATCTGAGGAGTTGCGAATCATGCTGGACATTGTGCAATCATCCACAACTCCCCACTTCTGACCGTATGATGGAAGGGAGGTCATTGAGGAAGCAGCTGGAGATGGCTGGGCCTACTATCCTCCAGCAGCTCTGGTAATTTATCCACTCGTGTGACCGTGACCCCCTGCCCCCTTCCTTCATCCATCCATCCCCCCACATTATGCCCCATGTTCCCTGACTTTCCCGCTCGCCTGCACCTCTCCCCATGGCCTCAGGCTGAAGGATTGATTCGAGATCAATGGGAACGGGAATGATGTATAAGCTGGAGGGTGTGTGATGGGATATGGGTCGTGACCTTTGCACAAGCTGTTTTCTCAGGATGGAGGATTGCAGAGCAGCTCAGCAGGGCGCTGGAAGTATTAAATCTGTAGCTAACAGAGACATGGCTGAGCATTTCACTGCAGAGAGGATTGGAAGGTAGAAATTGGGTGAATCCCAGAGGTGGAAGGAGGCTGTCATCGGGAAAGGTAAGCAATGATGGTGCGATTGTGAGCAGCTTGGTTCAGTGTGGAACGGGGAAGCAGACGGAGTGCAGATGTATGTTCTGGCTGCTGGTGGAGGGTCTGACATGAGAACTATGGGTCTTACTCCCAAACTTCTGTCCCATCGGGCAACATGGCAGACACCAAGGAAACCGTTGCATTTTCTTCCCATCCAATCTCCATAATCCCAAATTGATCACAGAGGAACTCAGCCATTGCCCATGAAGGGAACAACGCTCGATTTCACCTGAACCTACATACAAGGCGACACACCACCTTAAATATCCACTCTCTCCACAACCAACACAGTGTGGCAGAAGGGAGTACAGAGCAAAAACTCACCAAGTCAGCATGTTCCAAACCCAGGGCCTCCACCCACAAGCGGGACAAGGGCAGCTGGTGCATCTGGAGGTGTCCCTCGCAGCCACTCATCATCCCGACTTGGAAACATATCGCCGCACCTTCACTGGGTCAAAATCCTGGAACTCCCTCCCGAACAGCACGGTGGATGCACCTACACCACAGGGCCCACGCGGTTTGAGAAGGCAGCTCACCACCACCTTCTCATGGGCAATTCAGGATGGGAAATAGATGTAGCTCTAGTAGCGACACACAGATTTCATCAATCAACAAACACACAATGGGCGCTGTGGACAGTAACTGGCAGCTCTGGGACACACACTGGGTGCTGTGGACAGTAACTGGCAGCTCTGGGACACACACTGGGTGCTGTGGACAGTAACTGGCAGCTCTGGGACACACTGGGTGCTGTGGACAGTAACTGGCAGCTCTGGGGCACACTGGGTGCTGTGGACAGTAACTGGCAGCTCTGGGACACACTGCGTGTTGTGAACAGTAACTGGCAGCTCTGGGACACACTGCGTGTTGTGGACAGTAACTGGCAGCTCTGGGACACACTGGGTGCTGTGGACAGTAACTGGCAGCTCTGGGACACACACTGGGTGCTGTGGACAGTAACTGGCAGCTCTGGGACACACTGGGTGCTGTGGACAGTAACTGGCAGCTCTGGGGCACACTGGGTGCTGTGGACAGTAACTGGCAGCTCTGGGACACACTGGGTGCTGTGGACAGTAACTGGCAGCTCTGAGGCACACTGCGTGTTGTGGACAGTAACTGGCAGCTCTGGGACACACTGGGTGCTGTGGACAGTAACTGGCAGCTCTGGGACACACTGGGTGTTGTGGACAGTAACTGGCAGCTCTGGGACACACTGGGTGCTGTGGACAGTAACTGGCAGCTCTGGGACACAGTGTGCTGTGGACAGTAACTGGCAGCTCTGGGACACACTGCGTGTTGTGGACAGTAACTGGCAGCTCTGGGACACACTGGGTGCTGTGGACAGTAACTGGCAGCTCTGGGACACACTGGGTGCTGTGGACAGTAACTGGCAGCTCTGAGGCACACTGCGTGTTGTGGACAGTAACTGGCAGCTCTGGGACACACTGGGTGCTGTGGACAGTAACTGGCAGCTCTGGGACACACACTGGGTGCTGTGGACAGTAACTGGCAGCTCTGGGACACACACTGGGTGCTGTGGACAGTAACTGGCAGCTCTGGGACACACTGGGTGCTGTGGACAGTAACTGGCAGCTCTGGGACACACTGGGTGCTGTGGACAGTAACTGGCAGCTCTGAGGCACACTGGGTGCTGTGGACAGTAACTGGCAGCTCTGGGACACACTGGGTGTTGTGGACAGTAACTGGCAGCTCTGGGACACACTGGGTGCTGTGGACAGTAACTGGCAGCTCTGGGACACACTGTGCTGTGGACAGTAACTGGCAGCTCTGGGACACACTGCGTGTTGTGGACAGTAACTGGCAGCTCTGGGACACACTGTGCTGTGGACAGTAACTGGTAGCTCTGGGACACACTGCGTGCTGTGGACAGTAACTGGCAGCTCTGGGACACACTGCGTGTTGTGGACAGTAACTGGCAGCTATGGGACACACTGCGTGTTGTGGACAGTAACTGGCAGCTCTGGGACACACTGGGTGCTGTGGACAGTAACTGGCAGCTCTGGGGCACACGGTGCTGTGGACAGTAACTGGCAGCTCTGGGACACACTGGGTGCTGTGGACAGTAACTGGCAGCTCTGAGGCACACTGGGTGCTGTGGACAGTAACTGGCAGCTCTGGGACACACTGGGTGCTGTGGACAGTAACTGGCAGCTCTGGGACACACTGGGTGCTGTGGACAGTAACTGGCAGCTCTGGGACACACTGGGTGCTGTGGACAGTAACTGGCAGCTCTGGGACACACACTGTGCTGTGGACAGTAACTGGCAGCTCTGGGGCACACTGGGTGCTGTGGACAGTAACTGGCAGCTCTGGGGCACACTGGGTGCTGTGGACAGTAACTGGCAGCTCTGGGACACACTGGGTGCTGTGGACAGTAACTGGCAGCTCTGGGACACACTGGGTGCTGTGGACAGTAACTGGCAGCTCTGGGACACACACTGGGTGCTGTGGACAGTAACTGGCAGCTCTGGGACACACTGGGTGCTGTGGACAGTAACTGGCAGCTCTGGGACACACTGGGTGCTGTGGACAGTAACTGGCAGCTCTGGGACACACTGGGTGCTGTGGACAGTAACTGGCAGCTCTGGGACACACACTGGGTGCTGTGGACAGTAACTGGCAGCTCTGGGACACACTGGGTGCTGTGGACAGTAACTGGCAGCTCTGGGACACACTGGGTGCTGTGGACAGTAACTGGCAGCTCTGGGACACACACTGGGTGCTGTGGACAGTAACTGGCAGCTCTGGGACACACTGGGTGCTGTGGACAGTAACTGGCAGCTCTGGGGCACACTGGGTGTTGTGGACAGTAACTGGCAGCTCTGGGACACACACTGTGCTGTGGACAGTAACTGGCAGCTCTGGGGCACACTGGGTGCTGTGGACAGTAACTGGCAGCTCTGGGGCACACTGGGTGCTGTGGACAGTAACTGGCAGCTCTGGGACACACTGGGTGCTGTGGACAGTAACTGGCAGCTCTGGGACACACTGGGTGCTGTGGACAGTAACTGGCAGCTCTGGGACACACACTGGGTGCTGTGGACAGTAACTGGCAGCTCTGGGACACACTGGGTGCTGTGGACAGTAACTGGCAGCTCTGGGACACACTGGGTGCTGTGGACAGTAACTGGCAGCTCTGGGACACACTGGGTGCTGTGGACAGTAACTGGCAGCTCTGGGACACACACTGGGTGCTGTGGACAGTAACTGGCAGCTCTGGGACACACTGGGTGCTGTGGACAGTAACTGGCAGCTCTGGGACACACACTGGGTGCTGTGGACAGTAACTGGCAGCTCTGGGACACACTGGGTGCTGTGGACAGTAACTGGCAGCTCTGGGGCACACTGGGTGTTGTGGACAGTAACTGGCAGCTCTGGGACACACACTGGGTGCTGTGGACAGTAACTGGCAGCTCTGGGACACACTGGGTGCTGTGGACAGTAACTGGCAGCTCTGGGACACACTGGGTGCTGTGGACAGTAACTGGCAGCTCTGGGACACACTGGGTGCTGTGGACAGTAACTGGCAGCTCTGGGACACACTGGGTGCTGCGGACAGTAACTGGCAGCTCTGGGACACACTGGGTGCTGTGGACAGTAACTGGCAGCTCTGGGGCACACGGTGCTGTGGACAGTAACTGGCAGCTCTGGGACACACACTGGGTGCTGTGGACAGAAACTGGCAGCTCTGGGACACACACTGGGTGCTGTGGACAGTAACTGGCAGCTCTGGGACACACTGGGTGCTGTGGACAGTAACTGGCAGCTCTGGGGCACACTGGGTGCTGTGGACAGTAACTGGCAGCTCTGGGACACACTGCGTGTTGTGAACAGTAACTGGCAGCTCTGGGACACACTGCGTGTTGTGGACAGTAACTGGCAGCTCTGGGACACACTGGGTGCTGTGGACAGTAACTGGCAGCTCTGGGACACACACTGGGTGCTGTGGACAGTAACTGGCAGCTCTGGGGCACACTGGGTGCTGTGGACAGTAACTGGCAGCTCTGGGACACACTGCGTGTTGTGAACAGTAACTGGCAGCTCTGGGACACACTGGGTGCTGTGGACAGTAACTGGCAGCTCTGGGACACACTGGGTGCTGTGGACAGTAACTGGCAACTCTGGGGCACACTGGGTGCTGTGGACAGTAACTGGCAGCTCTGGGACACACGGTGCTGTGGACAGTAACTGGCAGCTCTGGGACACACACTGGGTGCTGTGGACAGTAACTGGCAGCTCTGGGACACACACTGGGTGCTGTGGACAGTAACTGGCAACTCTGGGACACACCGGGTGCTGTGGACAGTAACTGGCAGCTCTGGGGCACACTGGGTGCTGTGGACAGTAACTGGCAGCTCTGGGACACACTGCGTGTTGTGAACAGTAACTGGCAGCTCTGGGACACACTGCGTGTTGTGGACAGTAACTGGCAGCTCTGGGACACACTGGGTGCTGTGGACAGTAACTGGCAGCTCTGGGACACACACTGGGTGCTGTGGACAGTAACTGGCAGCTCTGGGACACACTGGGTGCTGTGGACAGTAACTGGCAGCTCTGGGGCACACTGGGTGCTGTGGACAGTAACTGGCAGCTGTGGGACACACTGGGTGCTGTGGACAATAACTGGCAGCTCTGGGGCACACTGGGTGCTGTGGACAGTAACTGGCAGCTCTGGGACACACTGCGTGTTGTGAACAGTAACTGGCAGCTCTGGGACACACTGGGTGCTGTGGACAGTAACTGGCAGCTCTGGGACACACACTGGGTGCTGTGGACAGTAACTGGCAGCTCTGGGACACACTGGGTGCTGTGGACAGTAACTGGCAGCTCTGGGACACACTGGGTGCTGTGGACAGTAACTGGCAGCTCTGGGACACACTGGGTGCTGTGGACAGTAACTGGCAGCTCTGGGACACACACTGGGTGCTGTGGACAGTAACTGGCAGCTCTGAGGCACACTGGGTGCTGTGGACAGTAACTGGCAGCTCTGGGACACACTGGGTGCTGTGGACAGTAACTGGCAGCTCTGGGACACACACTGGGTGCTGTGGACAGTAACTGGCAGCTCTGGGACACACTGGGTGCTGTGGACAGTAACTGGCAGCTCTGGGGCACACTGGGTGCTGTGGACAGTAACTGGCAGCTCTGGGACACACACTGGGTGCTGTGGACAGTAACTGGCAGCTCTGGGACACACTGGGTGCTGTGGACAGTAACTGGCAGCTCTGGGACACACTGGGTGCTGTGGACAGTAACTGGCAGCTCTGGGGCACACGGTGCTGTGGACAGTAACTGGCAGCTCTGGGACACACACTGGGTGCTGTGGACAGTAACTGGCAGCTCTGGGACACACTGGGTGCTGTGGACAGTAACTGGCAGCTCTGGGACACACTGGGTGCTGTGGACAGTAACTGGCAGCTCTGGGACACACTGGGTGCTGTGGACAGTAACTGGCAGCTCTGGGACACACACTGGGTGCTGTGGACAGTAACTGGCAGCTCTGAGGCACACTGGGTGCTGTGGACAGTAACTGGCAGCTCTGGGACACACTGGGTGCTGTGGACAGTAACTGGCAGCTCTGGGACACACTGGGTGCTGTGGACAGTAACTGGCAGCTCTGGGGCACACGGTGCTGTGGACAGTAACTGGCAGCTCTGGGACACACACTGGGTGCTGTGGACAGTAACTGGCAGCTCTGGGACACACACTGGGTGCTGTGGACAGTAACTGGCAGCTCTGGGGCACACTGGGTGCTGTGGACAGTAACTGGCAGCTCTGGGACACACTGCGTGTTGTGAACAGTAACTGGCAGCTCTGGGACACACTGCGTGTTGTGGACAGTAACTGGCAGCTCTGGGACACACTGGGTGCTGTGGACAGTAACTGGCAGCTCTGGGACACACACTGGGTGCTGTGGACAGTAACTGGCAGCTCTGGGACACACTGGGTGCTGTGGACAGTAACTGGCAGCTCTGGGGCACACTGGGTGCTGTGGACAGTAACTGGCAGCTGTGGGACACACTGGGTGCTGTGGACAGTAACTGGCAGCTCTGGGGCACACTGGGTGCTGTGGACAGTAACTGGCAGCTCTGGGACACACTGCGTGTTGTGAACAGTAACTGGCAGCTCTGGGACACACTGGGTGCTGTGGACAGTAACTGGCAGCTCTGGGACACACTGGGTGCTGTGGACAGTAACTGGCAACTCTGGGGCACACTGGGTGCTGTGGACAGTAACTGGCAGCTCTGGGACACACGGTGCTGTGGACAGTAACTGGCAGCTCTGGGGCACACACTGGGTGCTGTGGACAGTAACTGGCAGCTCTGGGACACACACTGGGTGCTGTGGACAGTAACTGGCAACTCTGGGACACACTGGGTGCTGTGGACAGTAACTGGCAGCTCTGGGGCACACTGGGCGCTGTGGACAGTAACTGGCAGCTCTGGGACACACTGCGTGTTGTGAACAGTAACTGGCAGCTCTGGGACACACTGCGTGTTGTGGACAGTAACTGGCAGCTCTGGGACACACTGGGTGCTGTGGACAGTAACTGGCAGCTCTGGGACACACACTGGGTGCTGTGGACAGTAACTGGCAGCTCTGGGACACACTGGGTGCTGTGGACAGTAACTGGCAGCTCTGGGGCACACTGGGTGCTGTGGACAGTAACTGGCAGCTGTGGGACACACTGGGTGCTGTGGACAGTAACTGGCAGCTCTGGGGCACACTGGGTGCTGTGGACAGTAACTGGCAGCTCTGGGACACACTGCGTGTTGTGAACAGTAACTGGCAGCTCTGGGACACACTGGGTGCTGTGGACAGTAACTGGCAGCTCTGGGACACACACTGGGTGCTGTGGACAGTAACTGGCAGCTCTGGGACACACTGGGTGCTGTGGACAGTAACTGGCAGCTCTGGGACACACTGGGTGCTTTGGACAGTAACTGGCAGCTCTGGGACACACTGGGTGCTGTGGACAGTAACTGGCAGCTTTGGGACACACACTGGGTGCTGTGGACAGTAACTGGCAGCTCTGAGGCACACTGGGTGCTGTGGACAGTAACTGGCAGCTCTGGGACACACTGGGTGCTGTGGACAGTAACTGGCAGCTCTGGGACACACACTGGGTGCTGTGGACAGTAACTGGCAGCTCTGGGACACACTGGGTGCTGTGGACAGTAACTGGCAGCTCTGGGACACACTGGGTGCTGTGGACAGTAACTGGCAGCTCTGGGGCACACTGGGTGCTGTGGACAGTAACTGGCAGCTCTGGGACACACTGGGTGCTGTGGACAGTAACTGGCAGCTCTGGGACACACTGGGTGCTGTGGACAGTAACTGGTAGCTCTGGGACACACTGGGTGCTGTGGACAGTAACTGGTAGCTCTGGGACACACTGGGTGCTGTGGACAGTAACTGGCAGCTCTGGGACACACTGGGTGCTGTGGACAGTAACTGGCAGGTCAGGGGCACACTGGGTGCTGTGGACAGTAACTGGCAGCTCTGGGACACACTGCGTGTTGTGGACAGTAACTGGCAGCTCTGGGACACACTGGGTGCTGTGGACAGTAACTGGCAGCTCTGGGGCACACTGGGTGCTGTGGACAGTAACTGATAGCTCTGGGACACACTGCGTGTTGTGGACAGTAACTGGCAGCTCTGGGACACACTGGGTGCTGTGGACAGTAACTGGCAGCTCTGGGACACACTGGGTGCTGTGGAGAGTAACTGGCAGCTCTGAGGCACACTGGGTGCTGTGGACAGTAACTGGCAGCTCTGGGACACGCTGGGTGCTGTGGACAGTAACTGGCAGCTCTGGGGCACACTGGGTGCTGTGGACAGTAACTGGCAGCTCTGGGACACACTGCGTGTTGTGGACAGTAACTGGCAGCTCTGGGGCACAATGGGTGCTGTGGACAGTAACTGGCAGCTCTGAGGCACACTGGGTGCTGTGGACAGTAACTGGCAGCTCTGAGGCACACTGGGTGCTGTGGTCAGTAACTGGCAGCTCTGGGACACACTGCGTGTTGTGGACAGTAACTGGCAGCTCTGGGACACACTGGGTGCTGCGGACAGTAACTGGCAGCTCTGGGACACACTGGGTGCTGTGGACAGTAACTGGCAGCTCTGGGGCACACTGTATGCTGTGGACAGTAACTAGCAGCTCTGGGACACACGGTGCTGTGGACAGTAACTGGCAGCTCTGGGACACACACTGGGTGCTGTGGACAGTAACTGGCAGCTCTGGGACACACACTGGGTGCTGTGGACAGTAACTGGCAGCTCTGGGACACACTGGGTGCTGTGGACAGTAACTGGCAGCTCTGGGGCACACTGGGTGCTGTGGACAGTAACTGGCAGCTCTGGGACACACTGCGTGTTGTGAACAGTAACTGGCAGCTCTGGGACACACTGCGTGTTGTGGACAGTAACTGGCAGCTCTGGGACACACTGGGTGCTGTGGACAGTAACTGGCAGCTCTGGGACACACACTGGGTGCTGTGGACAGTAACTGGCAGCTCTGGGACACACTGGGTGCTGTGGACAGTAACTGGCAGCTCTGGGACACACTGGGTGCTGTGGACAGTAACTGGCAGCTCTGGGACACACTGCGTGTTGTGGACAGTAACTGGCATCTCTGGGACACACTGGGTGCTGTGGACAGGAACTGGCAGCTCTGGGACACACACTGGGTGCTGTGGACAGTAACTGGCAGCTCTGGGACACACTGGGTGCTGTGGACAGTAACTGGCAGCTCTGGGACACACACTGGGTGCTGTGGACAGTAACTGGCAGCTCTGGGACACACTGGGTGCTGTGGACAGTAACTGGCAGCTCTGGGACACACTGGGTGCTGTGGACAGTAACTGGCAGCTCTGGGACACACTGGGTGCTGTGGACAGTAACTGGCAGCTCTGGGACACACACTGGGTGCTGTGGACAGTAACTGGCAGCTCTGAGGCACACTGGGTGCTGTGGACAGTAACTGGCAGCTCTGGGACACACTGGGTGCTGTGGACAGTAACTGGCAGCTCTGGGACACACTGGGTGCTGTGGGCAGTAACTGGTAGCTCTGGGACACACTGGGTGCTGTGGACAGTAACTGGCAGCTCTGGGACACACTGCGTGTTGTGGACAGTAACTGGCAGCTCTGGGACACACACTGGGTGCTGTGGACAGTAACTGGCAGCTCTGGGACACACTGCGTGCTGTGGACAGTAACTGGTAGCTCTGGGACACACTGGGTGCTGTGGACAGTAACTGGCAGCTCTGGGACACACTGGGTGCTGTGGACAGTAACTGGCAGCTCTGGGACACACTGTGCTGTGGACAGTAACTGGCAGCTCTGGGACACACTGCGTGTTGTGGACAGTAACTGGCAGCTCTGGGACACACTGCGTGTTGTGGACAGTAACTGGCAGCTCTGGGACACACTGGGTGCTGTGGACAGTAACTGGCAGCTCTGGGACACACACTGGGTGCTGTGGACAGTAACTGGCAGCTCTGGGACACACTGCGTGTTGTGGACAGTAACTGGCAGCTCTGGGACACACACTGCATGCTGTGGACAGTAACTGGCAGCTCTGGGACACACTGGGTGCTGTGGACAGTAACTGGCAGCTCTGGGACACACTGGGTGCTGTGGACAGTAACTGGCAGCTCTGGGACACACTGGGTGCTGTGGACAGTAACTGGCAGCTCTGGGACACACTGTGCTGTGGACAGTAACTGGCAGCTCTGGGACACACACTGGGTGCTGTGGACAGTAACTGGCAGCTCTGGGACACACTGCGTGTTGTGGACAGTAACTGGCAGCTCTGAGGCACACTGGGTGCTGTGGCCAGTAACTGGCAGCTCTGGGACACACTGGGTGCTGTGGACAGTAACTGGCAGCTCTGGGACACACACTGCGTGCTGTGGACAGTAACTGGCAGCTCTGGGACACACTGGGTGCTGTGGACAGTAACTGGCAGCTCTGGGACACACTGGGTGCTGTGGACAGTAACTGGCAGCTCTGGGACACACTGTGCTGTGGACAGTAACTGATAGCTCTGGGACACACTGCGTGTTGTGGACAGTAACTGGCAGCTCTGAGGCACACTGGGTGCTGTGGACAGTAACTGGCAGCTCTGGGACACACTGGGTGCTGTGGACAGTAACTGGTAGCTCTGGGACACACTGCGTGTTGTGGACAGCAACTGGCAGCTCTGGGACACACTCCGTGTTGTGGACAGTAACTGGCAGCTCTGGGACACACTGGGTGCTGTGGACAGTAACTGGCAGCTCTGGGGCACACTGGGTGCTGTGGACAGTAACTGGCAGCTCTGGGACACACTGGGTGCTGTGGACAGTAACTGGCAGCTCTGGGACACACTGGGTGCTGTGGACAGTAACTGGCAGCTCTGGGGCACACGGTGCTGTGGACAGTAACTGGCAGCTCTGGGGCACACTGGGTGCTGTGGACAGTAACTGGCAGCTCTGGGACACACACTGGGTGCTGTGGACAGTAACTGGCAGCTCTGGGACACACTGGGTGCTGTGGACAGTAACTGGCAGCTCTGGGACACACACTGGGTGCTGTGGACAGTAACTGGCAGCTCTGGGGCACACTGCGTGTTGTGGACAGTAACTGATAGCTCTGGGGCACACTGTGCTGTGGACAGTAACTGGCAGCTCTGGGACACACTGCGTGCTGTGGACAGTAACTGGCAGCTCTGGGACACACTGGGTGCTGTGGACAGTAACTGGCAGCTCTGGGACACACTGCGTGCTGTGGACAGTAACTGGCAGCTCTGGGGCACACTGGGTGCTGTGGACAGTAACTGGCAGCTCTGGGACACACTGCGTGTTGTGGACAGTAACTGGCAGCTCTGAGGCACACTGGGTGCTGTGGACAGTAACTGGCAGCTCTGGGACACACTGCGTGTTGTGGACAGTAACTGGCAGCTCTGGGACACACTGGGTGCTGTGGACAGTAACTGGCAGCTCTGGGACACACTGGGTGCTGTGGACAGTAACTGGCAGCTCTGGGACACACTGGGTGCTGTGGACAGTAACTGGCAGCTCTGGGACACACTGGGTGTTGTGGACAGTAACTGGCAGCTCTGGGACACACTGGGTGCTGTGGACAGTAACTGGCAGCTCTGGGGCACACTGGGTGCTGTGGACAGTAACTGATAGCTCTGGGACACACTGGGTGCTGTGGACAGTAACTGGCAGCTCTGGGGCACACGGTGCTGTGGACAGTAACTGGCAGCTCTGGGACACACTGGGTGCTGTGGACAGTAACTGGCAGCTCTGGGACACACACTGGGTGCTGTGGACAGTAACTGGCAGCTCTGGGACACACTGCGTGCTGTGGACAGTAACTGGCAGCTCTGAGGCACACTGCGTGTTGTGGACAGTAACTGGCAGCTCTGGGACACACTGCGTGCTGTGGACAGTAACTGGCAGCTCTGGGACACACTGCGTGTTGTGGACAGTAACTGGCAGCTCTGGGACACACTGGGTGCTGTGGACAGTAACTGGCAGCTCTGGGACACACTGGGTGCTGTGGACAGTAACTGGCAGCTCTGGGACACACTGGGTGCTGTGGACAGTAACTGGCAGCTCTGGGACACACTGGGTGCTGTGGACAGTAACTGGCAGCTCTGGGACACACTGCGTGTTGTGGACAGTAACTGGCAGCTCTGGGACACACTGGGTGCTGTGGACAGTAACTGGCAGCTCTGGGACACACTGGGTGCTGTGGACAGTAACTGGCAGCTCTGGGACACACTGGGTGCTGTGGACAGTAACTGGCAGCTCTGGGACACACTGCGTGTTGTGGACAGTAACTGGCAGCTCTGGGACACACACTGGGTGTTGTGGACAGTAACTGGCAGCTCTGGGACACACTGGGTGCTGTGGACAGTAACTGGCAGCTCTGGGATACACACTGGGTGCTGTGGACAGTAACTGGCAGCTCTGGGACACACTGGGTGCTGTGGCCAGTAACTGGCAGCTCTGAGGCACACTGGGTGCTGTGGACAGTAACTGGCAGCTCTGGGACACACACTGGGTGCTGTGGACAGTAACTGGCAGCTCTGGGACACACTGGGTGCTGTGGACAGTAACTGGCAGCTCTGGGACACACTGGGTGCTGTGGACAGTAACTGGCAGCTCTGGGACACACTGGGTGCTGTGGACAGTAACTGGCAGCTCTGGGACACACACTGGGTGCTGTGGACAGTAACTGGCAGCTCTGAGGCACACTGGGTGCTGTGGACAGTAACTGGCAGCTCTGGGACACACTGGGTGCTGTGGACAGTAACTGGCAGCTCTGGGACACACACTGGGTGCTGTGGACAGTAACTGGCAGCTCTGGGACACACTGGGTGCTGTGGACAGTAACTGGCAGCTCTGGGGCACACTGGGTGCTGTGGACAGTAACTGGCAGCTCTGGGACACACACTGGGTGCTGTGGACAGTAACTGGCAGCTCTGGGACACACTGGGTGCTGTGGACAGTAACTGGCAGCTCTGGGACACACTGGGTGCTGTGGACAGTAACTGGCAGCTCTGGGGCACACGGTGCTGTGGACAGTAACTGGCAGCTCTGGGACACACACTGGGTGCTGTGGACAGTAACTGGCAGCTCTGGGACACACTGGGTGCTGTGGACAGTAACTGGCAGCTCTGGGACACACTGGGTGCTGTGGACAGTAACTGGCAGCTCTGGGACACACTGGGTGCTGTGGACAGTAACTGGCAGCTCTGGGACACACACTGGGTGCTGTGGACAGTAACTGGCAGCTCTGAGGCACACTGGGTGCTGTGGACAGTAACTGGCAGCTCTGGGACACACTGGGTGCTGTGGACAGTAACTGGCAGCTCTGGGACACACTGGGTGCTGTGGACAGTAACTGGCAGCTCTGGGGCACACGGTGCTGTGGACAGTAACTGGCAGCTCTGGGACACACACTGGGTGCTGTGGACAGTAACTGGCAGCTCTGGGACACACACTGGGTGCTGTGGACAGTAACTGGCAGCTCTGGGACACACTGGGTGCTGTGGACAGTAACTGGCAGCTCTGGGGCACACTGGGTGCTGTGGACAGTAACTGGCAGCTCTGGGACACACTGCGTGTTGTGAACAGTAACTGGCAGCTCTGGGACACACTGCGTGTTGTGGACAGTAACTGGCAGCTCTGGGACACACTGGGTGCTGTGGACAGTAACTGGCAGCTCTGGGACACACACTGGGTGCTGTGGACAGTAACTGGCAGCTCTGGGACACACTGGGTGCTGTGGACAGTAACTGGCAGCTCTGGGGCACACTGGGTGCTGTGGACAGTAACTGGCAGCTGTGGGACACACTGGGTGCTGTGGACAGTAACTGGCAGCTCTGGGGCACACTGGGTGCTGTGGACAGTAACTGGCAGCTCTGGGACACACTGCGTGTTGTGAACAGTAACTGGCAGCTCTGGGACACACTGGGTGCTGTGGACAGTAACTGGCAGCTCTGGGACACACTGGGTGCTGTGGACAGTAACTGGCAACTCTGGGGCACACTGGGTGCTGTGGACAGTAACTGGCAGCTCTGGGACACACGGTGCTGTGGACAGTAACTGGCAGCTCTGGGACACACACTGGGTGCTGTGGACAGTAACTGGCAGCTCTGGGACACACACTGGGTGCTGTGGACAGTAACTGGCAACTCTGGGACACACTGGGTGCTGTGGACAGTAACTGGCAGCTCTGGGGCACACTGGGCGCTGTGGACAGTAACTGGCAGCTCTGGGACACACTGCGTGTTGTGAACAGTAACTGGCAGCTCTGGGACACACTGCGTGTTGTGGACAGTAACTGGCAGCTCTGGGACACACTGGGTGCTGTGGACAGTAACTGGCAGCTCTGGGACACACACTGGGTGCTGTGGACAGTAACTGGCAGCTCTGGGACACACTGGGTGCTGTGGACAGTAACTGGCAGCTCTGGGGCACACTGGGTGCTGTGGACAGTAACTGGCAGCTGTGGGACACACTGGGTGCTGTGGACAGTAACTGGCAGCTCTGGGGCACACTGGGTGCTGTGGACAGTAACTGGCAGCTCTGGGACACACTGCGTGTTGTGAACAGTAACTGGCAGCTCTGGGACACACTGGGTGCTGTGGACAGTAACTGGCAGCTCTGGGACACACACTGGGTGCTGTGGACAGTAACTGGCAGCTCTGGGACACACTGGGTGCTGTGGACAGTAACTGGCAGCTCTGGGACACACTGGGTGCTGTGGACAGTAACTGGCAGCTCTGGGACACACTGGGTGCTGTGGACAGTAACTGGCAGCTTTGGGACACACACTGGGTGCTGTGGACAGTAACTGGCAGCTCTGAGGCACACTGGGTGCTGTGGACAGTAACTGGCAGCTCTGGGACACACTGGGTGCTGTGGACAGTAACTGGCAGCTCTGGGACACACACTGGGTGCTGTGGACAGTAACTGGCAGCTCTGGGACACACTGGGTGCTGTGGACAGTAACTGGCAGCTCTGGGACACACTGGGTGCTGTGGACAGTAACTGGCAGCTCTGGGGCACACTGGGTGCTGTGGACAGTAACTGGCAGCTCTGGGACACACTGGGTGCTGTGGACAGTAACTGGCAGCTCTGGGACACACTGGGTGCTGTGGACAGTAACTGGTAGCTCTGGGACACACTGGGTGCTGTGGACAGTAACTGGTAGCTCTGGGACACACTGGGTGCTGTGGACAGTAACTGGCAGCTCTGGGACACACTGGGTGCTGTGGACAGTAACTGGCAGGTCAGGGGCACACTGGGTGCTGTGGACAGTAACTGGCAGCTCTGGGACACACTGCGTGTTGTGGACAGTAACTGGCAGCTCTGGGACACACTGGGTGCTGTGGACAGTAACTGGCAGCTCTGGGGCACACTGGGTGCTGTGGACAGTAACTGATAGCTCTGGGACACACTGCGTGTTGTGGACAGTAACTGGCAGCTCTGGGACACACTGGGTGCTGTGGACAGTAACTGGCAGCTCTGGGACACACTGGGTGCTGTGGAGAGTAACTGGCAGCTCTGAGGCACACTGGGTGCTGTGGACAGTAACTGGCAGCTCTGGGACACGCTGGGTGCTGTGGACAGTAACTGGCAGCTCTGGGGCACACTGGGTGCTGTGGACAGTAACTGGCAGCTCTGGGACACACTGCGTGTTGTGGACAGTAACTGGCAGCTCTGGGGCACAATGGGTGCTGTGGACAGTAACTGGCAGCTCTGAGGCACACTGGGTGCTGTGGACAGTAACTGGCAGCTCTGAGGCACACTGGGTGCTGTGGTCAGTAACTGGCAGCTCTGGGACACACTGCGTGTTGTGGACAGTAACTGGCAGCTCTGGGACACACTGGGTGCTGCGGACAGTAACTGGCAGCTCTGGGACACACTGGGTGCTGTGGACAGTAACTGGCAGCTCTGGGGCACACTGTATGCTGTGGACAGTAACTAGCAGCTCTGGGACACACGGTGCTGTGGACAGTAACTGGCAGCTCTGGGACACACACTGGGTGCTGTGGACAGTAACTGGCAGCTCTGGGACACACACTGGGTGCTGTGGACAGTAACTGGCAGCTCTGGGACACACTGGGTGCTGTGGACAGTAACTGGCAGCTCTGGGGCACACTGGGTGCTGTGGACAGTAACTGGCAGCTCTGGGACACACTGCGTGTTGTGAACAGTAACTGGCAGCTCTGGGACACACTGCGTGTTGTGGACAGTAACTGGCAGCTCTGGGACACACTGGGTGCTGTGGACAGTAACTGGCAGCTCTGGGACACACACTGGGTGCTGTGGACAGTAACTGGCAGCTCTGGGACACACTGGGTGCTGTGGACAGTAACTGGCAGCTCTGGGACACACTGGGTGCTGTGGACAGTAACTGGCAGCTCTGGGACACACTGCGTGTTGTGGACAGTAACTGGCATCTCTGGGACACACTGGGTGCTGTGGACAGGAACTGGCAGCTCTGGGACACACACTGGGTGCTGTGGACAGTAACTGGCAGCTCTGGGACACACTGGGTGCTGTGGACAGTAACTGGCAGCTCTGGGACACACACTGGGTGCTGTGGACAGTAACTGGCAGCTCTGGGACACACTGGGTGCTGTGGACAGTAACTGGCAGCTCTGGGACACACTGGGTGCTGTGGACAGTAACTGGCAGCTCTGGGACACACTGGGTGCTGTGGACAGTAACTGGCAGCTCTGGGACACACACTGGGTGCTGTGGACAGTAACTGGCAGCTCTGAGGCACACTGGGTGCTGTGGACAGTAACTGGCAGCTCTGGGACACACTGGGTGCTGTGGACAGTAACTGGCAGCTCTGGGACACACTGGGTGCTGTGGGCAGTAACTGGTAGCTCTGGGACACACTGGGTGCTGTGGACAGTAACTGGCAGCTCTGGGACACACTGCGTGTTGTGGACAGTAACTGGCAGCTCTGGGACACACACTGGGTGCTGTGGACAGTAACTGGCAGCTCTGGGACACACTGCGTGCTGTGGACAGTAACTGGTAGCTCTGGGACACACTGGGTGCTGTGGACAGTAACTGGCAGCTCTGGGACACACTGGGTGCTGTGGACAGTAACTGGCAGCTCTGGGACACACTGTGCTGTGGACAGTAACTGGCAGCTCTGGGACACACTGCGTGTTGTGGACAGTAACTGGCAGCTCTGGGACACACTGCGTGTTGTGGACAGTAACTGGCAGCTCTGGGACACACTGGGTGCTGTGGACAGTAACTGGCAGCTCTGGGACACACACTGGGTGCTGTGGACAGTAACTGGCAGCTCTGGGACACACTGCGTGTTGTGGACAGTAACTGGCAGCTCTGGGACACACACTGCATGCTGTGGACAGTAACTGGCAGCTCTGGGACACACTGGGTGCTGTGGACAGTAACTGGCAGCTCTGGGACACACTGGGTGCTGTGGACAGTAACTGGCAGCTCTGGGACACACTGGGTGCTGTGGACAGTAACTGGCAGCTCTGGGACACACTGTGCTGTGGACAGTAACTGGCAGCTCTGGGACACACACTGGGTGCTGTGGACAGTAACTGGCAGCTCTGGGACACACTGCGTGTTGTGGACAGTAACTGGCAGCTCTGAGGCACACTGGGTGCTGTGGCCAGTAACTGGCAGCTCTGGGACACACTGGGTGCTGTGGACAGTAACTGGCAGCTCTGGGACACACACTGCGTGCTGTGGACAGTAACTGGCAGCTCTGGGACACACTGGGTGCTGTGGACAGTAACTGGCAGCTCTGGGACACACTGGGTGCTGTGGACAGTAACTGGCAGCTCTGGGACACACTGTGCTGTGGACAGTAACTGATAGCTCTGGGACACACTGCGTGTTGTGGACAGTAACTGGCAGCTCTGAGGCACACTGGGTGCTGTGGACAGTAACTGGCAGCTCTGGGACACACTGGGTGCTGTGGACAGTAACTGGTAGCTCTGGGACACACTGCGTGTTGTGGACAGTAACTGGCAGCTCTGGGACACACTCCGTGTTGTGGACAGTAACTGGCAGCTCTGGGACACACTGGGTGCTGTGGACAGTAACTGGCAGCTCTGGGACACACTGGGTGCTGTGGACAGTAACTGGCAGCTCTGGGACACACTGGGTGCTGTGGACAGTAACTGGCAGCTCTGGGACACACTGGGTGCTGTGGACAGTAACTGGCAGCTCTGGGGCACACGGTGCTGTGGACAGTAACTGGCAGCTCTGGGGCACACTGGGTGCTGTGGACAGTAACTGGCAGCTCTGGGACACACACTGGGTGCTGTGGACAGTAACTGGCAGCTCTGGGACACACTGGGTGCTGTGGACAGTAACTGGCAGCTCTGGGACACACACTGGGTGCTGTGGACAGTAACTGGCAGCTCTGGGGCACACTGCGTGTTGTGGACAGTAACTGATAGCTCTGGGGCACACTGTGCTGTGGACAGTAACTGGCAGCTCTGGGACACACTGCGTGCTGTGGACAGTAACTGGCAGCTCTGGGACACACTGGGTGCTGTGGACAGTAACTGGCAGCTCTGGGACACACTGCGTGCTGTGGACAGTAACTGGCAGCTCTGGGGCACACTGGGTGCTGTGGACAGTAACTGGCAGCTCTGGGACACACTGCGTGTTGTGGACAGTAACTGGCAGCTCTGAGGCACACTGGGTGCTGTGGACAGTAACTGGCAGCTCTGGGACACACTGCGTGTTGTGGACAGTAACTGGCAGCTCTGGGACACACTGGGTGCTGTGGACAGTAACTGGCAGCTCTGGGACACACTGGGTGCTGTGGACAGTAACTGGCAGCTCTGGGACACACTGGGTGCTGTGGACAGTAACTGGCAGCTCTGGGACACACTGCGTGTTGTGGACAGTAACTGGCAGCTCTGGGACACACTGGGTGCTGTGGACAGTAACTGGCAGCTCTGGGGCACACTGGGTGCTGTGGACAGTAACTGATAGCTCTGGGACACACTGGGTGCTGTGGACAGTAACTGGCAGCTCTGGGGCACACGGTGCTGTGGACAGTAACTGGCAGCTCTGGGACACACTGGGTGCTGTGGACAGTAACTGGCAGCTCTGGGACACACACTGGGTGCTGTGGACAGTAACTGGCAGCTCTGGGACACACTGCGTGCTGTGGACAGTAACTGGCAGCTCTGAGGCACACTGCGTGTTGTGGACAGTAACTGGCAGCTCTGGGACACACTGCGTGCTGTGGACAGTAACTGGCAGCTCTGGGACACACTGCGTGTTGTGGACAGTAACTGGCAGCTCTGGGACACACTGGGTGCTGTGGACAGTAACTGGCAGCTCTGGGACACACTGGGTGCTGTGGACAGTAACTGGCAGCTCTGGGACACACTGGGTGCTGTGGACAGTAACTGGCAGCTCTGGGACACACTGGGTGCTGTGGACAGTAACTGGCAGCTCTGGGACACACTGCGTGTTGTGGACAGTAACTGGCAGCTCTGGGACACACTGGGTGCTGTGGACAGTAACTGGCAGCTCTGGGACACACTGGGTGCTGTGGACAGTAACTGGCAGCTCTGGGACACACTGGGTGCTGTGGACAGTAACTGGCAGCTCTGGGACACACTGCGTGTTGTGGACAGTAACTGGCAGCTCTGGGACACACACTGGGTGTTGTGGACAGTAACTGGCAGCTCTGGGACACACTGGGTGCTGTGGACAGTAACTGGCAGCTCTGGGATACACACTGGGTGCTGTGGACAGTAACTGGCAGCTCTGGGACACACTGGGTGCTGTGGCCAGTAACTGGCAGCTCTGAGGCACACTGGGTGCTGTGGACAGTAACTGGCAGCTCTGGGACACACTGGGTGCTGTGGACAGTAACTGGCAGCTCTGGGACACACCGGGTGCTGTGGACAGTAACTGGCAGCTCTGGGACACACTGCGTGTTGTGGACAGTAACTGGTAGCTCTGGGACACACTGGGTGCTGTGGACAGTAACTGGCAGCTCTGGGACACACTGCGTGTTTTGGACAGTAACTGGCAGCTCTGGGGCACACGGTGCTGTGGACAGTAACTGGCAGCTCTGGGACACACTGGGTGCTGTGGACAGTAACTGGCAGCTCTGGGACACACTGGGTGCTGTGGACAGTAACTGGCAGCTCTGGGACACACTGGGTGCTGTGGACAGTAACTGGCAGCTCTGAGGCACACTGCGTGTTGTGGACAGTAACTGGCAGCTCTGGGACACACTGGGTGTTGTGGACAGTAACTGGCAGCTCTGGGACACACACTGGGTGCTGTGGACAGTAACTGGCAGCTCTGGGACACACTGGGTGCTGTGGACAGTAACTGGCAGCTCTGGGACACACACTGGGTGCTGTGGACAGTAACTGGCAGCTCTGGGGCACACTGGGTGCTGTGGACAGTAACTGGCAGCTCTGGGACACACTGGGTGCTGTGGACAGTAACTGGCAGCTCTGGGACACACTGGGTGCTGTGGACAGTAACTGGCAGCTCTGGGACACACTGGGTGCTGTGGACAGTAACTGGCAGCTCTGGGACACACTGGGTGCTGTGGACAGTAACTGGCAGCTCTGGGGGACACTGGGTGCTGTGGACAGTAACTGGCAGCTCTGGGACACACTGGGTGCTGTGGACAGTAACTGGCAGCTCTGGGACACACTGGGTGCTGTGGACAGTAACTGGCAGCTCTGGGGCACACTGGGTGCTGTGGACAGTAACTGGCAGCTCTGGGACACACTGGGTGCTGTGGACAGTAACTGGCAGCTCTGGGGCACACTGGGTGCTGTGGACAGTAACTGGCAGCTCTGGGACACACTGCGTGCTGTGGACAGTAACTGGCAGCTCTGGGACACACTGGGTGCTGTGGACAGTAACTGGCAGCTCTGGGACACACTGGGTGCTGTGGACAGTAACTGGCAGCTCTGGGGCACACGGTGCTGTGGACAGTAACTGGCAGCTCTGGGACACACTGCGTGTTGTGGACAGTAACTGGCAGCTCTGGGACACACTGGGTGCTGTGGACAGTAACTGGCAGCTCTGGGACACACTGTGCTGTGGACAGTAACTGATAGCTCTGGGACACACTGGGTGCTGTGGACAGTAACTGGCAGCTCTGAGGCACACTGGGTGCTGTGGACAGTAACTGGCAGCTCTAGGACACACTGGGTGCTGTGGACAGTAACTGGCAGCTCTGGGACACACTGCGTGTTGTGGACAGTAACTGGCAGCTCTGGGACACACTGGGTGCTGTGGACAGTAACTGGCAGCTCTGAGGCACACTGGGTGCTGTGGACAGTAACTGGCAGCTCTGGGACACACTGCGTGTTGTGGACAGTAACTGGCAGCTCTGGGACACACTGGGTGCTGCGGACAGTAACTGGCAGCTCTGGGGCACACTGGGTGCTGTGGACAGTAACTGGCAGCTCTGGGGCACACTGGATGCTGTGGACAGTAACTGGCAGCTCTGGGGCACACTGGGTGCTGTGGACAGTAACTGGCAGCTCTGGGGCACACTGGGTGCTGTGGACAGTAACTGGCAGCTCTGGGACACACTGGGTGTTGTGAACAGTAACTGGCAGCTCTGGGGCACACTGGGTGCTGCGGACAGTAACTGGCAGCTCTGGGACACACTGGGTGCTATGGACAGTAACTGGCAGCTCTGGGACACACTGTGCTGTGGACAGTAACTGATAGCTCTGGGACACACTGCGTGTTGTGGACAGTAACTGGCAGCTCTGAGGCACACTGGGTGCTGTGGACAGTAACTGGCAGCTCTGGGACACACTGGGTGCTGTGGACAGTAACTGGCAGCTCTGGGACACACTGCGTGTTGTGGACAGTAACTGGCAGCTCTGGGACACACTGCGTGTTGTGGACAGTAACTGGCAGCTCTGGGACACACTGGGTGCTGTGGACAGTAACTGGCAGCTCTGGGACACACTGGGTGCTGTGGACAGTAACTGGCAGCTCTGGGACACACTGGGTTCTGTGGACAGTAACTGGCAGCTCTGGGACACACTGGGTGCTGTGGACAGTAACTGGCAGCTCTGGGGCACACGGTGCTGTGGACGGTAACTGGCAGCTCTGGGGCACACTGGGTGCTGTGGACAGTAACTGGCAGCTCTGGGACACACACTGGGTGCTGTGGACAGTAACTGGCAGCTCTGGGACACACTGGGTGCTGTGGACAGTAACTGGCAGCTCTGGGACACACACTGGGTGCTGTGGACAGTAACTGGCAGCTCTGGGGCACACTGCGTGTTGTGGACAGTAACTGATAGCTCTGGGGCACACTGTGCTGTGGACAGTAACTGGCAGCTCTGGGACACACTGCGTGCTGTGGACAGTAACTGGCAGCTCTGGGACACACTGGGTGCTGTGGACAGTAACTGGCAGCTCTGGGACACACTGCGTGTTGTGGACAGTAACTGGCAGCTCTGGGACACACTGGGTGCTGTGGACAGTAACTGGCAGCTCTGGGACACACTGGGTGCTGTGGACAGTAACTGGCAGCTCTGGGACACACTGCGTGTTGTGGACAGTAACTGGCAGCTCTGGGACACACACTGGGTGTTGTGGACAGTAACTGGCAGCTCTGGGACACACTGGGTGCTGTGGACAGTAACTGGCAGCTCTGGGACACACTGGGTGCTGTGGACAGTAACTGGCAGCTCTGGGACATACTGGGTGCTGTGGCCAGTAACTGGCAGCTCTGAGGCACACTGGGTGCTGTGGACAGTAACTGGCAGCTCTGGGACACACTGGGTGCTGTGGACAGTAACTGGCAGCTCTGGGACACACTGCGTGTTGTGGACAGTAACTGGTAGCTCTGGGACACACTGGGTGCTGTGGACAGTAACTGGCAGCTCTGGGACACACTGCGTGTTGTGGACAGTAACTGGCAGCTCTGGGGCACACGGTGCTGTGGACAGTAACTGGCAGCTCTGGGACACACTGGGTGCTGTGGACAGTAACTGGCAGCTCTGGGACACACTGGGTGCTGTGGACAGTAACTGGCAGCTCTGGGACACACTGGGTGCTGTGGACAGTAACTGGCAGCTCTGAGGCACACTGCGTGTTGTGGACAGTAACTGGCAGCTCTGGGACACACTGGGTGTTGTGGACAGTAACTGGCAGCTCTGGGACACACTGCGTGCTGTGGACAGTAACTGGCAGCTCTGGGACACACTGCGTGTTGTGAACAGTAACTGGCAGCTCTGGGACACACTGGGTGCTGTGGACAGTAACTGGCAGCTCTGGGACACACTGGGTGCTGTGGACAGTAACTGGCAGCTCTGGGACACACTGGGTGCTGTGGACAGTAACTGGCAGCTCTGGGACACACTGCGTGCTGTGGACAGTAACTGGCAGCTCTGGGACACCCTGCGTGCTGTGGACAGTAACTGGCAGCTCTGGGACACACTGCGTGCTGTGGACAGTAACTGGCAGCTCTGGGACACACACTGGGTGCTGTGGACAGTAACTGGCAGCTCTGGGACACACTGGGTGCTGTGGACAGTAACTGGCAGCTCTGGGACACACACTGGGTGCTGTGGACAGTAACTGGCAGCTCTGGGGCACACTGGGTGCTGTGGACAGTAACTGGCAGCTCTGGGACACACTGGGTGCTGTGGACAGTAACTGGCAGCTCTGGGACACACTGGGTGCTGTGGACAGTAACTGGCAGCTCTGGGACACACTGGGTGCTGTGGACAGTAACTGGCAGCTCTGGGATACACACTGGGTGCTGTGGACAGTAACTGGCAGCTCTGGGATACACACTGGGTGCTGTGGACAGTAACTGGCAGCTCTGGGATACACACTGGGTGCTGTGGACAGTAACTGGCAGCTCTGGGATACACACTGGGTGCTGTGGACAGTAACTGGCAGCTCTGGGGCACACTGGGTGCTGTGGACAGTAACTGGCAGCTCTGGGACACACTGCGTGTTGTGGACAGTAACTGGCAGCTCTGAGGCACACTGGGTGCTGTGGACAGTCACTGGCAGCTCTGGGACACACTGGGCGCTGTGGACAGTAACTGGCAGCCCTGGGACACACACTGGGTGCTGTGGACAGTAACTGGCAGCTCTGGGACACACTGGGTGCTGTGGACAGTAACTGGCAGCTCTGGGACACACTGGGTGCTGTGGACAGTAACTGGCAGCTCTGGGACACACTGGGTGCTGTGGACAGTAACTGGCAGCTCTGGGACACACTGGGTGCTGTGGACAGTAACTGGCAGCTCTGGGGCACACTGGGTGCTGTGGACAGTAACTGGCAGCTCTGGGACACACTGGGTGCTGTGGACAGTAACTGGCAGCTCTGGGGCACACTGGGTGCTGTGGACAGTAACTGGCAGCTCTAGGACACACTGCGTGCTGTGGACAGTAGCTGGCAGCTCTGGGACACACTGGGTGCTGTGGACAGTAACTGGCAGCTCTGGGACACACTGGGTGCTGTGGACAGTAACTGGCAGCTCTGGGACACACTGCGTGTTGTGGACAGTAACTGGCAGCTCTGGGACACACTGGGTGCTGTGGACAGTAACTGGCAGCTCTGAGGCACACTGGGTGCTGTGGACAGTAACTGGCAGCTCTGGGACACACTGCGTGTTGTGGACAGTAACTGGCAGCTCTGGGACACACTGGGTGCTGCGGACAGTAACTGGCAGCTCTGGGGCACACTGGGTGCTGCGGACAGTAACTGGCAGCTCTGGGGCACACTGGGTGCTGTGGACAGTAACTGGCAGCTCTGGGGCACACTGGATGCTGTGGACAGTAACTGGCAGCTCTGGGGCACACTGGGTGCTGTGGACAGTAACTGGCAGCTCTGGGGCACACTGGGTGCTGTGGACAGTAACTGGCAGCTCTGGGACACACTGGGTGTTGTGAACAGTAACTGGCAGCTCTGGGGCACACTGGGTGCTGCGGACAGTAACTGGCAGCTCTGGGACACACTGGGTGCTGTGGACAGTAACTGGCAGCTCTGGGACACACTGGGTGCTGCGGACAGTAACTGGCAGCTCTGGGACACACACTGGGTGCTGTGGACAGTAACTGGCAGCTCTGGGACACACTGCGTGCTGTGGACAGTAACTGGCAGCTCTGGGACACACTGCGTGTTGTGGACAGTAAGTGGCAGCTCTGGGACACACTGGGTGCTGTGGACAGTAACTGGCAGCTCTGGGATACACACTGGGTGCTGTGGACAGTAACTGGCAGCTCTGGGATACACACTGGGTGCTGTGGACAGTAACTGGCAGCTCTGGGATACACACTGGGTGCTGTGGACAGTAACTGGCAGCTCTGGGGCACACTGGGTGCTGTGGACAGTAACTGGCAGCTCTGGGACACACTGCGTGTTGTGGACAGTAACTGGCAGCTCTGAGGCACACTGGGTGCTGTGGACAGTCACTGGCAGCTCTGGGACACACTGGGCGCTGTGGACAGTAACTGGCAGCCCTGGGACACACACTGGGTGCTGTGGACAGTAACTGGCAGCTCTGGGACACACTGGGTGCTGTGGACAGTAACTGGCAGCTCTGGGACACACTGGGTGCTGTGGACAGTAACTGGCAGCTCTGGGACACACTGGGTGCTGTGGACAGTAACTGGCAGCTCTGGGACACACTGGGTGCTGTGGACAGTAACTGGCAGCTCTGGGGCACACTGGGTGCTGTGGACAGTAACTGGCAGCTCTGGGACACACTGGGTGCTGTGGACAGTAACTGGCAGCTCTGGGGCACACTGGGTGCTGTGGACAGTAACTGGCAGCTCTGGGACACACTGCGTGCTGTGGACAGTAGCTGGCAGCTCTGGGACACACTGGGTGCTGTGGACAGTAACTGGCAGCTCTGGGACACACTGGGTGCTGTGGACAGTAACTGGCAGCTCTGGGACACACTGCGTGTTGTGGACAGTAACTGGCAGCTCTGGGACACACTGGGTGCTGTGGACAGTAACTGGCAGCTCTGAGGCACACTGGGTGCTGTGGACAGTAACTGGCAGCTCTGGGACACACTGCGTGTTGTGGACAGTAACTGGCAGCTCTGGGACACACTGGGTGCTGCGGACAGTAACTGGCAGCTCTGGGGCACACTGGGTGCTGTGGACAGTAACTGGCAGCTCTGGGGCACACTGGATGCTGTGGACAGTAACTGGCAGCTCTGGGGCACACTGGGTGCTGTGGACAGTAACTGGCAGCTCTGGGGCACACTGGGTGCTGTGGACAGTAACTGGCAGCTCTGGGACACACTGGGTGTTGTGAACAGTAACTGGCAGCTCTGGGGCACACTGGGTGCTGCGGACAGTAACTGGCAGCTCTGGGACACACTGGGTGCTGTGGACAGTAACTGGCAGCTCTGGGACACACTGGGTGCTGCGGACAGTAACTGGCAGCTCTGGGACACACACTGGGTGCTGTGGACAGTAACTGGCAGCTCTGGGACACACTGCGTGCTGTGGACAGTAACTGGCAGCTCTGGGACACACTGCGTGTTGTGGACAGTAACTGGCAGCTCTGTGGCACACTGGGTGCTGTGGACAGTAACTGGCAGCTCTGGGACACACACTGCGTGTTGTGGACAGTAACTGGTAGCTCTGGGACACACTGCGTGCTGTGGACAGTAACTGGTAGCTCTGGGACACACTGGGTGCTGTGGACAGTAACTGGCAGCTCTGGGACACACACTGCGTGTTGTGGACAGTAACTGGCAGCTCTGGGACACACTGCGTGCTGTGGACAGTAACTGGCAGCTCTGGGACACACTGCGTGTTGTGGGCAGTAACTGGCAGCTCTGGGACACACACTGCGTGTTGTGGACAGTAACTGGCAGCTCTGGGACACACACTGCGTGTTGTGGACAGTAACTGGCAGCTCTGGGGCACACTGGGTGCTGTGGACAGTAACTGGCAGCTCTGGGACACACTGCGTGTTGTGGACAGTAACTGGCAGCTCTGTGGCACACTGGGTGTTGTGGATAATAATCACTTGTTGTCACAAGTAGGCTTCAATGAAGTTACTGTGAAAAGCCTCGTCGCTGCATTCTGCGCCTGTTCGGGGAGGCCGGTACGGGAATTGAACCCAGGCTGCTGGCCTTGTGCATTACAAGCCAGCATTTTAGCCCACTGTGCTAAACCAGCCCCTCTGGATAACTGGCAGCTCTGGGGCACAGCTGGCATGCGTTGTGTGTCTATTTGTCGATCACATTATGCTTTGGTTATGTTGGCAGCATGGTGGCACAGTGGTAGCACCGCGGCCTCACGGCGCCGAGGTCCCAGGTTCGATCCCTGCTCTGGGTCACTGTCGGTGTGGAGTTTGCACATTCTCCCAGTGTTTGCGTGGGTTTCGCTCCTACAACCCAAAGATGTGCAGGGGACGTGAATTGGCCACGTTAACGTGCCCCTTAATTGGAAAAAATGAATATTAATTTAAAAAACTGTTGGCTGAATATGGTTAACAATGTAATGACCGAATAACGTTGTGATGCTGGTGGAGGGATTGACACTGTGGTCATTCACTGGACACTGAGTTTCAGCAGCTAAAAGGCATGTATCAAATCCAGGGTTGCAAGGTTCTCTGACAAAGCAGTTTATAATACCGAGGCAGAACGGAAACCTAATGGCATGTATCAGAATATCCATTCTGGCAGGCGGAAATCCACAAGGCAGAACAGGATGTGAGGAATGAACTACGCCAATATTTCCTGTCAAGAGAAACACATAAGAGAGAGCATAGCTGCTGGCTGCGACCCACAAGACATTTAGCCACAGGGCGATGTTGTAGGTCTGTCTACAGAGAGAGAAAAAAATAAAAGATGAGGCAAGTTTAGCCAGGGATCATTTATTTTAGCGCCCAGCTGCAACACGAACGGACAACTTCCCCAGGAATCTCAAAACTAGGAGGGTGATGCAGAGGAAAAGGAGTTTGCCGTCACGCAGGAGTCTGCAGACACGTCACATGATACATGGCAGAGGTTTGAACCTCGCTGGCTGAACCAATCCCAGTCCATCCACCTCGGGGAGTTCATTCAAAGCTCCAATAAACTCGAGTTCCCACTGCAGCCTCCTCAGAGAGACTTCATCTCCAATCTCCAGAGACACCCTGTTCTCCGCAGTCCCTCCTCAATCTGCACCAGTCTTTCAACCTTCACTTCCCAAAAGGTTCTATTCACAGGAGTTCTTTTCGCCCCCCCCCCCACAAATGGGTTTTGCAGCAAACGTTGATTTTTAATCCATCTCCATCAGGTTGCTGCGAGATTCCCGGGAAACCAGGAGACGCATCAACTGGTTCTGGAATTTCTCAAACTTCTTGACATCCTGAGCTTGATCCGTCTTGTATTGCAGGCACTGGGGGAGAGAGAGAATGAAATGAGTGTGCTGTAAGATCCCAGTCAACAATCCACATAGTGGCAGCACAGTGTACGAGCCATTCAGCCCAGACAGTCTGGGACACACTGCAAATGAAGTTGCTGTGTAAACCCCCATGTCGCCACATTCCGGCACCTGGCCGGGTCACAGAGGGAGAATTCACAACGTCCAATTCACCTAACAAGCACGTGTTTCGGGACTTGTGGGAGGAAACCGGAGCACCCGGAGGAAACCCACGCAGAGACGGGGAGAACGTGCAGACTCCGCACAGACAGTGACCCAGCGGGGAATCGAACCTGGGACCCTGGCGCTGTGAAGCCACAGTGCTGAAAAGCAGATTTCAGCAATGTTGGTGCTGACTCAGTGAACACACCAGTTTCCAGTTGCTGCTGTCCTCTGGGTGCCCGTCTTTTTTTTATAAATTTAGAGTATCCAATTCTTTTTTTTCCAATTAAGGGACAATTTAGTGTGGCCGATCCACCTAACCCGCACATCCTTTACCAAGATGGCGCCGGAGCGAGGCGACTTTCTGCGAGCTCAATTTTGTAAACTTAACTTATACTCGTTCAAATCTTTTAAAAATTAATTCTAAAACTATTATTACTAACCTCTCTTTTTATCTTCTCTTGCAGGCTTGAACATCCTCCGAGGCCCTTGGAGACCTTTTGACCCGACCCGACCTCCACGACCTGGAAGTGGATCGGGCCAAAACCGGAAGTGAAGCCCCAACCTCGATTTGGAGCCGACCCGGACCACGGAGCTCCCAACCCGGCCTAACTACCGACGCCAGCTCCCGGATCGCCTTGCCCAGTCCCCGGAGCTCCCGACCCGACTCCCGACGGCAAGACCCGGCCCAACACGACCCTCAGAGACCCGCCCAGCGACCCGACCCGGAGAGGCCCGTCCAACAACCCGACCTACCTGGTGATGGAAGAAAGATCCGACCGCAGCAGCGCCCAGTGAGGGTACAGACCACGGGACCCAGCCCAACCTGCTTCAGGAAGCCCCTGCCCACGACCCAGGAACCCCGATAAGGCGGAGACCCCGCACGAGGACCCAAACGCGCTGCAAGGTATTCCCGCGCCCGCAGAACCCCGGGACCCATCCGGATCGCAAACATGCGCCCTAGCAACCCCTCTACCTCAACCAGCACCCGGGACCCTGCCAGACACGACCCCAGATACGTAGACAGCGCCCTGGTCCCCGCCAGCGCCCTGGACCCCGCCAGACGCAACCATCGACCTTCCAGAAGAGCTGACATCGGCCATCGGATCCCAGGATCATCCAGCAGCAGCCGCCGACCGAGGCAGTGAGGGAAACGCAGCGGTCTGCAGGTTAGACTGAAGCAACGCGGTTTCAAGATCCCTCTCCCCAGCATACTCCTGGCAAACGTCCAAGCGATCGAAAACAAGGTGGATGAGCTTAACGCCAGACTTACCTCTCAGAGGGAAGTAAGAGACTGCTGTGCGCTGTGTTTCAGAGACATGGCTCACCCCCGCCTCACTGGACTGTGCCATACAGCCTGAAGGCTTCTCAATTCACCGGGCGGACCGCACGGCATCATCAGGCAAAACGAAGGGTGGAGGGGTGCCTGGTGCTCGGATGTGGCGACCCACTGCTCCCCAGACCTGAAATATATTACCATGAAGTGCCGCCCATATTATCTTCCACGTGAGTTCACGTCAGCCATTATCTCAGCGGTCTACATCCCACCTCAGGGAGTAGTGAGGAAGGCGCTGGACGAACTATACACAGTTATAAACAACTACGAAACAGAACACCCGGAGGCCTTGTTCATCGTGGCCGGAGACTTCAGCAAGGCCAACTTCAAGAGAGTACTGCCAACATTCCATCAGCTCTTCCCCTGTCCCACCAGGGGCGACAACACTCTTGACCACTGCTGCTCAAAAATCAAGGGCGCCGACCGTTCCATCCCCCGACCGCACTTTGGGAAATCAGACCATAAAGACAGTGCTCCTTCTCCCGGCATACAAGCAGAAACTCAAGCGGGAGAATCCAGCTAAGAAGGTTGTGCAGTGCTGGTCCGAGGAGACAGAAGAGCTCCTACGTGACTGCTTAGAGACAGTGGACTGGTCCATATTTAAGAACTCAGCGACCAACTTAAATGAGTATGTCACCACCGTCACAGACTTCATCAGCAAATGTGTGGACGACTGCGTGCCAAAGAAAGCAGTACGTACGTTCCCCAACCGGAAACCATGACTCAATCGCGAGATTGACTCCCTACTGAAGGACAGATCTGAGGCGTTCAAGACAGACGATCGTGACCTATACAATAAATCCAGGTACGAATTCCGCAAAACCATCCGAGATGCCAAGAGAGAATATCAAACCAAGCTAGAGTCACAGACAGGCTCTCGGCGGTTGTGGTAAGGACTAAACATCATAACGGGCTACAAAGCGAAGCCGAACAGTATCTCTGACAGCAGTGCACCCCTCCTCAATGAACTAAATGCATTCTATGCTCGGTTCGAGCAGGTAACCAATAATCCGCTGTCGAGTGCCCCAGCAGCCCATAATTCATCCATACCCACCATCACAGCTTCCAAAGTCAGATTGGCTTTCCTGAAAGTGAACCCTCGGAAGGCAACGGGCCCAGACGGGATCCCTGGTCGTGTACTCAGAGCCTGCGCGGACCAGCTGGCAGAGGTATTCGCGGACATCTTTAACCTGTCACTACTCCACTCCGAGGTCCCCACCTGCTTCAAGAAGACCACCATCACACCGGTACCAAAGAAGAACCAGGCAACGTGCCTCAATGACTACCATCCAGTGGCCCTGACTCCAGTCATAATGAAGTGTTTCGAGAGGTTGATCATGAAGCACATCACCTCCATACTCCCAGAACGCCGTGATCCACTGCAATTCGCATACCGCTGCAACCGGTCCACATCAGACACCATTTCCCTGGCCCTACACTCATCCCTGGAGCATCTCGAAAACAAGGACTCCTACATCAGACTCCTACTTATTGACTACAGCTCCACCTTCAACACCATAATCCCAGCCAAGCTCATATCAAAGCTCCAAAAGCTAGGACTTGACTCCCCACTCTGCAACTGGATCCTCCATTTTCTGACCAACAGACCACAATCAGTAAGAATGAACAACAACACCTCCTCCACAATAGTCCTCAACACCAGGGCTTTGCAAGGCTGCGTACTTAGCTCCCTACTCTACTCCCTGTACACACACGACTGCGTGGCAAAACTTGGTTCCAACTCCATCTACAAGTTTGCTGACGACACGACAATAGTGGGCCGGATCTCGAATCAGAATACAGGCGGGAGATAGAGAACCTAGTGGAGTGGTGTAGCGACAACAATCTCTCCCTCAATGCCAGCAAAACTAAAGAGCTGGTCATTGACTTCAGGAAGCAAAGTACTGTACACACCACTGTCAGCATCAACGGGGCCGAGGTGGAGATGGTTAGCAGTTTCAAATTCCTAGGGGTGCACATCTGCAAAAATCTGCCCTGGTCCACCCACGTCGATGCTACCACCAAGAAAGCACAACAGCGCCTATACTTCCTCAGGAAACTAAGGAAATTCGGCATGTCCACATTAGCCCTTACCAACTTTTACAGATGCACCATAGAAAGCATCCTATCGGGCTGCATCACAGCCTAGTATGGCAATTGCTCGGCCCAGGACCGCAAGAAACTTCAGAGAGTCGTGAACACCGCCCAGTCCATCACACAAACCTGCCTCCCATCCATTGACTCCATCTACACCTCCCGCTGCCTGGGGAAAGCGGGCAGTATAATCAAAGACCTCTCCCACCCGGCTTACTCACTCTTCCAACTTCTTCCATTGGGCAGGAGATACAGAAGTCTGAGAACACGCATGAACAGACTCAAAAACAGCTTCTTCCCCACTGTCACCAGACTCCTAAATGACCCTCTTATGGACTGACCTCATTAACACTACACCCTGTATGCTTCATCCGATGCAGGTGCTTATGTAGTTACATTGTGTACCTTGTGTTGCCCTATTATGTATTTTCTTTTATTCCCTTTCCTTCCCATGTATTTAATGATCTGTTGAGCTGCTCGCAGAAAAATACTTTTCACTGTAACTCGGTACACGTGGCAATAAACAAATCCAATCCAATCCAAACTTTGGGTTGTGGGGGCGAAACCCACGCAGACACGGGGCGAATGTGCAAACTCCACACGGACAGACCAAGAGCTGGGATCGAACCTGGGACCTCAGTGCTGTGAGGCAGCAGTGCTAACCACTGTGCACCGTGCTGCCCTATGGTGCCCGCCTTGGAGGGGAACGATCTACACCCTGGGGCATAGAGTCACCAGAAACCCAGACTGTGAACTAGTACAAAGTCACAGCTAAAAGCGAGCAGCTCGAGGTGCATTACTCACCACAACATCATCAGTCACCTTCATCAAGAGGAGCCCAGCACAGTGTCGATACTTAATGACCACACGGACCTGGAACACAACAAGGACAGGAAGCAGTCAGCCAGAAACTCAACAACTGATACACCGAGGTGGCAGAGCTGGAGATACTGCCGAAAGGCAGCAGGCAAGGGGAGGAAAGCAGAATGGGGGGGGATTGAGAACAACCTGCAGGTGTAGGTACACCCACAGTGCTGGTGGGGACTTTGACATAGCGACCAGGAACGGGGACAGAGTTCGTTGTTGCCCCAGCGACAGTGAAGGAACGACCGATATATTTCCAAGTCAGGGTGGTGAGTGTCTTGGAGGGGAGCCTCCAGGGGGTGGGGTTCCCAGGTATCTGCTGCTCTTGTCCTTCTAGATGGTAGTGATCGTGGATTGGAAGGTGCTGTCTAAGGAACCTTGGTGAGGTCCTGCAGTGCATCATGTAGATGGTGCACACGGCTGCCACTGTGTGTCGGTGGTGGAGGGTTTGAATGTTTGAATCTTTGTCCTGGATGGTGTTGAGCTTCTAGAGTGTTGTTGGAGCTGCGCTCATCCAGGTAAATGGAAAGTATTTCATTACACTCCTGACTTGTGCCTTGTAGATGGTGGACAGGCTTTTGGTGGTGGCGGCGGGGGGGGGGCCTTTGACCTGCCCTGGTAGCCACAGTATTAATATGGCTGGGTCCAGTTCAGTTTCTGATCAATGGTAACCCCCAGGATGTTGATTGTGGGGGATTCAGCGATGGTAATGCCATTGAATGTCATGGGGCGATAGTTAGAACCTCTCTTGTTGCCTGGCACTTGTGTGGCACGAATGTAACTTGCCACTTCTCAGCCTAAGCCTGGATATTGTCCAGGTCTTGCTGCATTTGGACATGGGACTGCTTCACTATGAGGAGTCGCGAATGGCGCTGAACATTGTGCAGTCCTCCGCAAACATCCCCACTTCTGACATGATGGGAGGCAGGTCATTGATGAAGCAACAAGGGCGGCACGTGTTGACGAATGTGATATAAAATAGTTACTTTAGAGATATTAGTTAATGTAATGTAGAAATAAGCCACTTTGATTCTGGTTAGTTCAGAGACAAAGGATTTTAGACCGCATGGAAAAAGCAGGAAGAGGTGTGTCTATGAGAGTGGTGCTGGATTGATAGGGGCCGGAGAAAGGGATTGGAAGTGAGCCAATCAGAATAGATCAAACAGGTCAGGAGGGACATAGGATGACCTATGGGCGTCGAGTATGTGAAACTTGATGCCATTTGAATGTATCAGTACGGAGCTCTTTGTCTGGGACACACTTAGTCCCGGAGCTGCAGAGAGCAACACGTTATCTGTATCACTGTGGACTAAGTTTAGCTTGCAAGCTGAATAAAATAACTAATGTTATACCTGCAAATCCATCTCGACTTTTATTGAGGCCAGACTGACGGGTAAAGAAATTTGGGATTCAACAGTGTCACAGTGGTTAGCACTGGGGCTACGGCACCGAGGACCCGGGTTACTGTCTGTGTGGAGTTGGCACATTCTCCCCATGTTTACATGGGATTCACCCCTACAACCCAAAGATGTGCAGGGTAGGTGGGTTGAACACGCTAAATTGCCTCTTAATTGGAAAACAAATAATTGGGTACTCTAAATTTATTTGTAAAATTTTTATTTTTTTAAAAATAAATTGAAGCAGCAACTAATGAAGCAGCTGAGGGGCAGTACGGTAGCACAGTGGTTAGCACTGTTGCTTCATAGCACCGGTTCGATTCCCGCTTGAGAGTCTGCATGTTCTCCCCGTGTCTGTGTGGGTTTCCTCCGGGTGCTCCGGTTTCCTCCCACAAGTCCCGAAAGACGTGCTGTTAGGTGAATTGGACATTCTGAATTCTCCCTCTGTGACCCGAACAGGTGCCGGAATGTGGCGACTAGGGGCTTTTCACAGTAACTTCATTGCAGTGTTAATGTAAGCCGACTTGTGACACTAATAAAGATTATTATTAGCCTCTGATCTGCTCTTGTTGCTGCAATATTTATATGGCTAATCCAGTTCAGTTAATAACAGGAGTAGGCCATTCAGCCCATCGAGCCTGCTGCATCAGATCATGGCTGATCAGGCACTTCAATACGTTTTACACACACAACCCCCATAACTCTTCCAGTCAATGATAACCCTCAGGATATTGATAGTCAGGAGAAGGGCTGACATCTGGGGTGAGATATCCGGGGGTGATACCAGGGTGGGTAGTTGCAAGGAACGAAGGTGATGGGATATCGGTTGGGTAGATACCAGACGGAGATGCAAAATGTGTCAGGAATCAGGGTGGCACAGTGGTTAGCACTGCTGCACCACATCACCAGGGACCCAGGTTTGATTCCGGCCTTGGGTGACTGTGAAGTTTCGCCCCGTGTCTGTGTTGGTTTCCTTCCAGTGCTGTGCAGTTTAGGAGGGGTTACGGGATAGGGCGGAGATGGTCGCCTTTTACACTTTTGGTGCAGATTCAATGGGCTGAATGGCCCCTCCTGCACTGTAGAAATTCTATATTTCTATGGAATGGGAAATATGATGGGGGGATAATAACAAAGAGGTGGTGTTAGAAACAGGGAACAATTGGCATAGCGGGTGATAGTGACATACCCCTCCCCCCCATCCCCATAGTGACACACCCCTCCCCCCCATCCCAGTGACACACCCCCCCCATCCCAGTGACACACCCCTCCCCCATCCCCAGTGACACACCCCTCCCCTATCGTGACACACCCCTCCCCAATCCCATAGTGACACACCCCTCCCCCCATCCCCATAGTGACACACCCCTCCCCCATCCCCATAGTGACACACCCCTCCCCCATCCCCATAGTGACACACCCCTCCCCCCCATCCCCATAGTGACACCCCTCCCCCCATAGTGATATACACCCCCCCCATCCCCAGTGATACACCCCCTCTCATCCCCAGTGATACACCCCCCCACCCCCATAGTGATACACCCTCCCATCCCCATAGTGATACACGCCCCCATCCCCAGAGTGATACACGCCCCCATCCCCAGAGTGATACACACCCCCATACCCATAGTGATACACACCCCCATACCCATAGTGATACACACCCCCATACCCATAGTGATACACCCCCCCCCCATCCCCAGAGTGATACACCCCCCATCCCCAGAGTGATACACCCCCCCATCCCCATAGTGATACACCCCCCATCCGCATAGTGATACACGCCCCCATCCCCAGAGTGATACACACCCCCATCCCCAGAGTGATACACCCCCCCCCATCCCCAGAGTGATAAACCCCCCCATCCCCATAGTGATACACCCCCCCATCCCCAGAGTGATACACACCCCCATCCCCAGAGTGATACACCCCCCCATAGTGATACACCCCCCCCATCCCCAGAGTGATGCACCCCCCATCCCCATAGTGATGCACCCCCATCCCCAGAGTGATACACCCCCCCCATCCCCATAGTGATACACCCCCCCATCCCCAGAGTGATACACCCCCCCATCCCCATAGTGATACACCCCCCCCATCCCCATAGTGATACACCCCCCCATCCCCATAGTGATACACACCCCCATCCCCATAGTGATACACACCCCCATCCCCATAGTGATACACACCCCCATAGTGATACACCCCCATCCCCAGAGTGATACACCCCCCCATCCCCATAGTGATACACCCCCCCATCCCCAGAGTGATACCCCCCCCCATCCCCATAGTGATACACCCCCCCATAGTGATACACCCCCATCCCCAGAGTGATACACCCCCCCATCCCCAGAGTGATACCCCCCCATCCCCATAGTGATACCCCCCATCCCCATAGTGATACACCCCCCCATCCCCAGAGTGATACACCCCCCATCCCCAGAGTGATACACCCCCCATCCCCAGAGTGATACACACCCCCCATCCCCAGAGTGATACACCCCCCATCCCCAGAGTGATACACCCCCCCATCCCCATAGTGATACACCCCCCATCCCCAGAGTGATACACCCCCCCATCCCCATAGTGATACACCCCCCCCATCCCCAAAGTGATACACCCCCCATCCCCAGAGTGATACACCCCCCCATCCCCAGAGTGATACACCCCCCCATCCCCATAGTGATACACACCCCATCCCCATAGTGATACACCCCCCCCATCCCCATAGTGATACACCCCCCCATCCCCAGAGTGATACACCCCCCCATCCCCAGAGTGATACACCCCCCCCATCCCCAGAGTGATACACCCCCATCCCCAGAGTGATAAACCCCCCCATCCCCAGAGTGATACACACCCCATCCCCAGAGTGATGCACCCCCCCATCCCCATAGTGATAAACCCCCCCATCCCCAGAGTGATACACCCCCCCCATCCCCATAGTGATAAACCCCCCATCCCCAGAGTGATACACCCCCCCCATCCCTATAGTGATACACCCCCCATCCCCAGAGTGATACACCCCCCATCCCCTTAGTGATACACCCCCCCATAGTGATACACCCCCCATCCCCATAGTGATACACCCCCCCATAGTGATACACCCCCCATCCCCATAGTGATACACCCCCCCATCCCCATAGTGATACACCCCCCCATCCCCATAGTGATACACCCCCCCATCCCCATAGTGATACACCCCCCCATCCCCATAGTGATACACCCCCCCATCCCCATAGTGATACACCCCCCATCCCCATAGTGATACACACCCCCCATCCCCATAGTGATACACCCCCCCATCCCCAGTGATACACATCCCCATCCCCAGTGATACACATCCCCAGAGTGATAAACCCCCCCATCCCCAGTGATACACACACCCCATCCCCAGAGTGATACACACCCCCATCCCCATAGTGATACACCCCCCATCCCCAGAGTGATACACCCCCCCATCCCCAGAGTGATACACCCCCCATCCCCAGAGTGATACACACCCCCATCCCCATAGTGATACACACCCCCATCCCCATAGTGATACACCCCCCATCCCCAGAGTGATACACCCCCCCATCCCCAGAGTGATACACATCCCCATCCCCATAGTGATACACACCCCCATCCCCAGAGTGATAAACCCCCCCATCCCCAGTGATACACACACCCCATCCCCAGAGTGATACACCCCCCCATCCCCAGTGATACACACCCCCATCCCCAGAGTGATACACCCCCCATCCCCAGAGTGATACACACCCTCATCCCCAGAGTGATACACCCCCCCATCCCCATAGTGATACACCCCCCATCCCCTTAGTGATACACCCCCCATAGTGATACACACCCCCATCCCCATAGTGATACACACCCCATCCCCATAGTGATACACCCCCCCATCCCCATAGTGATACACACACCCCCATACCCATAGTGATACACCCCCCCATCCCCATAGTGATACACCCCCCATCCCCATAGTGATACACACCCCCATCCCCATAGTGATACACCCCCCATAGTGATACACACCCCCATCCCCATAGTGATACACACCCCCATCCCCATAGTGATACACCCCCCATAGTGATACACCCCCCCATCCCCAGAGTGATACACCCCCCCATCCCCATAGTGATACACCCCCCCATCCCCAGAGTGATACACCCCCCCCCATCCCCATAGTGATACACACCCCCATCCCCATAGTGATACACACCCCCATCCCCAGAGTGATACACACCCCCATCCCCATAGTGATACACCCCCCCATCCCCAGAGTGATACACACACCCCATCCCCAGAGTGATACACACCCCCATCCCCATAGTGATACACCCCCCCATCCCCATAGTGATACACCCCCCCATCCCCAGAGTGATACACACACCCCATCCCCAGAGTGATACACCCCCCCATCCCCATAGTGATACACACCCCCATCCCCATAGTGATAAACCCCCCCATCCCCATAGTGATACACACCCCCCCATCCCCATAGTGATACACACACCCCCATCCCCATAGTGATACACCCCCCCATCCCCATAGTGATGCACCCCCCCATCCCCAGAGTGATACACCCCCATCCCCAGAGTGATACACCCCCATCCCCATAGTGATACACCCCCCATCCCCAGAGTGATGCACACCCCCATCCCCATAGTGATACACACCCCCATCCCCAGAGTGATACACACCCCATCCCCAGAGTGATACACACCCCCATCCCCAGAGTGATACACCCCCCCATCCCCAGAGTGATACACCCCCCCCCCCCAGAGTGATACACCCCCCCATCCCCAGTGATACACCCCCCCATCCCCAGTGATACACACCCCCATCCCCAGAGTGATACACACCCCCATCCCCAGAGTGATACACCCCCCCATCCCCAGAGTGATACACCCCCCCATCCCCAGAGTGATACACACCCCCATCCCCAGAGTGATACATCCCCCCCATCCCCAGAGTGATACACCCCCCATCCCCATAGTGATACACCCCCCCATCCCCAGAGTGATACAACCCCCATCCCCAGAGTGATACACCCCCCCATCCCCAGAGTGATACATTCCCCCCATCCCCAGAGTGATACACCCATCCCCAGAGTGATACATTCCCCCCATCCCCAGTGATACACCCCCCCATCCCCAGTGATACACCCCCCCATCCCCAGTGATACACCCCCCATCCCCATAGTCATACACCCCCCCATCCCCATAGTGATACACCCCCCATCCCCAGAGTGATACACCCCCCATCCCCATAGTCATACACCCCCCCATCCCCATAGTGATACACCCCCCCCATCCCCATAGTGATACACCCCCCATCCCCAGAGTGATACACCCCCCATCCCCAGAGTGATACACACCCCCATCCCCATAGTGATACACCCCCCATCCCCAGAGTGATACACGCCCCCATCCCCAGTGATACACCCCCCCATCCCCAGAGATACACCCCCCCCAACCCCAGTGATACACACCCCCATCCCCATAGTGATACACACCCCCATACCCATAGTGATACACACCCCCATCCCCAGAGTGATACACCCCCCCCATCCCCAGAGTGATAAACCCCCCCATCCCCATAGTGATACACCCCCCCATCCCCAGAGTGATACACACCCCCATCCCCAGAGTGATACACCCCCCCATAGTGATACACCCCCCCATCCCCAGAGTGATGCACCCCCCATCCCCATAGTGATACCCCCCCATCCCCAGAGTGATACACCCCCCCCATCCCCAGAGTGATGCACCCCCATCCCCAGAGTGATACACCCCCCCCATCCCCATAGTGATACACCCCCCCATCCCCAGAGTGATACACCCCCCATCCCCATAGTGATACACACCCCCATAGTGATACACCCCCATCCCCATAGTGATACACACCCCCATCCCCATAGTGATACACACCCCCATAGTGATACACCCCCATCCCCAGAGTGATACACCCCCCCATCCCCATAGTGATACCCCCCCATCCCCATAGTGATACCCCCCCATCCCCAGAGTGATACACCCCCCATCCCCAGAGTGATACACCCCCCATCCCCAGAGTGATACACACCCCCCATCCCCAGAGTGATACACCCCCCATCCCCAGAGTGATACACCCCCCCATCCCCATAGTGATACACCCCCCATCCCCAGAGTGATACACCCCCCCATCCCCATAGTGATACACCCCCCCCATCCCCAAAGTGATACACCCCCCATCCCCAGAGTGATACACCCCCCCATCCCCAGAGTGATACACCCCCCATCCCCAGAGTGATACACCCCCCCATCCCCAGAGTGATACACCCCCCATCCCCATAGTGATACACCCCCCATAGTGATACACCCCCCCATCCCCAGAGTGATACACCCCCCCATCCCCATAGTGATACACACCCCCATCCCCAGAGTGATACACCCCCCATCCCCAGAGTGATACACCCCCCATCCCCAGAGTGATACACACCCCCCATCCCCATAGTGATACACACCCCCCATCCCCATAGTGATACACACCCCCCATCCCCAGAGTGATACACACCCCCCATCCCCAGAGTGATACACACCCCCCATCCCCAGAGTGATACACACCCCCCATCCCCATAGTGATACACACCCCCCATCCCCATAGTGATACACCCCCCCATCCCCAGAGTGATACACCCCCCCATCCCCATAGTGATACACCCCCCATCCCCAGAGTGATACACACCCCCCATCCCCATAGTGATACACCCCCCATCCCCAGAGTGATACACCCCCCCATCCCCATAGTGATACACCCCCCCATCCCCATAGTGATACACCCCCCCATCCCCATAGTGATACACCCCCCCCATCCCCAGTGATACACATCCCCATCCCCATAGTGATACACACCCCCATCCCCAGAGTGATAAACCCCCCCATCCCCAGTGATACACACACCCCATCCCCAGAGTGATACACCCCCCCATCCCCAGTGATACACACCCCCATCCCCAGAGTGATACACCCCCCATCCCCAGAGTGATACACCGCCCCATCCCCATAGTGATACACACCCTCATCCCCAGAGTGATACACCCCCCCATCCCCATAGTGATACACCCCCCATCCCCAGAGTGATACACCCCCCATCCCCTTAGTGATACACCCCCCCATAGTGATACACACCCCCATCCCCATAGTGATACACACCCCATCCCCATAGTGATACACCCCCCCATCCCCATAGTGATACACACACCCCCATACCCATAGTGATACACCCCCCCATCCCCATAGTGATACACCCCCCATCCCCATAGTGATACACACCCCCATCCCCATAGTGATACACCCCCCATAGTGATACACACCCCCATCCCCATAGTGATACACACCCCCATCCCCATAGTGATACACCCCCCATAGTGATACACCCCCCCATCCCCAGAGTGATACACCCCCCCATCCCCATAGTGATACACCCCCCCATCCCCAGAGTGATACACCCCCCCCCATCCCCATAGTGATACACACCCCCATCCCCATAGTGATACACACCCCCATCCCCAGAGTGATACACGCCCCCATCCCCAGAGTGATACACACCCCCATCCCCAGAGTGATACACCCCCCCATCCCCATAGTGATACACCCCCCCATCCCCATAGTGATACACCCCCCATAGTGATACACACCCCCATCCCCATAGTGATACACACCCCCATCCCCATAGTGATACACCCCCCATAGTGATACACCCCCCCATCCCCAGAGTGATACACCCCCCCATCCCCATAGTGATACACCCCCCCATCCCCAGAGTGATACACCCCCCCATCCCCAGAGTGATACACCCCCCATCCCCAGAGTGATACACCCCCCATCCCCAGAGTGATACACCCCCCATCCCCAGAGTGATACACCCCCCCATCCCCAGAGTGATACACCCCCCCATCCCCAGAGTGATACACCCCCCCATCCCCAGAGTGATACACCCCCCATCCCCATAGTGATACACCCCCCATCCCCATAGTGATACACCCCCCCCATCCCCAAAGTGATACACCCCCCATCCCCAGAGTGATACACCCCCCCATCCCCAGAGTGATACACCCCCCCATCCCCAGAGTGATACACCCCCCCATCCCCAGAGTGATACACCCCCCATCCCCAGTGATACACCCCCCCATCCCCAGAGTGATACACCCCCCATCCCCAGAGTGATACACCCCCCCATCCCCAGAGTGATACACACCCCCATCCCCAGAGTGATACACCCCCCCATCCCCAGAGTGATACACACCCCCATCCCCAGAGTGATACACACCCCCATCCCCAGAGTGATACACCCCCCATCCCCATAGTGATACACCCCCCATCCCCAGAGTGATACACCCCCCCATCCCCAGAGTGATACACCCCCCCATCCCCAGAGTGATACACCCCCCATCCCCAGAGTGATACACCCCCCCATCCCCAGAGTGATACACCCCCCATCCCCAGAGTGATACACCCCCCATCCCCATAGTGATACACCCCCCATCCCCATAGTCATACACCCCCCCATCCCCATAGTGATACACCCCCCCCATCCCCATAGTGATACACCCCCCATCCCCAGAGTGATACACCCCCCATCCCCAGAGTGATACACACCCCCATCCCCATAATGATACACCCCCCCATCCCCATAGTGATACACCCCCCCATCCCCATAGTGATACACCCCCCATCCCCAGAGTGATACACCCCCCCATCCCCAGAGTGATACACGCCCCCATCCCCAGTGATACACCCCCCCATCCCCAGAGATACACCCCCCCCAACCCCAGTGATACACACCCCCATCCCCATAGTGATACACACCCCCATACCCATAGTGATACACCCCCCCATCCCCATAGTGATACACCCCCACATCCCCATAGTGATACACCCCCCATCCCCAGAGTGATACACCCCCCCATCCCCAGAGTGATACACCCCCCCATACCCATAGTGATACATCCCCCCCATCCCCAGAGTGATACACCCCCCATCCCCATAGTGATACACCCCCCCCATCCCCATAGTGATACACACCCCCCATCCCCATAGTGATACACCCCCCCATCCCCAGAGTGATACACCCCCCCATCCCCATAGTGATACACCCCCCATCCGCATAGTGATACACGCCCCCATCCCCAGAGTGATACACACCCCCATCCCCAGAGTGATACACCCCCCCCCATCCCCAGAGTGATAAACCCCCCCATCCCCATAGTGATACACCCCCCCATCCCCAGAGTGATACACACCCCCATCCCCAGAGTGATACACCCCCCCATAGTGATACACCCCCCCCATCCCCAGAGTGATGCACCCCCTATCCCCATAGTGATACCCCCCCATCCCCAGAGTGATACACCCCCCCCATCCCCAGAGTGATGCACCCCCATCCCCAGAGTGATACACCCCCCCCATCCCCATAGTGATACACCCCCCCATCCCCAGAGTGATACACCCCCCCCATCCCCATAGTGATACACCCCCCCATCCCCATAGTGATACCCCCCCATCCCCATAGTGATACCCCCCCATCCCCATAGTGATACCCCCCCATCCCCATAGTGATACACACCCCCATCCCCATAGTGATACACACCCCCATAGTGATACACCCCCATCCCCATAGTGATACACACCCCCATCCCCATAGTGATACACACCCCCATAGTGATACACCCCCATCCCCAGAGTGATACACCCCCCCATCCCCATAGTGATACCCCCCCATCCCCATAGTGATACCCCCCCCCATCCCCAGAGTGATACACCCCCCATCCCCAGAGTGATACACCCCCCATCCCCAGAGTGATACACCCCCCATCCCCAGAGTGATACACCCCCCATCCCCAGAGTGATACACACCCCCCATCCCCAGAGTGATACACCCCCCATCCCCAGAGTGATACACCCCCCCATCCCCATAGTGATACACCCCCCATCCCCAGAGTGATACACCCCCCCATCCCCATAGTGATACACCCCCCCCATCCCCAAAGTGATACACCCCCCATCCCCAGAGTGATACACCCCCCCATCCCCATAGTGATACACCCCCCATCCCCAGAGTGATACACCCCCCCATCCCCAGAGTGATACACCCCCCATCCCCATAGTGATACACACCCCCATCCCCATAGTGATACACACCCCCATCCCCATAGTGATACACCCCCCATCCCCAGAGTGATACACCCCCCCATCCCCAGAGTGATACACCCCCCCATCCCCAGAGTGATACACCCCCCATCCCCATAGTGATACACACCCCCATCCCCATAGTGATACACCCCCCATCCCCAGAGTGATACACACCCCCCATCCCCATAGTGATACACACCCCCCATCCCCATAGTGATACACACCCCCCATCCCCAGAGTGATACACACCCCCCATCCCCAGAGTGATACACACCCCCCATCCCCAGAGTGATACACACCCCCCATCCCCATAGTGATACACACCCCCCATCCCCATAGTGATACACCCCCCCATCCCCAGAGTGATACACCCCCCCATCCCCATAGTGATACACCCCCCATCCCCAGAGTGATACACACCCCCCATCCCCATAGTGATACACCCCCCATCCCCAGAGTGATACACCCCCCCCATCCCCATAGTGATACACCCCCCCATCCCCATAGTGATACACCCCCCCATCCCCATAGTGATACACCCCCCCATCCCCATAGTGATACACCCCCCCATCCCCATAGTGATACACCCCCCCATCCCCAGTGATACACATCCCCATCCCCATAGTGATACACACCCCCATCCCCAGAGTGATAAACCCCCCCATCCCCAGTGATACACACACCCCATCCCCAGAGTGATACACCCCCCCATCCCCAGTGATACACACCCCCATCCCCAGAGTGATACACCCCCCATCCCCAGAGTGATACACCCCCCCATCCCCATAGTGATACACACCCTCATCCCCAGAGTGATACACCCCCCCATCCCCATAGTGATACACCCCCCATCCCCAGAGTGATACACCCCCCATCCCCTTAGTGATACACCCCCCATAGTGATACACACCCCCATCCCCATAGTGATACACACCCCATCCCCATAGTGATACACCCCCCCATCCCCATAGTGATACACACACCCCCATACCCATAGTGATACACCCCCCCATCCCCATAGTGATACACCCCCCATCCCCATAGTGATACACACCCCCATCCCCATAGTGATACACCCCCCATAGTGATACACACCCCCATCCCCATAGTGATACACCCCCCCATCCCCAGAGTGATACACATCCCCATCGTGATACACCCCCCCATCCCCAGTGATACACCCCCCCATCACCAGAGTGATACACCCCCCCATCACCAGAGTGATACACCCCCCCATCCCCAGAGTGATACACACACCCATCCCCAGAGTGATACACACACCCATCCCCAGAGTGATACACCCCCCCATCCCCAGAGTGATACACACACCCATCACCAGAGTGATACACCCCCCCATCCCCAGTGATACACCCCCCCATCCCCAGTGATACACCCCCCCATCCCCAGTGATACACCCCCCATCCCCAGTGATACACCCCCCATCCCCATAGTGATACACCCCCCCATCCCCATAGTGATACACACCCCCATCCCCATAGTGATACACGCCCCCATCCCCATAGTGATACACCCCCCCATCCCCAGTGATACACCCCCCCACCCCCATAGTGATACACCCCCCCATCCCCATAGTGATACACACCCCCATCCCCATAGTGATACACCCCCCCATCACCAGAGTGATACACCCCCCCATCCCCAGAGTGATACACCCCCCCATCCCCAGTGATACACCCCCCATCCCCATTGTGATACACCCCCCCATCCCCAGAGTGATACACCCCCATCCCCAGTGATACACCCCCCCATCCCCAGTGATACACCCCCCCATCACCAGAGTGATACACACCCCCATCCCCAGAGTGATACACCCCCCCATCACCAGAGTGATACACCCCCCCATCCCCAGAGTGATACACCCCCCCATCCCCAGTGATACACCCCCCATCCCCAGAGTGATACACACCCCCATCCCCAGAGTGATACACCCCCCCATCCCCATAGTGATACACACACCCATCCCCATAGTGATACACACACCCATCCCCAGTGATACACCCCCCATCCCCAGAGTGATACACCCCCCCATCCCCAGAGTGATACACCCCCCATCCCCAGAGTGATACACACCCCCCATCCCCAGAGTGATACACCCCCCATCCCCAGAGTGATACACCCCCCATCCCCAGAGTGATACACCCCCCCATCCCCAGTGATACACACCCCCATCCCCAGAGTGATACACCCCCCCATCCCCAGAGTGATACACCCCCCCATCCCCAGAGTGATACCCCCCCCCATCCCCAGTGATACACACCCCCATCCCCATAGTGATACACCCCCCCCATCCCCAGAGTGATACACCCCCCCATGCCCATGCCGGGGGGGGGGGGGGGGGTCTCCTGCCGCCGGTACCTTCGTTGTCTCGGTGACACAGAGTTTCTCGGCCGCTTTGACGAATTCCTCCCAGTTCTGGATGTAGGTCATGTTGACTGCCACAGGGCTCAGTCTCTGGTCAAGACCCTGGGTGTCAATACCAACCAATTATAGAGCGCGATACTGCGGGAGCTGCTTTCTGACCAATTACAGAGCGCGATACTGCGGGAGCTGCTTTCTGACCAATTACAGAGCGCGATACTGAGGGAGCTGCTGACGGACCAATTACAGAGCGCGATACTGAGGGAGCTGCTTTCTGACCAATTACAGAGCGCGATACTGCGGGAGCTGCTTTCTGACCAATTACAGAGCGCGATACTGAGGGAGCTGCTGACGGACCAATTACAGAGCGCGATACTGAGAGGGCTGCTGACTGACCAATTACAGAGCGCGATACTCTGGGAGGTTCTCAGTGACCAATCACACATCATCATACTGAGGTAGCTGCTCACCCACCAATCGCACATCGCCATACTGAGCTGGCCGCTCATTGGCCAATCATACATCACCATACTGTGGGAGCTACTCACTGACCAATCATGAATTATCATACTGAGTCAGCTGCTCACTGACACTCACATATCACCATACTCAGCTGGCCGCTCATTGACCAATCACACATCACCATACTGAGCCGGCCACTCGCTGACCAATCACACATCACCATACTGAGCCAGCTGCTCACTGATCAACATCATACTGACGTATCTGCTCACTGACCAGTCACACATCATCTTACTGAGCCGGCCATAAATTGACCAATCACAAATCACCATACTGAGGGGCTGTTCACTGACCAATCACAAATCACCATACTGAGGGGGCTGCTCACTGACCAATCATTCATCACCGTACTGAGCCGGCCGCTCACTGACCAGTCACACATCACCATATTGTGCCAGAGGCTCATTAACCAATCACAGATCACTCTACTCTGCCAGAAATAACCAATCGGACGTCAGGATACTGAGCCTCCGGGTGAGCGGTGAATCAGACGTGAGCGGCGGCGGAAGACGCAGCCAATCATTAACTGAGATGCGCAACTACAGCGCAACCAACTACCAATGAGCTGCCACGTTCTGAGAATATCCTGGCCATGAATAATCAGCCAATCATGAGTCAGAATGATGCTGACTGGCAGAGAGGATGATGGGATTTGGCCCCTTCAGTCTGTGCTGGCCCAATGGAAGAGCAGTTCCTGGCCCATCATGAGTGAAGCTGCTTCTGTTGAATCCTGATGTTTTAAATATAAATTTAGAGTACCCAATTAGTTTTTTCGATTAAGGGGCAGTTTAGTGGCCAACCCACCTACCTGCACATCTGTGGGTTGTGGGGGAGAAACCCTGCAGACACGGGGAGAATGTGCAAACTCCACCCAGACAGTAACCTAGAGCCGGGATCGAACCTGGGACCTCGGCGCCCTGAGGCCGCAGTGCTAACCACTGTGCCACCGTGCTGCACTGGAACCTGATCTGAACCATTTGCTGCCTGATTTACTTTTCTCTCAGGATCACTTTTTTATGCAGTTACTTTAAAACAGTGTTGTCTGGTTCTGGATCCTTCCACCAATGGGAACAATTTCTTATCCTCAGCAACTTTCCTGAATCCTTATTTTTTAGAAAACATTTTATTGAAGCATTTGTAATTTCCACAGTTTAACAAATGAACTTTCTAAACAGCCTAGCAGCCCGTCACACACAATAGTCCAGTAACATAACCAACGACCCCCCACCCCCACCGCCCTAGCTTCTACTAACTAGCTTTTACACTGCCATGCCTCTCATTTTTCTCCGCCCCCACTCCCCCCCGCACCCCCGCCCTTTCTGCTGCCAGGTTCCTCAAATCCCTGCCAGAACCCTCTCAACTTTGGACATGCCCAGAACATGTGTATGTGATTCGCCGGGCTTCGCCCACACCGGCCACATCTGTCCTCCACTTCCTCGAAAAACCTACTCATCCGGGCTACCGTCATGTGAGCCCTATGGACCACCTTAAACTGGATCAGGCTAAGCCTGCACACGACGAGGATGCATTGAGTCTCCACTTCTTCACCTCCACGATTGGGACCCCTTCCCACTCCATCAATTCCTTATATATTTCCGAGACCCTCCCCTCCCCAACCCCTGTTTTTGACATCACCTTATCCTGCAGTCCCCTTAGAGGGAGGCGAGGGAAGCTTGGAACCTGCCTCCGGACAAAGTCCTGTACCTGTCGGTACCGAAATCCGTTCCCAGCCGGCAACTCAAACTCCTCCAGGCTCGGAAAACCTTCTTCAATGAAGAGGTCGCCAAATCACTCAATCCCTGCCCTCTGCAACCTCTTAAAGCCCCCATCCAGCCCCCCCCCCCCCCCCGGAACAAACCGGTGATTATCACAGATTGGTGACCACACCAACGCCCCCTCCAGTCTTGTGCTGCCTCCATTGCCCCCGCACCCTCAGGGCTGCCACTACCACTGGGCTTGTGAAGTATCGAGCCGGCGAGAACGGCAGAGGTGCCGTTAACAAAGCCTCCAAACTCGTAACCTTACAGGATGCCGCCTCCACTCGCTCCCACACTGATCCCTCCCCCACTACCCACTTCCTAACCATCGATATATTCGCCGCCCAGTAATAATTAATAAAATTCGGAAGGGCCAAGCCCTCCATCCCCCCAAAAGGACCTTCCTCACCCTCAGGGCCTGACCAGCCCAAATGCAACCCAAGATCACCGCGTTCATCTTCCTGGAAAATGCCTTAGGCATAGAAATTGGAAGACATTGAAACACAAATAGCAATCTCAGGAGGACTGTCATCTTCACAGTCTGTATCCTCCCCGCCAGTGACAGCGGGAGCATGTCCCACCTGCGGATGTCTCATTTGCTCCACCACCCTGCCCAAATATAACTTATGGAGCTGACCCCAGTCCCTGGCCACCTAGATCCCCAGGTACCTAAAACTCTTCCCCACCATTTTAAACGGTAACTCCCTCAGTCTCCTCTCCTGCCCCCGTGTCTGAATCGCGAACACCTCACTCTTACCCATATTTAACTTGTAGCCTGAGAACCGACCAAATTCTTCCAATACCTCCATAATTCCAGGGCATTCCCCTTAACGGGTCTGTTATGTAAAGGAGCAAATCGTCCGCATAGAGTGAAACCCTATGCTCCATTCCCCCTCTCACTATTCCCCACTGGACATTTGATGACCTAAGGGCCATTGCCAAGGGCCCTATGGCCAGGGCAAACCGTAGTGGTGAGAGTGGGCACCCCTGTCTTGTCCCCCTACAAAGACTAAAATATTCTGACCGGACCCGGTTGGTCCTTACATTCGCCACTGGTGCCTGATGTAACAGCCGGACCCAGTCAACGAATCCCTGCCCGAACCAAAACCTTCCCAGGTTATCCCACAGGTATTTCCACTCTACCCAATCAAAGGCCTTTTCTGCATCCATGGCTGCCACCACCTCGACCTCGCGCCCTTCCGCTGGCATTATTATCACATTTAAGAGCCGTCTAATGTTGGAAGTCAGGTGCCTGCCCTTCACAAACCCCGTCTGTCCCTCCCCTATCACCTACGGGACACAGTCCTCTATACGTGTGGCCAAGATCTTTGCCAGCAACTTCGCATCTACATTCAAAAGAGAGATCAGCCTATACGATCCACAGTTCTCTGGATCCTTATCCCGCTTCAGAATAAGGGAAATCGATGCCTGCGATAACGTTGGGGGGAGCACGCCCAGCTCCTTGGACTCATTAACAGCCTTTACCAGGAGAGGCCCCAGCAGCCCGGAAAACTTATTGTAGAACTCGACCAGGCACCATTAGGTCCCGGAGCCTTGCCCGTTTGCATCGCCCCCAATCCGTCTATAATCTCCCCAAGCCTGATTGGGCCTCCCAACTCCTCATCTATCCTCGGGAACTCCAGCTCCCCCAAGAATCGCTTCATGCCCTCTTCCCCGCAGGGGGCTTCGATTTGTATAGTCTACTATAAAATTCCTGCAACATATCATTCGCCCCCGCCGGATCCACAACCACCTTCCCCCCCGTATCCTTTACTTTCCCAATTTCTCCCACCCTCTTCACTCTCCTCAGCTGCCCCACCGCCTTACCTGTGGACAGGAGCCCAAATTCCATTTGTCGTCTCTGCCCCTCCTTCAGTGGCCCCTCATCCGGAGACTCCGCATACCTCCGTCCACCTGGCCTGTCCCAACTCCGCCAGCCCACCCTTCTCCTTATGGGCCCGAATCAAAATGAGTTCCCTCCTGATACAGCCTTCAGCGCCTCCCACACCACCCCTGCTGAGATCTCACCCATATCATTGATCCTTATGTATCCCCGAATGGCCACCCGCTCACACACCTCGTCCTCCGCTCGCAGCCCTACATCTGACCTCCATTGCGGCCACTGGGCCTTTCCTCTGCTCACTTGCAGATCTACCCAGTGTGGGGTGTGGTCTGACGCCACAATTGCTAAATATTCAGTCTCCATCACCTCAGCCAGCAGCGTATTGTCCAGCACAAAGAAATCTATCCGGGAGTACACCTTATGCACTTGGGAGTAGAATGAAAACTCCTTACTCCTTGGCCTCCCAAATCTCCGGGTCCACTCCCATGCGCTCCATAAACCCCCGTAGCTCTTTTGCCAGAGTTGACATCTTTCCGAACCTGGGACTCGACCGGTCCAGTCTCAGTTCTAGGACAGTATTAAAGTCTCCCCCCATAATCAGTCGATGTGAGTCCAGGTCCGGGATCTTCCCTGGCACCCTCCTAACAAACTCGACATCATCCCAGTTTGGGGCATATATAGTCACCAGCACCACGGCCATTCCCTCCAGCTTCCCACTAACCATGATGAATCTACCCCCCCGGGTTCGCTTCTATCCTCCCAATGTCATGTGCCATCCTTTTATTGACCAGGGTTGCCACACCCCTCGTTTTAAAGTCCAATCCCGAATGGCACACCTGCCCGACCCATCCCTTCTTCAGTCTAACTTGGTCTCCCATTTCAAGTGGGTCTCCTGTAACTTGGCCACGTCCGCCTCCAGTTGCCTCAGGTGTGCGAACACATGTGCTCTTTTGACCGGCCCATTCAGTCCACGAATGTTCAATGTGACCAGCCTAGTCAGGGGGCACCCTACCCCCCTCCCCTGCCTGTCAGCCATAATCTCTCCTAGGCCAGCCCTTGGCCCATGTCCCGCACCTCACCTGGCCCACCCCAGGCAGCTTCCGTCATCAACTCTTCTCCTCCATCACCTTAAAAGTCCCTCCCTGTCAGTAGTCTAACCTCCCCACCACCACCCCTCCCCCTCCCCCCCCCCCCCCCTTCCGTTGGTCTTCAGCTCACCCCCACTTTGCTTCCGTGAACTTGCCCTCCCAGCTAGCCTGGCAGCCCCCGCCCCTGGCACCAAGCATCTTACCCCCCACTGATTCCTCTCCCTCCCCGCTCTTAATGAAAACTCTCAAAACAATGGCAAGAATCAAGAACAAGCAAACAGTCCCTCCCAAGGTCTGAGCACAGAGGCCACCTCTCCTCCGTGAACAAAATATTATCTATTCAGCTAACCCCACACAGAACCGAATGAAAAACAGAAAAAGAAAATAGATATACAAAGCCTCAAACGTCATTCCGAACATCGCAAATTGACCTTTCCTGAAGCCTAATCAACTGTCGCTCGAAAGACTCCCACATATCCGATATTGATTTATTATCCAACAGCCACACCCAATCCAAATTCTTCAATTCCTGTCTAATGTTATCGTAATTTGCCTTTCCCCAGTTTAGCACCTTAACGCGAGGGTTACCCTCATTCCTGTACAAAAGTACCCTAAAACGTACGGAATTGTGGTCACTACTCCCAAAATATCCCCGCACTGAAACCTCAACCACCTGACCAGGCTCATTCCCCAATACCAGATCCAGTACTGCCTGTGGTATTATCAGGTATTGCAGTGCCCGAGAGGCTGTAGACCATTGGGTAAACCTAGGAGTTTACCATTGGTTGTTTGGTATGTAGCTCCGCCCTGACAGGCGGGGTATAAGAACAGGTGCCGTCCCAGCAGCCCTCATTCTGTACCTGAGCTGCTGGGGAACAGTTCTAGTCTATTAAAGCCTTCAGTTGTGTTACTACCTCGTCTTTGAGTTTAATTGATCGTGCATCACTGCCCCTTCCCTCGTTGGACTATCTACACATTGCATCAAGAAGGCTTCCTGGATACACCTTACAAACTCTGCCCCATCCAAACCCCTAGTACTCAGTGAGTCCCAGTCAATATAGGGGAAATTAAAATCCCCTACCACAGCAACCCTACCCAGATTGCCTCATTGTAAGAGCCCTCTTGAGGTGTCCTCCCGCAGTATGGCTAGAATATTCTCCTTAACCAGTAATGCTACTCCCCCACCGCTTTTACACTGCCCTCTATCTCTCCTGAAGCATCTATACCCTCCAACATTCAGCTGCCAATCCTGCCCTTCCTTTAACCATGTTTCTGTGATAGCCACAATATCGTAATTCCAAGTACTATTAAATGACCTAAGTTCATCTGCCTTACCCGCTATACTTCTGGGGTTGAAACAAAGAACAAAGAACAAAGAACAAAGAAATGTACAGCACAGGAACAGGCCCTTCGGCCCTCCAAGCCCGTGCCGACCATACTGCCCGACTAAACTACAATCTTCTACACTTCCTGGGTCCGTATCCTTCTATTCCCATCCTATTCATATATTTGCCAAGATGCCCCTTAAATGTCCCTATCGTCCCTGCCTCCACTACCTCCTCCGGTAGTGAGCTCCAGGCACCCACTACCCTCTGCGTAAAAAACTTGCCTCGTACATCTACTCTAAACTTTGCCCCTCTCACCTTAAACCTATGCCCCCTAGTAATTGACCCCTCTACCCTGGGGAAAAGCCTCTGACTATCCACTCTGTCTATGCCCCTCATAATTTTGTATACCTCTATCAGGTCGCCCCTCAACCTCCTTCGTTCCAGTGAGAACAAACCGAGTTTATTCAATCGCTCCTCATAGCTTATGCCCTCCATACCAGGCAACATTCTGGTAAATCTCTTCTGCACCCTCTCTAAAGCCTCCACATCCTTCTGGTAGTGTGGCGACCAGAATTGAACACTATACTCCAAGTGTGGCCTAACTAAGGTTCTATACAGCTGCAACATGACTTGCCAATTCTTATACTCAATGCCCCGGCCAATGAAGGCAAGCATGCCGTATGCCTTCTTGACTACCTTCTCCACCTGTGTTGCCCCTTTCAATGACCTGTGGGCCTGTACTCCTAGATCTCTTTGACTTTCAATACTCTTGAGGGTTCTACCATTCACTGTATATTCCCTACCTGCATTAGCCCTTCCAAAATGCATTACCTCACATTTGTCCAGGTTAAACTCCATCTGCCATCTCTCCGCCCAAGTCTCCAGACAATCTAAATCCTGCTGTATCCTCAGACAGTCCTCATCGCTATCCGCAATTCCACCAACCTTTGTGTCGTCTGCAAACTTACTAATCAGACCAGTTACATTTTCCTCCAAATCATTTATATATACTACAAAGAGCAAAGGTCCCAGCACTGATCCCTGTGGAACACCACTGGTCACAGCCCTCCAATTAGAAAAGCATCCCTCCATTGCTACCCTCTGCCTTCTATGGCCTAGCCAGTTCTGTATCCACCTTGCCAGTTCACCCCTGATCCCGTGTGACTTCACCTTTTGTACTAGTCTACCATGAGGGACCTTGTCAAAGGCCTTACTGAAGTCCATATAGACAACATCTACTGCCCTACCTGCATCAATCATCCTAGTGACCTCCTCGAAAAACTCTATCAAGTTAGTGAGACACGACCTCCCCTTCACAAAACCGTGCTGCCTCTCACTAAACAAAGTACTATTGCTGCCAGATCTGCAGCCTGTGCACTCGTGTGCTGGACGCTTTCAGGCTATCTCCCACAGGGCCTTGCTTCCTTGGTCTTTCATGAATATCCCACATCCTATTTTGCTATTTCCCTCTTCCACCATGGAGGACTGGTCTACATAGATTTTTAGAGTAGGGTCAGTATCCCCCTTTGTTTTTGGTAGAAAAGGTCCCTTGCGGTCTTTTACAGCCGGAATCTGGCATCCGTGAGGTTCCCCTCTATAAGTTATATTACCTGCCAAGAGGGGCTGTTTAGCACAGGGCTAAATTGCTGGCTTTGAAAGCAGACCAAGGCAGGCCAGCAGCACGGTTCAATTCCCGTAACAGCCTCCCCGAACAGGCGCCGGAATGTGGCGACTAGGGGCTTTTCACAGTAACTTCACTGAAGCCTACTTGTGACAATAAGCGATTTTCATTTCATTTTGAAGAAGGTGGGAGTTCGGCTGTGCTTCGCGGCAATGCCCCGACCCTGAAGCGTAAGGATCCACCTCGCTAACCTATTCTGACCAACCGCCCCGCCTTTGATCCACCCGTTTGGCACGAGTTAATTAAATTCAAATAAATACTTATTCAATTATTATTAGATTAAATTACAATTAACTATATGGTCCCTGACACTAGATTTCTACTGTAAAATTAAATGCTAAATACTAATCTCCGCCCTCAGGTTTAGTTACTCCTCTACCTCGTTAATTAATTTGTTTCTTCAATGCTTTTTGTTCAAATTTAACACAGACCCACAGCCTTGTGGTCGACTCTCATCCTGCCTCTTCAAGGGCAATTATGAAATGAAATGAAAATCGCTTATTGTCACAAGTAGGCTTCAAATGAAGTTACTGTGAAAAGCCCCTAGTCGCCACATTCCGGCACCTGTTCGGGGAGGCTGGTATGGGAATCGAACCGTGCTGCTGTTTTGCTTTCAAAGCCAGCGATTTAGCCCTGTGCTAAACCAGCCCCTTAGGGAAGTGCAATCATTGCTGAAACGGGTCCTGCTGGCTAGGCCAGCATTTATTGCCCATCCCTAATTGCCCTTGAGAAGGTGATGAGCTGCCGTCTTGAGTTGGTGCAGTTCCACGGAATATAAGGGACAATGGCAACATGGATACAAAATTGATTGAATAATAGGAGGCAGAGATTAATGGTCAATGGATATTTTTCGGGCGGAGGAAGGTTTGCCGTGGTTTTCCCCAGGGATCAGTATTGGGACCCTTGCTTTTCCTGATACGTATGAACAATCTAGATCTTGGTGTGCAGGGGACCATTTCAGTTAGGTGGCAGGTGAAGTTTAATGTGGAGAAGTGTGAGGTGATGCATTTTGGTAGGAAGAACATGGAGGCACAATATAAAATAAGGGGTACTATTCCTTTTTAAAAAATAAATCTAAAGTATGCAATTCATTTTTTTTCCAATTGAGGGGCAATTTAGCATGGCCAATCCACCTAACCTGCCCACTTTGGGTTGTGGGGGTGAGACCCACGCAAACATGGGGAGAATGTGCAAACTCCACACGGACAGTGGGCCGAGATCGAAGCTGGGACCTCGGTGCCGTGAGGCAGCAGTGCTAACCACTGAGCCACCGTGCTGCCCTGGTACAATTCCAAAGGGAATTCCAGGAGCAGAGGGCCCTGGGAGTATATGTGCATCGATCATTGAAGGTGGCAGGACAGGTGGAGAGAGCAGTTAATAAAGCAAATCGGACTCGGAACTTTATTAATAGGGGCACAGAGTACAAGATCAAGGAGGTTAAACTGAATCTATACAAGACACTGGATAGACCTCAGCGGAATATTGTGCACAGTTCTGGGTGCCACACTATAGGAAGGAGGTGAAGGTTTTGGAGCGAGTACAGAAGAGGTTTAGAAGAATGGTCCCAAGGATGGGACACCTCAGTTATGAGGATAGATTGGAGAGGTTGGGACTGTTGTCCTCAGACAAGAAGGTTGTTTCTCATTTATTCCCTGATTTCCTATTTCTTTTATTTTTGCTATTACCATTTTGATCCATGGATGATTAATGGAGCTGTGACTTTAATACAGCCTGTATCCTGAAAACAAAGAAGCAACCTGTGCTCCAAGAGGCTGTTTTAGGGACATTCGGCGGCTCCCGTTAAAACGGACTTTTGGGCGAAACGTGCGAGGGAGAAAAAACAAGATGGCGGTGGGCGTAGATCAAGCGGGATGGGTGCAGGAGCAGCAGGAGTTTCTCAGGCGCTGCTTTGAGGAGCGGAAGAAAGAGGTGCTGGGGCCAATGCTGACGGCGATCGAGGGGTTAGTGGAGACCCAGAAGGCCCAAGGGGCGGCGATCCTGGAGGTGCGGGAAAAAACCGCCGAGAATGAGGATGAGATCTTGGGCCTGGCGGTGAAGGTGGAGGCACACGAGGCGCTGCACAAGAGGTGGGCGGAAAGATTCGAGGACCTGGAGAACAGGTCGAGGAGGAAGAATCTTCGGATTCTGGGTCTCCCTGAAGGAGTGGAGGGGCCGATGCTGGAGCATATGTGAGCACGATGCTCAATTCGCTGATGGGGGCGGGGGCCTTTCCAAATCCCCTGGAGCTGGATGGGACTGATTGGGTCCTGGCAAGGAGACCCAAGGCCAATGAGCCGTCAAGGGCGGTGGTGGTGAGGTTTCACCGTCTCGTGGATAGAGAATGTGTCTTGAGATGGGCCAAGAAAGAGCGGAGCAGCAGGTGGGAGAATACGGAGATCCGAATCTATCAGGACCGGAGTGCGGAGGTGGCTAAGAAGAGAGCTGGTTTTAATCGGGCCAAGGCGGTGCTCCATCGGAAGGGGGTGAGATTCGGAATGCTGCAGCCAGCGCGATTGTGGGTCACATTTCAGGATCGACACCACTACTTCGAAATGCCTGAGGAGGCTTGGACCTTTATACAAACTGAAAAGTTGGACTCAAACTGAGGGTCTGTGGTTGTGGGGGGGGGTGGAGGTCGGTTGTATACAGGGTTTTAACTATGCGTAGGGAATGTTCCACGGGTTGGGTGATGGATGGGGATGGGGGAAGAGATCTGATGGGGAGACTGTGAGAGAATGTGGGCATCGGTGCTGGAGGGAGGGGAGGCCCGGGGAGGGGAATTGGGATAAGGCCGCAAAAGGAGCTGCGCCAGAGGGGGCGGGTCCGGCTTAGGAAAGCGCAGGCGTTTTCCCGCTTTAGGGAAGGACGGAGCGGGGGGTGGAGTAGCGCGCACTGACCAATGGGGAGGAGGGGGAGGGGGGGGTGTCAATGGGATAGCGGGGGAGGCCGGGGTCAGCAGGAGTCAGCTGACTTGAGGGAGTGTTATGGGGGGAGCAAAAGAGCTAGACATGGGTCTAGCGGAGGGGAGGGGGGATATTGGGTTGCTGCTGCATTGGCCGATGGGGAACTGGAAACAGAAGAGGTGGTCGGGACGGGGGTCCCCCGTCTGGGGGACTGGAGGGTGTGGGAGGCACGGGCACGGGACTGGCCTAGAAAAGGAGATGGCTGGTCGGCGGGGGGCGGGGGGCCAATCCGGCTGTTGACTTGGAATGTGAGGGGCCTGAATGGGCCGGTTAAGAGGGCCTGAGTGTTTGCGCGCTCCAAGGGACTGAAGGCAGACGTGGTCATGCTTCAGGAGACACATCTGAAGGTGAAAGACCAGGTCAGGTTAAGAAAGGGATGGATAGGACAGGTATTCCATTCGGGGATGGATGTAAAGAACAGAGGCGTGGCAATACTGATGGGGAAGCAGGTGTCGTTTGAGGCCAAGAATATTGTAGTGGACAATGGAGGTCGATACGTGATGGTGAGCGGTAGGCTGCAGGGGGTGTGGGTGGTGTTGGTAAACGTATACGCCCCGAAGTGGGATGATGCTGGATTTATGAAGCGCATGTTGGGGCGGATTCCGGATCTGGAGGCAGGAAGCTTGATAATGGGGGGGGATTTTAACACGGTGCTGGACCCAGCATTAGATCGCTCCAGATCTAGGACGGGGAAGAGGCCGGCTGCGGCCAAGGTGCTTGGGGGGTTTATGGACCAGGTGGGGGGAGTAGATCTGTGGAGATTTGCAAGGCCCCTGGCCAGAGAATTTTCTTTTTTCTCCCACGTACACAGAGCCTACTCCCGGATAGATTTTTTTGTTTTGAGTAGGGCGCTGATCCCGAAAGTGGAGGGAATGGAGTATTCGGCCGTAGCCCTCTCAGACCACGCCCCGCACTGGGTGGAGCTGGAGTTGGGAGAGGAGAGGGACCAACGCCCGCTGTGGCGTCTGGATGTGGGATTACTGGCGGATGAGGAGGTGTGTGGGAGGGTGCGGGGGTGCATTGAAAGGTATTTGGAGGCCAACGACAACGGGGAGGTGCAGGTGGGGGTAGTATGGGAGGCGCTGAAGGCGGTGGTCAGGGGAGAGTTAATCTCCATTAGGGCTCATAGGGAGAAGAGAGAGGGCAGGGAAAGGGAGAGTTAGTGGGGGAGATTTTAAGGGTGGACAGGAGTTATGCAGAGGCCCCCGAGGAGGGACTACTTAGGGAGCAGCAAAGTCTCCAGACGGAATTCGACCTGTTGACCACAGGGAAGGCAGAGGCACAGTGGAGGAAAGCACAGGGGGCGACGTACGAGTATGGGGAGAAGGCGAGCCGGATGCTGGCACATCAGTTCCATAAGAGGATGGCAGCGAGGGAGATAGGTGGAGTCAAGGATAGCAGGGGAACTACGGTGTGGAGTGCGGTGAAAGTAAATGAGGCATTTAAGGACTTTTATGAGGAGCTGTACAGATCTTAGCCCCCAGCGGGGGAAGAGGGGATGCGACGATTTCTAGATCAACTGAGGTTCCCGAGGGTGGAGGAGCAGGAGGTGGCTGGTTTGGGGCTGCCAATTGGGTTGGAGGAGCTGGTTAAAGGTCTGGGGAGCATGCAGGCAGGGAAGGCCCCGGGGCCAGATGGGTCCCCGGCTGCGTTTTATGGAAGTATGCGGACCCGTTAGCCCCGTTGCTAGTGAGGACTTTCAATGAGGCAAGGGAGGGGGGGACCCTGCTCCCGACAATGTCCGGGGCACTGATCTCTCTGATCCTGAAGCGGACCCACTGCAATGTGGGTCGTATAGACCGATCTCGTTCCTCAATGTGGATGCTAAGTTGCTGGCAAAAGTGCTGGCTACGAGGATCGAGGACTGTGTCCCGGGGGTGATTCACGAGGACCAGACGGGATTTGTAAAGGGCAGGCAGCTAAACACCAATGTGCGGAGGCTCCTCAACATGATTATGATGCCATTGGTGGAGGGAGAGGCGGAGGTAGTGGCAGCTATGGACGCGGAGAAGGCCTTTGACCGAGTAGAGTGGGAGTATCTCTGGGAAGTGTTGCGGAGGTTTGGGTTCGGGGGAGGATTTATTAGCTGGGTTATGCTATATAGAGCCCCGGTGGCAAGTGTGGTTACGAATCGGCGGAGGTCGGAGTATTTCCTGCTGTATCGAGGGCCGAGGCAGGGGTGCCCCCTGTCCCCCCTGTTTGCATTAGCAATTGAACCTTTGGCCATGGCGCTAAGGGAGTCCAGGAAATGGAGGGGGGTGGTCCGAGGGGGAGAGGAGCATCGGGTGTCGCTGTATGCGGACGACCTGTTGCTGTACGTGGCAGATCCAGTGGACGGGATGGTGGAGGTCATGCAGATCCTAAGGGATTTTGGGGACTTTTCGGGCTATAAGCTCAATGTAGGGAAGAGTGAGCTCTTCGTGGTGCATCCGGGGGATCAGGGAAGAGGGATCGACGAACTACCGCTGAGGAGGGCGGAAAGGAGCTTTCGGTACTTGGGGATCCAGGTAGCAAGGAGCTAGGGGGGCCCTGCACAAACTTAATTTGACGCGGCTGGTGGAACAGATGGAGGAGGACTTCAAAAGATGGGATGTGTTGCCACTCTCGCTAGTGGGCAGGGTACAGTCGATTAAAATGATGGTCCTCCCGAGGTTTCTTTTTGTGTTCCAGTGCCTTCCAATTGTGATCATCAAGGCCTTTTTTAAGCGGGTAGGTAGGAGCATCATGGGCTTTGTGTGGGCAAACAAGACCACGAGGGTAAAGAGGGGGTTTCTGGAGCGTAGTAGGGACAGGGGAGGGCTGGCGTTGCCGAGTCTGGGTGACTATTATTGGGCAGCCAACGTGGCGATGATCCGTAAGTGGGTAATAGAGGGAGAGGGGGCGGCATGGAAGAGGTTGGAGGTGGCGTCCTGTAAAGGAACGAGCCTGGGGGCGCTGGTGACGGCACCGCTGCCGCTCTCGCCGACAAGGTACATCACGAGTCCGGTGGTGGCGGCAACACTAAAGATCTGGGGGCAGTGGAGAGGACATAGGGGGGCGATGGGATTCTCGGTGTGATCCCCGATCAGAGATAACCATCGGTTCGTCCCAGGGAGGATGGACGGGGATGTTTCAGAGCTGGCATCGGGCAGGGATCAGAAGATGGGGGACCTGTTTATAGACGGGACGTTTGTGAGCCTAGGGGCACTGGAGGAACAAAACAAAGAACAAAGAAATGTACAGCACAGGAACAGGCCCTTCGGCCCTCCAAGCCCGTGCCGACCATACTGCCCGACTAAACTACAATCTTCTACACTTCCTGGGTCCGTATCCTTCTATTCCCATCCTATTCATATATTTGTCAAGATGCCCCTTAAATGTCCCTATCGTCCCTGCTTCCACTACCTCCTCCGGTAGCGAGTTCCAGGTACCCACTACCCTCTGCGTAAAAAACTTGCCTCGTACATCTACTCTAAACCTTGCCCCTCTCACCTTAAACCTATGCCCCCTAGTAATTGACCCCTCTACCCTGGGGAAAAGCCTCTGACTATCCACTCTGTCTATGCCCCTCATAATTTTGTATACCTCTATCAGGTCGCCCCTCAACCTCCTTCGTTCCAGTGAGAACTAACCGAGTTTATTCAACCGCTCCTCATAGCTTATGCCCTCCATACCAGGCAACATTCTGGTAAATCTCTTCTGCACCCTCTCTGAAGCCTCCACATCCTTCTGGTAGTGTGGCGACCAGAATTGAACACTATACTCCAAGTGTGGCCTAACTAAGGTTCTATACAGCTGCAACATGACTTGCCAATTCTTACACTCAATGCCCCGGCCAATGAAGGCAAGCATGCCGTATGCCTTCTTGACTACCTTCTCCACCTGTGTTGCCCCTTTCAATGACCTGTGGACCTGTACTCCTAGATCTCTTTGACTTTCAATACTCTTGAGGGTTCTACCATTCACCGTATATTCCCTACCTGCAATAGACCTTCCAAAATGCATTACCTCACATTTGTCCGGATTAAACTCCATCTGCCATCTCTCCGCCCAGGAGAAGTTCAGGTTACCCCCAGGAAATGCGTTCAGGTATATGCAAGTGAGGGCGTTTGTGAGGCGGCAGGTGAGGGAATTTCCGTCACTCCCGTCACAGCGGATTCAGGACAGGGTGATTTTGGGTGTATGGGTCGGAGAAGGCAAGGTGTCGGCGATATATCAGGAGATGAAAGAAGAGGGGGAGGCTTTGGTGGAGGAGCTGAAGGGCAAGTGGGAGGAGGAGTTGGGGGAGGAGATTGAGGAGGGGCTATGGGCTGATGCCCTAAGTAGGGTTAATTCCTCTTCCTCATGTGCCAGGCTTAGCCTGATACAGTTTAAGGTTATTCACAGAGCGCACATGACGGGGGCGAGGCTGAGTAGGTTCTTTGGGGTGGAGGGCAGATGTGGGAGGTGCTCGGGAAGTCCGACGAATCACGTCCACATGTTTTGGTCATGCCCGGCGCTGGATGGGTTTTGGAGGGGTTTCGCGAGGACTATGTCCAAGGTGGTGAAAGTCCAGGTCAAACCAAGCTGGGGGCTGGCATTATTTGGAGTAGTGGACGAGCCGGGAGTGCAGGAGGCGAAAGAGGCCGGCATTCTGGCCTTTGCGTCCCTGGTAGCCCGGCGGAGGATGTTGCTAATGTGGAAGGAGGCGAAGCCCCCCAGCGTGGAGGCCTGGATAAATGACAAGGCTGGGTTCATTAAGCTGGAGAGGATAAATTTGCCTTGAGAGGGTCTGCGCAGGGGTTCTACAGGCGGTGGCAACCGTTCCTAGACTATCTCGCGGAGCGTTAGAAGGAGCTTGGTCAGCAGCAGCAGCAACCCGGGGGGGGGGGGGGGCAGGGGAGGGGGGGTTTCTTTTGTTCGGGGGTGGGTGGGCAGGGGAGGGGGGGGTTTCTTTCGTTCGGGGGTGGGTGGGCAGGGGGGGGGGGAGGTTTCTTTCGGGGGGGGGATTTTTGGGCGGGTGGGGGAGGGGTTTTCCCCCAGGTGGTATTTGTAAAAGCATACAGGAGGGTTACTATGTGCGGGAGAAACCCACTGTATAAGTTCTGTAGTATGTTTGATTGATATGTCTATGTTCTGTACTGCTCTTTTTTCTTTTTGTTTTCTGTTGCCGGGGGGGAGGGTTTAACTGGTTGAAAATTTTTGTTGGCAAAACTTTGAATAAACATATATTTTTTAAAAAAGGGGCTGTTTTAGACTGACATCAGTGATGACGCGGATTGTTGATGTGGCTGGTAGCCAATGAATGGGCCCAGGAGGCATTGCTCCGCCCGGTAACAGGTGGTGATTGGATATCACCTCACTGGAATGTTTCTCAGAGCTACAAGATTGCATTGTCCTTTCACTTTCCATTCTGCAAGCTGGATGGAGGAATCTCACCCACTCACTGCAGGAATATCCAGTTAAAGGTCACGGTGAGAGTCTGATAACCCTCTCTCTCTCCATAAAAAGGCTGATATGAGGCAGAATCTGGTAACACTCTGCAAAAAAGAGGCTGGTGAAGTCAGAGGCCTCTCCTGGAGAGGCTGTGAGTGCGATTGCTGCTGAGCTGCCAAGATCATTACGCGCTGTATCCCAGAGACTTTAATCCACACTCGTACTGTAAAGTGAGTGCACGGAACAACTCATCATCTGAAGCAAGGACTTATCTTTTGACCTTACTCGCTGTTTTCCCCTCTGTGTTTGGCTGTCATGTGGGTAGGGTGAGGGTGGGGCAATTGAAGGAGAACCAGGGTGTTAGCTCAACATTAAGCAGCTGTGTTTACTGTATATGTCATATTTGTTCTTGTTACAAATAAACAGTAAGGTGTTTACATTTACAAATCTCTGGGTCGCTGTCCGTGTGGAGTTTGCACATTCTCCCCGTGTCTGCGTGGGCCTCACCCCCACAACCTGAAGATGTGCAGGGTAGGTGGATTGGCCACGCTAAATTGCCCCTGAATTGGAAAAGAAAATAATTGGGTACTCTAAATTAAAAAAAAAATTTTACAAATCTGATGACTGTAATTATCGGGCAGCCAGGGGCCACCGATTTGGGGAATTTTATGAGAATGAATGGTTAATTCACTTGTGCTGTGACTGCGGGGCCTGTGGGGCTGAGATTGACCGTGCACTAGTCCAGGGTGGTGTAACAACGTAAGAGGAGATTTGATAGAGGCGTTCCAAATCATGAGGGTGTTGGACAGAGTCGACAGGGAAAAGCAGTACCCACTTGTATGAGGATGAAGAACGAGAGGGCACAGATTTAAAGTGATTTGAAAAAGATGGAAATGTGATGTGTGAAAAAAATTTTTTTTTGCATGAGTGGTTCAGGTCTGGAATGCACTGTCTGGAAGTGTGGTGGAGGCAGGTTCAATGGAGGCATTTCAAGAGGCATTTTGAGGGCAGTACCGTAGCACAGTGGTTAGCACAATTGCTTCCCAGCTCCAGGGTCCCAGGTTCGATTCCCGGCTTGGGTCACTGTCTGTGAGGAGTCTGCACGTTCTCCCCGTGTGCGTGGGTTTCCTCCGGGTGCTCCGGTTTCCTCCCACAGTCCAAAGATGTGCAGGTTGGGCGGATTGGCCGTGATAAATTGTCCTTATGTCCAAAAAAAGGTTAGGTGGGGTTACTGGGTTACGGGGATAGGGTGGAGGTGAGGGCTTAAGTAGGGTGCTCTTTCCAAGGACCGGTGCAGACCCAATGGGCCGAATGGCCTCCTTCTGCACTGTAAATGCTATGGTTCTAAGAGGGCATTCGAGGATGACTTGAATAGAAACAATTTGCAGGGGTACAGGGAATGGCATGGTGCTTGTTTGGAGAGCCAGTGTAGTCAGGATGGGCCAAATCGCCTCCCTCTGCACCATAAATGCTCAGGAAAGCAGAAGCACAAAGGGACAGGGTGTCCTTGGTCACGATTCCCTTCAGGTTAACCTGCAGGTTCAGTCGGTAGTTAGGAAGGTAAATGCAATGTTAGCATTCCTGTCGAGAGGGCTAGAATACAAGACCAGGGATGTACTTCTGAGGCTGTATAAGGCTCTGGTCAGACCACATTTGGAGTATTGTGAACAGTTTTGGATTGGATTTGTTTATTGTCACGTGTACCGAGGGACAGTGAAAAGTATTTTTCTGTGAGCAGCTCAACAGATCATTAAATACATGGGAAGAAAAGGGAATAAAAGAAAATACATAATAGGGCAACACAAGGTATAGAATGTAACTACATAAACACCGGCATCAGATGTTTTGGGCCCCGGATCTAAGGAAGGATGTGCTGGTCTTGGAAAGTGTCCAGAGGAGGTTCACAAGAATGATCCCTGGAATGAAGAACTTGTCGTATGAGGAACGGTTGAGGACTCTGGGTCTGTACTCCTTGGGAGTTTAGAAGGATGAGAGGGGATCTTATTGAAACGTACAGGATACTGCGAGGCCTGGATAGGGTGGGCGTGGAGAGGATGTTTCCACTTGTAGGAAAAACTAGAAGCAGAGGACACCATCTCAGATTAAAGGGACGATCCTTTAAAACAGAGATGAGGAGGAATTTCTTCAGCCAGAGGGTGGTGAATCTGTGGAACTCTTTGCCGCAGAAGGCTGTGGAGGCCGAATCACCGTGTGTCTTTAAGACAGAGATAGATATTTTCTCGATTAATAAGGCGAGCAGGGATTATGGGGAGAAGGCAGAATGGGGATGAGAAAATATCAGCCATGATTGAAGGCGGAGCAGACTCGATGGGCCAAGTGGCCTACTTCTGCTCCTATGACTTATGGTCGAATTAGGGATGGGCAATAAATGCTGGCCTAACCAACAATGCTCACATCCCATGGAAGAATAAAAAAGCTGTTTCTCACCTGCTGTAATATAGCCTTACAGGGCTTGATGTCAAATTTTACTTTCTAATGCTCTTGTAAAAGGCTTTGGACTATTCTGATGTTAAAGTGTTCTATAAAATACAAGTTACTGTCGTGTCAAATTTAATCAAAATTCTCACTGCCATGAGGGAACTTTAATCATGTCTCCAGATTATTAATGCAGTCACATAATTATTCCACTGCTGGACCCTACACAGCTGATCTCAAAAAACATTCCTCACTGTGCCTGAACCCCAGGGTGAAGTTTTGGTACAATGTGTGTTCAGTATGTCTGCTCCTCCCAATGAGAATTGGCTTTGAGTTCAGGCAAACATGTCACTGCAAAATGGGCATTATGGGTAACGTCTGCCTTGCAGACGAGACATGAATCTAAAGCTCTGCTTGCCAGTGAAAGTTAAATACCCCACGGCAATATTTGACGAGCAGGGAACTGTCCTAGAAACATTTATGCTTGAACTTAACAAATGTTATTTGGTTACTAATTACATTTCACTTCAGCCCTCTGGGATCTGTGCACACTCTGCGTTAAATAATCACATGGTTGGTATCGTCTTGATAGTTCATTAGTATGTGTTACATCATATCTGAATATCCTTCTCCCTAAAGAAAAGGAGTTTCTTAATCACAGAATTATTTCAATACTCGTTTATTTCTGTTCACTGCTTACTGAGCTCATTTTACTGCAGTCTGTGTTTCTGCTGTTCAAGTCCTCTGAGATACAGAGAGGACGTAATTGTCCAATATCCCCCTAAGAACAAAGAAAATTACAGCACAGGAACAGAAACCTGCACCGACCATGCTGCCCTTCTGAACTAAAACCCGCTACACTTCCGGGGTCCCTATCCCTCTATTCACATCCTATTCATGTATTTGTCAAACGCCCCTTAAACGTCACTATCGTCCCTGCTTCCACCACCTCCTCCGGAAACTCCGTGTTACTGATCATGGGTTCTGCGGGTGGTTGTGTGCCTGATGAGCCTGCTGGACAGTGACCCAGGGCTGGGATTGAACTCAGGCCCTTGGCCATTGCGCCATTGTTCTTCCCCTCCGTCTCAGACAATGTTGATGGTGCCTCTCCAGGGCCTTGAGATGGCACCTGGACGTAGTCCAAGTTTAAGTTGTATAGAAGACTTGGAAGGAGGACCGCCTTGTACACGAGGATCTTGGTGTCGCCAAAGACTCTCGACCTTCGATGTCCGAAGGAGGTGCTTACAGAATATGTGGTTTTCTTTGTGTTGCCTATTTCAGGATGGTTGGAGTAGTGTCCACAAAGACCACAAAATAGCTTGAACTTAAACAAAACTATAAATTTATTAACACTAATTTGGATTCGACACGTACTCCTAAAGAATAAACAGTTGATTAGTAACATTTAAACTACACTCATCGACAGCTAATTTCAATACTGAGATAAACTACGATCTGCTCTCACTTACGCTATTTGTACCTCTGACTCACACACAGACACACACTCTCTCTCTGATTGTATCAGGGTTTAGGAGTTCTTTGAAGAGTTTGCTCCATCAAAGGCCGATGTTTTCACTGTCTCTCAAGAGGGTTAATTCCTTACTCCACACTGGTTTGAGGCCGAGGGTATTGGGTCCCATATATCGCCTTGGTGGCACTGAAGAACTGTCATGCTTGGAGGTGAGGAATTGTCCACCATTGATTCTTGATTTCCCCGTTTTTTCTGTCTGCTCTGCTTTGGCTAACTGGTGATCTCCGCTTCGCCTTGCTGATCATGTCATATTGCCAGATGCAGGGAGCTTTCCTTTTCTTGTTGACGAGGTCTTAGTTTGTGTGTGGGTTTCATCGAAACAGTCTTCGTGTTTCTTAGCCTTGTAGCCAATGGATTCTTCACAGCTTGAGATGATGGCTTCAGTTCTTTAAAATAACGCCCCCCCCCCTCCCCCCCACCGAAACAAAATAACACAAAATCGCATTGAGCAAGATATAGACATGCAAAATGGTATATTTACATAGCTTTATACACTGGCTCTCGCCCGCACGTGCCAGTTTTCCCCACCCTCCATGTTATCTCCCGCTCACCCATCCCCTCAAACAGTCTCCCCCCCCCCCCCCCCGCCGCCCCCCCAGGGTTGCTGCTGCTGCTGACCGACCTTCCTCTAACGCTCCGCGAGATAGTCTAGGAACGGTTGCCACCGCCTGTAGAACCCCTGCGCAGACCCTCTCAAGGCAAACTTACTCCTCTCCAACTTTATGAACCCAGCCATATCGTTTATCCAGGCCTCCACGCTGGGGGGCTTCTCCTCCTTCCACATTAGTAAGATCCTTCGCCGGGCTACTAGGGACGCGAAGGCCAGAATGCCGGCCTCTTTCGCCTCCTGCACTCCCGGCTCGTCCACTACTCCGAATATTGCTAGCCCCCAGCCTGGCTTGACCCGGACTTTCACCACCTGAGATATTGCTCCCGCCACGCCTCTCCAGAACCCCTCCAGTGCCGGGCATGACCAAAACATATGGACATGGTTCGCCGGACTCCCTGAGCACCTTCCACATCTGTCCTCTACCCCAAAGAACCTACTCAACCTCGCCCCCGTCAAGTGAGCTCTGTGAACCACCTTAAATTGTATCAGGCTGAGCCTGGCACACGAGGAGGAGGAATTAACCCTACCTAGGGCATCAGCCCACAGACCTTCCTCGATCTCCTCCCCCAGCTCCTCCTCCCATTTACCCTTCAACTCTTCTACCAGCGCTTCCCCCTCTTCTTTCAACTCCTGGTGTATTGCCGAAACCTTGCCCTCCCCGACCCATGCACCCGAGATCACCCAGTCTTGAATTTCTTGTGCCGGGAGCAACGGGAATTCCCTCACCTGTCGCCTCACAAAAGCCCTCACCTGCATATATCTAAAGGCATTTCCCAGGGGTAGCTCAAACTTCTCCTCCAGTGCCCCTAGGCTCGCAAATATCCCGTCAATGAACAGGTCCCCCATTCTTCTAATCCCCGCCCGATGCCAGCCCTGGAACCCCCCGTCCATCTTCCCCGGGACAAACCGGTGGTTACCCCTGATCGGGGACCATATCGATGCTCCCATTGCACCCCTGTGCCGTCTCCACTGGCCCCAGATCCTTAACGTTGCCGCCACCACCGGGCTCGTGGTGTACTTTGACGGCGAGAACGGCAGCGGTGCCGTCACCAGCGCCCCCAGGCTCGTTCCTTTACAGGACGCCATTTCCATCCTCTTCCATGCCGCCCCCTCTCCCTCCATAACCCACTTGCGGATCATCGCCACATTTGCTGCCCAGTAGTGGCTCCCTAGATTTGGCAGCGCCAACCCTCCTCGGTCCCTACTGCGTTCCAGGAACCCTCTCCTTACCCTCGGGGTCTTATTCGCCCACACAAACCCCATAATACTACTGCCTACTCTCTTAAAAAAGCCCTTGGTGATCACGATGGGAACGCACTGAAACACAAACAAAAACCTCGGAAGGACCACCATTTTGACCGACTGCACTCTACCAGCCAGCGAGAGCGGTAACATGTCCCATCTTTTGAAGTCCGCCTCCATTTGCTCCACCAATCTCGTCAAATTCAGTTTATGTAGGGCCCCCCAACTCCTGGCTATCGGATCCCCAGATACCGAAAGCTCCCCTCCGCCCTCCTCAGCGGTAGGTCCCCTATCCCTCTTTCCTGGTCCCCCGCCTGTAATACAAAGAGCTCACTCTTCCCTACATTGTGCTTATAGCCCGAAAACTCCCCAAACTCCCTTAGAGTCTGCATGACCTCCACCATCCCCTCCATTGGATCCGCCACCTACAGCAACAGGTCATCCGCGTATAGCGACACCCGATGCTCTTCTCCCCCTCGGACCACCCCCCTCCATTTATTAGACTCCCTCAATGACATGGCCAATGGTTCGATCGCCAATGCAAACAACAGGGGGGACATGGGGCACCCCTGCCTCGTCCCTCGGTACAGCTGAAAATACTCCGACCTCCGCCGGTTCGTCACTACACCCGCCACCGGGGATCTGTAAAGGAGCTTAACCCAGCTGATAAACCCTCCCCCGAACCCAAACCTACGCAACACCTCCCAGAGGTACTCCCACTCTACTCGGTCAAAGGCCTTCTCCGCGTCCATAGCTGCCACTATCTCCGCCTCTCCCTCCTCCGACGTCATCATTATCACGTTTAAGAGCCACCGCACATTGGTGTTTAGCTGCCTGCCCTTTACGAATCCCGTCTGGTCCTCATGAATCACCCCGGTACACAGTCCTCAATCCTCGTGGCCATCACTTTTGCCAATAACTTAGCGTCCACATTGAGGAGCGAGATCGGCCTGTACGATCCACATTGCAGTGGGTCCTTGTCTCGCTTCAGAATCAAGGAAATTGTCGCCTCCAACATTGTCGGGGGCAGGGTCCCCTCCTCTCTTGCCTTGTTAAAGGTCCTCACTAGTAGCGGGGCCAACAGGTCTACGTACTTCCTGTAGAACTCCACCGGGAACCTGTCCGGCCCCGGGGCCTTCCCCGCCTGCATACTCCCCAAACCCTTACTCAGCTCCTCCAACCCGATTGGTGCCCCCAAACCAGCCGCCTCTTGCTCCTCCACCCTCGGGAACCGCAGTTGGTCTAGGAATCGTCTCATCCCCTCTTCCCCCGCTGGGGGCTGGGATCTGTACAGCTCTTCATAGAAGGCCTTGAATACCTTGTTTATTTTCGTCGCACTCCGAACCGTGGCTCCCCCTCCATCTTTGATTCCCCCTATTTCCCTCGCTGCCGTCCTCTTACGGAGCTGGTGTGCCAGCATCCGACTAGCCTTTTCCCCGTACTCGTAGGTCGCCCCCTGCGCCTTCCTCCACTGTGCCTCCGCCTTCCCCGTGGTCAACAGGTCAAACTCTGTCTGGAGCCGTCGTCTTTCCCCAAGTAATCTTTCCTCCGGGGCATCTGCGTATCTCCTGTCCACTCGCAAAATCTCCCCCACTAGCCTCTCCCTTTCCATGCCCTCTGTCTTCTCCCTATAAGCCCTGATGGAGATTAGCTCTCCCGTGATCACCGCCTTCAAAGCCTCCCATACCACCCCCACCCGCACCTCCCCGTTGTCGTTGGCCTCCAAGTACCTTTCGATACACCCCCTCACCTTCCCACACATCACCTCGTCCGCCAGCAGTCCCACATCCAGCTGCCACAGCGGGCGTTGGTCCCTCTCCTCTCCCAGCCCCAGTTCCACCCAGTGCGGGGCATGGTCCGAAACAGCTATGGCCGTATACTCCGTCCCCTCCACCCTCGGGATGAGCGCCCTGCCCAGAACAAAGAAATCTATCCGGGAGTAGGCCTTGTGCACGTGGGAAAAGAAAGAAAATTCCCTGGCCTGCTGTCCTACAAACCTCCATGGGTCGATCCAGTGCTGGGTCCAACACTGTATTGAAGTCCCCTCCCATTATCAGGCCTCCTTTCTCCAGGTCCGGAATGCGCCCCAACATGCGCTTCATGAATCCAGCATCATCCCAGTTTGGGGCGTATACATTTACCAACACCACCCACGTCCCCTGCAGCCTACCGCTCACCATTACGTATCGCCCTCCATTGTCCGCTACAATAGTCTTGGCCTCAAATGACACCCGCTTTCCCACCAAAATTGCCACCCCCCTATTTTTCGCATCCAGTCCCGAGTGAAATACCTGTCCTACCCATCCCTTTCTTAACCTGACCTGGTCCGCCACCTTCAGGTGTGTCTCTTGGGAGCATAGCCACGTCTGCCTTCAATTGCACGAACACTCGAGCCCTCTTCACCGGCCCATTCAGGCCCCTCACGTTCCACGTTATCAGCCGGATTGGAGGGGCTCCCCCCCCCCCCCCCCCCCCCCCCCCCCACTATCCATCTCCTTTTCTGGGCCAATCCCGTGTCCGCGCCTCCCTCGCTCTCCAGTCCCCCAGCCGGGGGCCCTCCGTCCCGACCACCTCTTCTGTGTCCCATTCCCTTTCGGCCAGTGCAGCAGCAACCCTTCCCCCCCCGCTCTCCCCCTCCCCCCCACCCCCCCGCTAGGCCCCTGTCTAGCTTTTTTGCTCCCCCCATATCACTCCCGTAAGTCAGCTGACACCTGCTGACCCCGGCTTCCCCCGCCATCCCTTTGACCCCCCGTGTGGGAGTCTCCACATCAATATACGTTCCTTCGTTCCCCTTCCCGCCTTTCTTCCCGCGCGCGGGAAAAGAACCCCGCGTTTTCCAAAGCCTGCCCCGCCCCCTCTGGCGCAGTTCCTGTCGCGGCCTAGTCGCTCTCCCCCAGCCCATATAACATTTCCTGCGCGTGATTGACCCCCTATATACAACCGCCATCATACTTCAACACTCAAACACCCCCCTCCCATACAAATCCTCAGTTAGAGTCCAATTTTTCAGCTAATATATAGGTCCACGCCTCTTCGGGCGTTTCGAAGTAGTGGTGTTGGCCATTATGTGTAACCCATAGTCGCGCTGGCTGCAACATTCCAAATTTCACTCCTTTCCGATGCAGCACCGCTTTGGCCCGGTTGAAACCCGCTCTCCGCTTAGCGATCTCCGCGCTCCAGTCCGGGTATATTCTGATCTCCGCATTGTCCCACTTGCTGCTCCGTTCCTTCTTAGCCCATTTCAGGACCCTCTCTCTGTCCGTAAACCGGTGAAATCTCACCACCATCGCCCTTGGCAGCTCATTTGCCTTGGGCTTCCTCGCTAGCACCCAGTGCGCCCCATCCAGCTCCAGCAATCCCGGGGGGGCCTCCGCGCCCATCAGCGCCCCGATCATCGTGCCCGCGTATGCCGCGGCATCGGCCCCCTCCACTCCTTCTGGGAGACCCAGGATCCTCAGATTATTTCTCCTCGACCTGTTCTCCAGGTCTTCGAGTCTTCCCGCCCACTTCTTGTGTAGCGCCTCGTGCCGCTCCACTCTCTCCGCCAGGCCCAGGAGCTCGTCCTCATTCTCACTCACTTTGTCCTGGATCTCCTGGATCTTCACCTCGTGGGCTTTCTGGGTTGCCCCAAGTCCTTCAATTATTGCCAACATAGGCGCCAGCATCTCCTTACGCAGCTCCTTGAAGCAGCGCTTGATGAATTCCTGCATCTCCTCTTTGTCCCTGGCCGCTGCCATTTTGCTTGTTTTCCCTCTCTTCTCCCGCTGCTCCAATGCCACTTTTTTGGCCGTTTCGCTGCGGGTCCGGTCCATACAGGTTAGTGGGGGACCTCTCTCCTCTCTTCCCCACGGGTTGGCTGTGAAAAAAGTTCCGTTGGGGCTCTTCTATCGAGCCCGAAAGTCCATTTTCGCGGGAGCTGCCGAATCGTGCGGCTTAGCTCCGCATAGCCGCAACCGGAAGTCCCGCTGGCTTCAGTTCTTTCCCGTTTCCCTCCACTCCATTTGAATGAGCACTTTGGAGATTTTGATGAAGTCATTGTTGGAAGTTCACTCACTTGTTTGGCTCTTAAAACCGCCCAACATTGATCTTTTTTGAGCTGTTTCTTCATCTTCCACGGCTGGTCGAGTTTGACGGACATACGAAGAGAGGATAGTCTGAGCAGCAGACCCTGCACTGGATTGCTCATTGCTCTGCTGATGAGGGCGTCCCGTTTTGATTGATCATGTGCCAGTGCTTTGATTGGGGTTGTCTCCAAGACAAGTCTTGAACTTGTCTTTTTGGTGATGACAAGCTGGCGTTCCGAGCATTTGGCCAGCAGGAGAACCCCTTGGAATTGCAATTCCTAATTCCTTCTTTTCTAGATTTGGGAGTCCTTTCAAACCCTGGCATTGAACTGCCAAGGAGGGTGATCTTATCTTCCTTTGGAATGTTGGGGAGTATGGTGTCCAGGGTGGAGTAGAAGCCTTATTTGGACTCATCATTGACAGAAAGGGTTGGGGTGTAGGCACCCGACCATTGCCTGTTGGCTCTTGGCAAGTTCTTGGCGGAGAGCTATGTGGTGCTGATTGATGCCGACAGGGAGCAGTTGGTTGACGAGTTGGTTCTTGATGGTGAAACCAATTCCACCTGGGCTGAGTCTTGGGTTTTTTTCTCCACAGAAGGTGTAACCGCCTTCCGTCAGCTGCCCTTTGCCTGCTCTTCATGCCTCTTGCAATGATGAAGTGCCTGAGATAGAGAACCTAGTGGAGCGGTGCAGCGACAACGATCTCTCCCTCAATGTCAGCAAAACTAAAGAGCTGGTCATTGACTTCAGGAAGCAAAGTATCGGACACTTTCAGCATCAACGGGGCCGAGGTGGAGATGGTTGACAAATTCCTAGGTGTGCACATCATCAGCAATCTGTCCTGGGTCGACGCTACCACCAAGAAGGCACAACAGCGCCTATACTTTCTCAGGAAACTAAGGAAATTCGGCATGTCCACATTGACTCTTACTAACTTTTACAGATGCACCATAGAAAGCATCCTATCAGGCTGCATCACAGCCTGGTATGGCAATTGCTCGGCCCAGGACCGCAAGAAGCTTCAGAGAGTCGTGAACACCGCCCAGTCCATCACACAAACCTGCCTCCCATCCATTGACTCCATCTACACCTCCCGCTGCCTGGGGAAAGCGGGCAGTATAATCAAAGATCCCTCCCACCCGGCTTACTCACTCTTCCAACTTCTTCCATCGGGCAGGAGATACAGAAGTCTGAGAACACGCACAAACAGACTCAAAAACAACTTCTTTCCCGCTGTCACCAGACTCCTAAACAACCCTCTTGAAAATGAAATGAAATGAAAATCGCTTATTGTCACAAGTAAGCTTCAAATGAAGTTACTGTGAAAAGCCCCTAGTCGCCACATTCCGACGCCTGTTCGGGAGGCTGTTACGGGAATTGAACCATGCTGCTGGCCTGCCTTGGTCTGCTTTCAAAGCCAGAGATTTAGCGCTGTGCTAAACAGCCCCTGATGGGCTTATGGACTGATCTGATCTCTTCACACATCTGTTCACACATGTTTACAGCTGGGCAGGCATGGTAGCACAGTGGATCGTACTGTGGCTTCACAGCACCAGGGTCCCAGGCTGGGTCACTGTCTGTGTGAAGTCTGCACTTTCTCCCAGTGTCTGCGTGGGTTTTCTCCGGGTGCTCCGGTTTCCTCCCACAAGTCCCGAAAGACGTGCTGTTAGGTGAATTGGACATTCTGAATTCTCCCTCTGTGACCCGAACAGGCCCCGGAATGTGGCGACTAGGGGCTTTTCACAGCAACTTCATTGCAGTGTTAGTGTAAGCCTACTTGTGACAATTTAGATTATTATTATCTTCCCTACTGAGTAGTCCTGCACTCCTGTATGCTTCACCCGATGCCTGTGTCTATGTATTTACATTGTGTATTTTATGTTTGCCCTATTATGTATTTTCTTTTCATGATCTGTCTGAGCTGCTCGCAGAATACTTTTCACCGTACCTCGGTACACGTGACAATAAACAAATCCAATCCAAACCAACTCACGGCAGTTCTCCATTCCAGTTGATTGTTTTGATCATTATCCCTGAAGGTTCATACATTCCAGCCTCCGAAATTCAGTTTAACTTTGATTTTCTGTTGAGGGGCTAGATGCGGGCTTCCAGCCAGTTTGGAGATGGAACAGGCTATTTTTAGGGCACCTTTTCTGACTCTTTCCCCGAGCGGGGTGAGCAGAATGGATCGTGAAGAGAGTTGTTCAGTTGTGAAGAAAGCTGTCAAAACGCTCTCCTGTTCCTAATCATAGCGAGACGACTGAATCGAACATCATCACCGACATGCCGGCCCGAAGCTGGGACTTGAGACATTGGGGTCTTCAGCACAGAAAGACCCGTCCGATCACACCTGCCCTGTTCAAAAACACCCAGATAAATATTCTGGTCCCATTTCCCAGCCCTTGGTCTACTCTGTCTATGGCCCTCATATTTTCATACATCTCAATCTTGTCCCCTCTCTGTCTGTGTTGGTTTCCTCCAGACGGTGAAGTACTGAAAACAGGCTGAGAAGATACACAGGGGCCAGGAACAAAAACTGCCTCATGAAACCCTGGCTGGAATCTATACTGGCTGCAGAAGCACTCAAGTCAATGCATAAACCTGTTATTGCGAAATGGGCTTTGTTATTATCCACTCCAAAGACTATGAATATGTAACAAACTTCCAAACACAGGTGATCAATGTCATGATATCCACATCAGCATATCATGGTGCTATCACACACACACACTGATGGACAGGTAGTTGGACCAACCAGCACACACACATCGCAGCCAATCACCAGTGGGAGCACACGCACTATAAAACAGGGAGTACCACAGTTCCTGCTCATTCTACCAGGAGATAGCTCAGAGCACAGAGCTCACAGCGCGTCACTCAGACATAAACCATGTGCTGAGTGCCTCACTAAGATAGTGGTAGGGCTGGGTCCACAGGTTAGCTGGTGAAGCACGTACCCAAGCCAGCAGTTAGTTGTTACCGTTGTTTAGACAACAAAACAGAGTTGTACCATCTACAGCCGCGTTGGATCATTTGTGCATCGGAACACCCAACACGACAATCAGCTTTGCAGCAGGACAAGGAACAAAAGAAGCCATCAGACTCCATAATGAGCTGATGGCTGGTCAGACAAGGGGAGTTTCAGAGGACAATGGGTCTTGATTGAACCACTGTGGATAAACAGGAGTATCTTGTCTTTCCCATTAACAAGTTGGGGTCTGGTTAGGACAATGGCCAGTGGTGGGCATATACATATGGCTCAATCCTAGTTTACCAGTATAAAGAAAGGACCATGGAACAGATCTTCAGCGATAACCTGGGAGTTCCCCAGGCACAACCATCTCAAGAAGGACCCTGGGTTTCGAACCCAGAGAAGACATCAACATCGAGTGGTCGTAGCTTGCCAGCCTCCTTTAAATGTGGGTAAAACCCAAAGCCCAGCTGTGAGCCTGAGTCAGATTTTGTGGAGTAAGAGAACTGTGAATAAAATTGCGTTAAACTGTGAACCTGTTTTGTCCTTTGTTCATCTCGCAAATACAGACACTGGGGGCTCCGAGCCTAGGGCTTGGCTGTCTGCAGATGACTTGTCATTATGTATTCTGGACTCATTGGGCAGCACTGGGGCGATTATGGAGATCCTGGGGGGATTTGGCCGGTTTTCCGGATACAAAGTGAACATGAGAAAGAGTCAGGTGTTCCCGATCAATGCCACAGGGCAGAAAATGAGATTTGGGGAGTGATTATTTAGGATGGTGGGGACAAGCTTCAAGGTGGGTACCTTGATATTCAGGTGACGGGAGCTGGGCCCAGCTGTATAGATGCAACTTGACCTGATTGGTGGAGGGGATGAAGGTGGATTTTAAGAGATGGGACGTTTTGCCTCTGGGGCTGGCTGGGCGGGTCCAGACAGGGAAAATGTCGATGCTGCCTAGGTTTCTGTTTGTGTTTCAGAACCTACTGATCTTTGTCCCCAAGTCTATTTTGGGGGACAGTCAATGGGTTGACCTCGGGGTTTGTGTGGGCGGGGAAGGTCCCGTGGGTGCGGTGGGCTTTTCGGAATGGGGTGAAGTGCGGGGGTGGGGGAGGCTGGCGTTGCTGAATTTGATCAATTATTATTGGGCAGCAAATATTGCAACGTGAAGAAATGGTCTGTGGAGAAGAGGTTGGTCTGGGAGCGAGTGGAGGCAGTATCGTGTAGCGGAACGAGTTTGAGGGCCTTGTTATTGGTGCCATTGCCATTCTTGCTGGCCAGCTACTCTGGGAGCCCAGTGGTAGGGTCAGCTTTGAAGGTATGGGGGCAGTGTAGGCAGCATTTGGGTTGTAGGCTATGTCGTTGTGGGCACCAATTTGCGACAACCACAGGTTTGTGCCGGCGAGATTGGTGTGAGGTTCCAGGGGTGGCAGCAGGTGGGGATTAAGTACTTCAGGGGCTTGTGAATATTGGGGCAAATGTGCAGGACTGGAGGAGTTGGCGTTGGAGGAATTGTGCAACTTGTCCAAGGCGAATGGTTTTAGGTACCTGCAGGTTCAGGATTTGGTGAGGAGGGAGGTGCCGTCCTTCCTGGGGCTGCCAGCTCCAACCTTGCAGGACAAGCTCTTGTCGGAGAATGAAATAGGGAAGGGGAAAGTGTTGGATATTTATAAATAACTGATGGAGAGGGAGGGTGCCCTGGTGGAGGATGTTAAGCACAAATGGGAGGAGGAGCTGGGTGGAGAGGTGGGAACCGGGACATGAGCTGAGGCCTTGGGTAGGGTGAACACGTCCTTGTGGTGTGCGAGGTTAAGGCCTCATCCAGTTTAAAGTGGTGCATAGGGCCCACCTGATGGTGGCGAGGGTGAGCAGGTTTTTTGCGGGGGTGGAGGATAGGTGCAGGCGGTGTGCGAGCGGGGGGGGGGGGGGGTTGGCCCGAATCAAATCCACATGTTCTGGCTGCGTCCAAGGCTCAGGGGGTTCTGGCAGGAGTCTCTTGGGCGTGATGTCCGACGTGCTGGGTGTGACGGTGGTTCTGAGCCCGGAGGTGTCGATATTTGGAGTGTCAGAAAACGCGGGGGTCTGGGGGGGGGGGTGGGCGTTTGGGCGGCAATCCAAGGAAAATTCTGAACAAATTATACAGATTGTGACGACGGAGACCTTGATATCGGGGTGATAAAGGACTGAATAGTAGTCGGAGTGGCTGATGATGCTCTTTCACACATACTACAGGCAGAAGATAATCCTCACAGAAGTGATCCAAATAGTCAGCCAGTGTCAACACATGGCAAGGTTAATCCCTGGTATAGGGCAACCTCAAACGGCGCACTTCATAAACCAAGTTAGGAAGAAAGTTGAGAAATCGGACCTCAAAGGTAGTGAGTTCAGGATTACTCCCGGTACCATGTGCTAGTCAGAGTAGAAATAGCAGGATATACGTGGCTGAAGAGATGGTGTGAGGGGGAGGGTTTCAGATTCCAGGGACATTGGCACTGGGGGCGGGGGGTTACTTGCTAGAATGGTTGGGGAGGGTTTAAACTAATATGGCAGGGGGACGAGACCCGATGTCAGGATTCAGAGCAGGAGGAATCAAGAACAAGAGAAAAACACAGTGAGGCGAGCATTCAAGATAAAATGGATGAATTAGTTGTGCTGATAGATGTAAAGGGATATGATATAGTTGGGATAACGGAATCATGGCTCCAAGGACTAAACATTGAGGGATATTTATTTTTTAGGAAGGACAGACATAGAACATAGAACATAGAAAATACAGCACAGAACAGGCCCTTCGGCCCACGATGTTGTGCCGAACCTTTGTCCTAGATTAATCATAGATTATCATTGAATTTACAGTGCAGAAGGAGGCCATTCGGCCCCTCGAGTCTGCACCGGCTCCTGGAAAGAGCACCCTACCCAAACTCAACACCTCCACCCAACACCAAGGGCAATTTGGACATTAAGGGCAATTTATCATTGGCCAATT